>NW_020291911.1:0-482801 GCF_003184865.1 Aspergillus homomorphus CBS 101889 | reverse complement strand
GCGAACGTGTTACCAGTGTCGACACCACCCGGTCCCCCGATAAGGTCGACGTTCTCGTGCTGGCCGCGAGCATGGTGGTGGCCACGACCGTGGGGCGGCACCACCTCCACTACATCCTTCTCCAGCTGAACGGAGTGATCATCTTCGTGGAAGGCGCTCTCGTTATGGTTCTCGACGTGGGCCTGCGGCTTCACATAAGTCGAACCGTCGGAGAATCCGTCGTTGGAGCCGCCTTCGCCTCTGGCCTTGTGGTGGTGAGGGCGGCGGCCATGTCCCGGCTCGATTACGGTCTTCTTCGCGTCCAAATCGAGGGAGTGGTCGTCGGAGTGGTAGTCGTTCACCTCGCTCCGGAACTTGTTGTCGACCGGCAAGGCGGCGTCACTGCCGCGGTCTTCGCCCTGCGAGCCCCCGATGACCGAGGTGGCGCGGGCTACGGCAGCGAGCGCCGCCATGGGGAGTCCTGCCTGGAGTCCCTTCATGTCGTTATTGGCTGTTTACTGGATGAATTAATATAGATCGGATTTCACGTCAAATATAGAAACAAAATACAACACAACCGAAAGTTGAACGAGTGACTGGGGCCGAGGCCGTGAGGGAGGGGCGTAACAAGAAAAAAGAAGATTAAGGAATGAATTGTTTGGCGACTGTAAGCGTACGATCGATTCGACCTGATCCGAAAGAAACAATCCTCCAGGGTTTGGCGGACGCTGCTGCACCTTTTATCCATAGATGGCATCATTCTGGCGCTGGCATGCTGCTTCCCCTGCGGCAAACAAACAAATACACTGGGGGACTTGTTTTCCCTCTGAGAATGTCACGAGGAATGGACACTCACGGCGAGTGGAAGCTGGACCATGTGTTCACAGGAACTCGGGCCTTCTTCCTTGAATGGTGGTGTTGTGCATTCCTCATGCTCAATTGCGTATAGAGCCAAGGGATCGGTATGTATGCATCCACCTCGTCAATCATCATAGATGCGTCCTTCGACGGGCGCTTCAAAGCTAGCCCCGTTCGGAAAATTAGCATCAGTCAATCAGGAGAGCCCTTCAAGTCTGGGGTCAAAGCCTTGTCAATGCAGGTATCGTTGGATGGGAAACGGTCAGGTACGAGTCCTGCAGCAAAGTGGTTCCGCGGCCGGGATCCGGCACAACATTTTACCGCCATCACGAAACGGGCACGGCATAAACTGCCAGCTGCTTGTCGAGAGGTCCAGACCAGCTCCTTTGCAGTGTCGTAACTACGAAGATTGTCAAATACAAGAAGATTGGGTCCGATATTAAGCAGTCTTGTTCAATTGATTCATTATGTGCAATGGTGATGTATCCCGTCATCGACATTCCCCCCTCATCGCCCTCACTGAAGAGGACTCAACGAGAGGCGAACTTCCTATCAGGGAGAATTGTTCTCCAGAGCCGATCAGTCCGTAGACCGAAGGCAACACTCGTCGTGGAAAGATGGACGAGGGTCGTGGCAGGCTCTGTTAGCTTTTTTCGATGTAATGAAGAAAAGAAAAAGTTCAGATAGGGGACGGCGCCGAGAGACGGTATTTATGTCGGCTGTGGATCACGTGCTCAGGCTAGCCACTTCTCGCTCGCTAGTTAACTGTATGTTCTGTTTGTATCTACATTCTCGTCCCGCATGTGTCGCTAGCAGAAGACGGAGAATAGAGCAGAGAACCACGAAAGCACGTATGTATGTACAGGAAAGCACCTCAACTTGCAAGGGAAAAGAAGAACAATGTACAGTACATGCAACCCCGATGCGACCAAAAGAAAATCCTCCAGGCTCCAGACTCCCATCAATATGTCCCGCAGAAAATGTGTTTGTTTGTTGAGATATTAAGTTGCATCATCGCACCAAGAACGGTGAAGTGAAGTATCGATCGACACATCGTAAAGGAAGAAGTCGCCTGTCACCACCAAGTCAGCTTGATGAACCCACTCCAAAGGATCCCTGAAATAGTTTGCACAGTATTCAACTTACCTGCATCTCATCCGATGAACTCCTGCCGGTGGTCCGACCTCCACACGGCTCCTCCCACCGCGACCGTAATTCCCAGCGCGATCGCAATCATGGTTCCCAGTATGACGACGGCAATGATGGCCTTGACGACCATGCGCTGCTTCTTTCCCAGTCGACTCATGCATCCACAGTGCCTCTTTGGTTGCCCCCAGAGATTCGACTCATGACGGCTGCCGGATTCCAAGGCGGATACGTTGAACATCGGCGGGCGCTCGGGGATAACGGAGGGCGTATAGCGTTGAACAGTGGGCTGAGGTTTCTCGGTTTCCACCTTGAATCGATCGATGGTCACCGATGGGGTGGCATGGCGATAAAAGGGTGAGGACGGCTTTGCGCCCACACAGGGGTTGTAGTCTCCTGGCTGGTGGTGATCAGGGGAAGCCGCCAGGTGAGGTGATGTTTCAGAATCGGCGGGGAGCTCGACTGCGGCGGGATGTTTCTCGGTTTCAGATGCATTGTGACCTGTCATTCTGCCAGGGTGACTCGCCATTTTGGTGGTCAGGATGTGTGGCGTGAGTATCGGGCGCCGTTCTTTGGACGAAAGCTTGTTTGGGGCAGAGAGAATAGACTGCAACTTTTGAGGTAGAAGATAGGAGTAAACGTAGCGACGATCAGGTCTATCAAGTGGAGCTCGGGGAGTAACAAGCTAACGATAGTTGCAAAGGACAGCGTCTGGGCCCTGGGCTGGCGTGGGCGTTCAATGCATGATGGAAGGGGGTTGTCTCGGTGGTGGCTTCCTGAAGGTGTGCAGTGCGGGTTGGTTGGGATACTGGGACACTGGGCCTCCATGGGCAAGATCCATCCAGATCATGGATCTTTTGTGTCTTTTCCTGCGGGCGCTAAGGATGACAGATGGAGAGACGCAGACAGACATTCCTGTTGTTTTCGGTGGGCTGAACTAGATCCGGCGAATTGGGTGGCGGCCTGGAGTCACTGGGGCAATCGGAAGTATGTATTTGCATGTTGCTATTTCGGTCGGACTCGCCGCGTTCGATTCCATGTCAGTGTATAGATGGTTGCGATGTCTTCCATCCTTATCTTCTGATGTCTTTAGGGTTTTCTTCTCTAGAGGTTATCAGAGCAGGCACTGCAATCAACAAAAGAGTATCGATAAAGTGGGTGGGGTACATACTGGAGTATAACTAGTAGGCAGCGGGATGCAGAGCGCGGGACGAATACATATCTCCGACACAATCTCCAACATGCTCATACCAGAGAAGAAAAAGACTCAGAGCTATTCTCCTACACAAACCTCATTTTAATCATATATCAAGCACAGCAACGTTAATATATAAGCAATCGAGAACTATCCTATGTATAATTGAGTATTATATCAGAGGTTATCACCATACAGACTTGTAATCTTGTGGCAAGAGTTGCTAGACCGCCTACAAAACCATCTAAAAATAAAAATGCTCCCTACTTGAAGAGTACATACGTCTGCATCAATCCCAACAGAATCGGTCTGTTCTTTGCGTTCCAAAGATAGCTCAGATCTGAAGACCGACTCAGACAGAACCTTGGCTTTGAAGATCCGAAGAACAACACAAATAATGATATCGACACAATAACCAGCCCATCCCTGCCGCTACCCCATAAACTGAATATAGCCCAGCCGGGAATCTAGCCTTCCACCTGCAATAAAGCGCTCCAATGAACTTATCGATCTATCCAATAAATCTGGAACCCCAAGCTAACTGGCTCTCTGAAGTCTACCCAGGTAGTCTAAGACTGAACCATCCAATCTCAGTTCCACCTCGTCCGAAGCCCAGCCCGAGGGAGTTACTGTCCAACCGGTTGACCAGGATACGCCCATGATCATCGCACCACCACCACTCCCAGCGCAAACATAGCTCCGGAATGCAGGCCAAGGTGCGGCCGAGCCTATGAGACCGAGTCGAGAAATTGTTTCCGGACGGGAGGAAGAACGGAGGGAGCAAAGGGTGTGTGTGGACGGGGATGTTCATCCCTTGATCCCTCTCTCCTCCCTTCCGGCCAACCCAACCCAGAACCGAATTGAAATCATAACATCTTTGGTTGCATTCCCCGTTACTGGCCTGGTGGAATTAGATCAATTCTCACAAATCGACCTAGCCTCTAGGTCTAGCTTCTCAACAAGCAGAGCGGTGAATATTCCCGCAGTGGTAGTCCCGGGAGACCGGGCTTGATGTCCACTACTTGTAGAGCCCAAGACCCAGCCACACCGTTCATGGAAAATGATGGCTTTGGGAAGTTCCCAGGCAACGGATGTCGGTTCTCCACAGTCAAGCTCCAGGGTGAGATGATGCAGAGAGACTGTCGCGTGACCTGCCTTTCGCTCAGCTTGAGACGGCGAGTCTGATTCTTCACCCTCAAGAAACTCCTTCACTTGGATCCAACGGTGATCTGACACAGTCCCAATGAGCCCAGGCTCATGATGCACAAAGCGATTTACTTACATATAGCATGATCGAAGCTTACCAGCCCGGGTGAGCTGCTACCGCTACACCAATTAAAAAGCTGCCGACCCCAGCCCATTCTCTGATACTTTTTGGCCCATTGGGCAAACTGCCAGCGTACTACATCGGATGCCGACTCGACTCAACTCGAACTCGAAATGTGTGAACTAAAGTAGAATCAGATACAATTTGTCTCGAGTGCTTTGGACACTCCGACAGATCACATCAGTTCTGTGTATGCAGATATATCTAATGCGGCACATTGCACACTACATTACCCCCGACGGTGAAAAGGCTGGCTAGCAGTGCGATTGCCGGCAACTGAGGTCGGGACGGGGCTTTGGCGGCTGTACTTCGACCTGAATGATGATGGTGCCGAGCTGCCGGTTGGAGCGCAGGGATTGGAGATTGTGCTAAAGTGGGTAACGGCAGAGGCATGAGGGCGAAGAGAGCTGAGGTCATGATTGTGGCCATGGTGATGGAGGTCAGGATGACGAACCGAGCGGGTTGTGGAGGTGGCAGCAGCAAGACTGCCGTCTCCACACAACTTCAGCTGAAAATGCCCCGAGCTGGCACTTCGGGCTCCACCCATAGCCCCCCACATATCTCGTCAAGCTTGTAAACTAATGCATAACCTATCTCAGGTTTATGGTGCTGTTCATTAATGCCTCTATGATCAAGTTGACTTATTGTTCAGTCACCTCCGGGGCATCCTTTTCATGAGGTTGAATGCGAATGTATGCTGCCTCGGATACTAGGCGGAGTCTGAAGATTAGTATCTCGCTCCATGTCCACTCGCATGTTCTCCTCCATCTCCTCCGCTTCCTCGTCATCCCCCCAGAACTCGCGGAGATCTTCTGCCCGCCAGCTGGTTGCCCATCCCGTTTCCTTCTCGATTCGTGTCAGAGTTTGGATAATAGCGGCATGTTCGGAATGATGAGACATGACTTTGCCAGCCAGCCAGAGCGGTTGCAATGCGTTGGTCCAACAGCCGCTACAATGTATCAGAAACCCGAGTCAGAATGTGAAGGTGTGGAAATGCTCACTGATGAGTATTCGAAGCTGAGATTGCGCAGATCTGTCGCGCATGCCAGAGAACAGACTTCTAACTCGACATTAGCAACTAAAGCTCGCCAGCCTGTCACTTAGGAAGCTTACCGTTCGACGTCGCTGCAATGGAAGAGTTTTAGGCTTTCCTTGAAGCAGAAGGAGAGCGCAGGCGTGATAGAGTTGGTTTCCGGATACTGTAAGCGTCAGAAGAAGTGAGGCGAGTGCACAAGTAATACTTACTAGCAGCGCCATTTCCATACAACACGGTCGGAAATGGCTTTTCGTTGCCTGACCCAGCAGTCGTGGTCGAGACACTAAAGATTGGCTTCATTTGACTAGGACGACACTGGTACCACTGTTCCACATCATGCAAGAGCTGTTGCCAGCGGTCAACATAGGAGTGGCCATCTTCCAGAACTCCGTGGTAGTAGGTGGGAAGTCTAGCGGAACCGACCAATACGCCCAGTGTCTGTGCGCACAGGAAAACAGTGTAGTTGGCATATGTATCAAATGCATATACGTTCGATGCCAGGAAAAGCTGCGCGGCTTCAGCAGGCGTCATGTCGCGAGGAATCCAGTGATGGATGGGAATTATGGTTTCTTCCTCCGAGATGAGACAACCGCAAACGTCTGATAATTGATTAGGATATTGATGGCAGAAAGAAAGAGGGAAGTGACAAAGCTACATACCCATCCTCGCAAAGCACCAGAAGAGCGCCTGTTCTTCCTTCCCTGAGAACCCATTGATCTCAGCGGCCTGAATCAAATATGCGCAGCCATCAAGATGGCGTCTCCATTCTTTGGGGTTACCTGGACAGTACATCAGAAGGTGATAAGCTGACAATAGCGCTGAACATACAGCTTAGCATCTCCAAAACGCGAAGAATCACGCAGGATGCAATGACAGGAGTACTCTTGCTTTCAAGTTCCGGAAGTAGCAGGTGAATAGCTTCTTGGTACAACGACAGACTCTCCGATTGAGACTTCTTGTTCTGCTTCCGCTCCATCTGCCGCGCCGATAAGGCAAGAATCGAGTAACGAAGATGAGGCGCTGATTTGGCCATCTGCGGGAAAGTCGAAGCGAAGTGGCGATGATTATCAAACATGTCAAGCTGTAAGACTAGCGTAAGTATGGCATCATCAAGACTACTCGCGCGTAGGTACTCACCCAAAGGCATATCTCGTTTAGATAATTCTGCCACAGGACAGTCTCCCGTTCGGGAAGGAGATCAAACTCCCGCCCTGTTCTTGAGTGAGACGTACCGTGAGACTCTGTCCCCACACGGCCTAATGGTAATGTACTGTCGTGTTCCGGTACAACTTCAGGGGAGCTACCCCGGCTTGGCATATCAGGTCGAGCAGTCCAGAGCTGTCTGTTGCGGAGAGTAGTATGTAGAGCCTCATAAGCAGATCCCGGGACAAACACATCGTTGGTAAAGCTGACTGTGTCAGAGAACACACTATGGTCAAATATTGGCGAAGGTATGGTCTGATAGACGTCTGACGCAGAGTGAGGGAGCTGCCCGGCGTTCCCAGAAAGGTTGCGAGGAGCAGCTAATTCATCGACAACAAACTCGGGACTCGAATGCATGTACGGCTGATATGATGGCGCATCTGGAGAGCGATGTACTGCGTGCTCCCCTTCTAAGGCAGACGCAAGAAGATCCAGCCCGCCTGGGTGCTGAAAGCTCTGATGCGATAGTGGTGAGAGTCTCTCGGCGCAGCGCGGGCTAAGATGCGGGAGATTATTTTGGGTGCCCTGTAAGGGAGAACTAAGCACAGGCCTCGCCTCATCTGTCCCGTTATTCTTGTCATTCTCCGATTGGAGCGGTGACGATGCGCGCTCAACTCCCTGCCGAGATTGCTTGAGCGAGTTTCGTTTGGCAGATCGAGCGGGAACCACACTCAAGATCTAAACCTAATCAGTCAAGAACTTGGGGTGTTCATCGCGTGGCCGATAGGGATCTACCTTGAATCTACTCTGACGAGATGCGCGACTGGTGGTTTGGTTCATGGAAGGATGCTCCGGCTCAAGGACTTTGAGGTTGGCCTCACGGAACGAACCCAGTCGGCGCCATTCGCACGTGTCGCCCCGACGTTTGCAGCCCGTGCATATCGGTTTTGCTTCATCGCCTAGAACGGTCAGCTCGACAATCCTTGCTCAGGAGAAAAGAGGCAGAGTAGCAGATAATTACATTTCCGGCGGCGATGGCTGCAATTGAGACAGCCAGTCCTAGTGCGCTTGCGCGGGGGCAGACGGGATGCATCAGGGGTAGTACGCATGTTGTGGCACAGATCAGATTCTGACTCCTCCGTCATCTTCGAAAGGAAGAAACAAAAATCTGGGGGATAAGATGGAGGTATGATGGAGAAGTGGCCGGAGAAACGAACACTGCGGGGAATAGAAGACTTGAGAAGAGAAAATTTCCTAAATTGGAAGAGATAACCGCCGCCCGCGTGGGGAACAGAGAAAAAACCGGGGTGAATTTCCCCGGACTGCAACTGCCTGTTTGGGATGTGCGTCCCGACACGAGTCGTTCCCAGGTCTCTTTCTTCAACTACTAGTAACTGACTATCTATAGTCATCTAACATGAACCACACATACCACTTGACAATCGGTCACTCTACATGCTCAATCATTCCCATGTCTTTCTCGCCCATCCGCTCACTGACACTTCCTGCTGCGCCCATCGATGGGTGCCAGTGAAGCCGCACCTTCTCTCCAGTGAAGAGCAGATCTACTTGCTCCAGGGAGAGTTTGCGAGTCTCTGGGTAGAAGAAGTAGATCAGAGGCAGGAAGCAGAAGTTGAACACTAGCGAGTCACGTTAGCTTCAGCCTTCTAGTCGGTGACGCGGGACCTATTCACCTGCGAAGTAAATGTATGTGCGATAGCCAATGTTGTCGATACTGACGGGAGTGATTTCCACAACAAGGAAAGTGAAGATCCCTAGAGAATGCCAGTCAGCTCTGGCACATTATGGTTCATTGCCTTGAAACATACAATTGGTGGCAGTGGCCATGGCGGCCGCTTTACTTCGAATGGCAAGCGGGGCATATTCAGCAGGCACTATTTGACCGGTTAGTGATTTTTGTCTGTAGGATAGAACGTGCAAGCAAACTCACATAGCCAAGGAATAGCAAGTAGGCCTACAGCGAAGAAGAAGTTGAAAAGAAACAGCATGATCGTAGCCACAATACCAGCCGCATGGCCGCCGTCGTAAACAGTGCCAGCCAAAATAGCCATGCAGCCACATTGCCCGGCTGCTGCAAAAAGCATGAGCTTCCGACGACCCAGTCTATCTAATTAGCAGTCTAATTGTGAATCCAGGGATAAAGGAGCATACCGATCGATGGTCCACACGGGAACAAACGTGGAGACAAAGTACGCCACGCCGTTGAATCCAGCCATCAGTAAAGCCAGGTTGTGGCTCATGCCAACCGAGTTCTCGAAGATCACCGTGTTGTACTGCATTTGTTCAGTCAAGGTGCGCTCATAAGACCCAGGGACTGGAGTCCGACTCACATATGTGATCAGATTGACACCCGACATCTGTTGCATGAACTGCCCGCCCATTCCGAGTAGAGTTCGGTAAAAGAACTTCTGTGGCCCATTGCTGAAGATCATACCAAAAGATCCTTCCTGGGACGCTGCCTGTTCCTCCGCGGTCGCACGAGAGATTTCTGCCACTTCCACAGTGACCACGGTGTCGGTTTCGGAAATCTGATCCGCATTGGCCTGAACAGCCCAGATAATATGACGGGCTTCATCGTGTCGACCGTGAGATATAAGCTTCTCTATATTTAGCTTCCGTGCCCCAACATTTCTGTATGACTGACTCACCCAACGAGGAGACTCCGGTAAGAGAAGGATCCCAAAGAGGGTGACGACAGCAAAGAGAATCTGCAAAGCGATCGGAAACCGAAACTGGGCTTCATTATCCACATAACTCATCCCGTAATCTGCGGCAGCTTAGTAAATTTGCCCGTCTTTTCCTGGAAAGGTGGAATACTGACCAACCCAGTAGGCCGTCATTACGCCAAAGATGTTAATAGTGAGCTCTATTGCCAGCTAATCAAAGTCAGCAGAAATCATAAATACTGGGCCAAGTGACTTACCCCTTTCCCTCGACTAGACGCCTTGCTCAACTCCGAATGCCACACCGCTGCTCCAGTAAGCATACATCGCACCAAAATTGTGACGGGAAGGACCACACGTACGGATTGTACTAGTGTTGAGACCATTACCGATGCCAGCCACAATACGACCCACGATCAATTGCGGGATACCGTATGCACTGCACTGGATAGCCGCACCAATACTAAGAATGATAGAGCCAGCGACGATACACATCCGCCGGCCTATCTTCTCGCCCGCGAACAGCGCAACGAGGGCGCCCAAGAAGCAGCCCTGTCCTTGTTAGTGATGTCAAAAAGGGAGGAGGTATATTCGACCTACGATCTCGTAGATAGCGACCCTGAACCGGTTAGTCTGGCTCATACAATAGTAACTCATGTGCTTGACTTACACCGTGCCCTGCAGCGAAGAACTGCCATGTCCTGTCGAGGTGGTGTCGATCTCGGGGAATGTTCGAGTGAACGCATTGCCAGTCAAAAGACCTGACATGACACCTTGATCATAGCCAAACCTGCATCCAAAGGTCAGTCACATCTGATGATGATGAGCAATTCCCGGGATGACTCACAGCAAGAAACCACTCCCCGCCGTGGCAGTGATGGCCAGCGAAAGCGGCTTACCAGTAAGAATAGTCATATCGTCCAAACGATGCGTGAGTATAGAAAGTAGAGACAAGGCCAGCAACTAGGGCTCGGATGCACTTCGACTTGACTTATGGGGCCCTAGCCAGTTTTATGTAGCTGGGCTATATAGGTAGGGTTAGGTTAGATATCGTCGAAAGACGGCAGAAGAACGATGCGGGACGTCATTTCCATGGGGTGGTTGCGGGGACACGAAGAACCGGGGTTTGGGGCGCGGAGAACAACCATAAAACCTCTTTTCCAAAGATAAGTCAAAGCCGGTACCATAACTTTGGTTGGTGCCATTGTGGATATCATCAAGTTCCTGAACCAGCTTGACGGCCCGCTTCAATACTTATGCGCCTTTTCCCGTCTGTATGGTAGTCAATTTATTAAAATGATGATTGGGCATTGTATATGGCCCGTGACCATCTCAGGTCTCATGAATTCCAACCTGCATGGCATCATCTGATTTCCACCCTCTTCCGCTATACGAAAAACCGAGTGGATTTCAATTAGGGCATCACCAAGTTTACGCTCGTATATTACCCAGTCCGGTAGTCTTTGGCGCCTCGGCACGACCCACAGTGGGATGAGCCGAAGAAATCGGCAACGCCGCGGTCTCATCCCGATCTTTCCGCATCGGGAAGGATTTAGCACTCGAGTCGTGGACAACACCACATGGTAGATCGATGGACCAGAGAGCATACTTGTAGTAGTCGCAGCATTGCACATATCTGCAGCGCAAGAAGATAAGCAAGAACCGTTGCATCGAGATAGACCGTCCCACAGCAGCTTCCTCCTTGTTACGTTAACCATAAGCGCTGCCCACCAGCAGCACGTTCTTTATATATGAACTCTCCACGAGAACATCGGACTCCTCCCACAGACACATCCTAATCTCTAATATCACACTACCACCAGAATGTCCCCCTCCATCTCCGACAACACCATCCCGGAGGTCGCCCTCGACCAGACCACTCCAGCCGTCGCCGACTCCACCCAACCCTCCGTCATCGGGCGCACAAACGACCTCTTCTCACTAGGCAACCGCACGGTTGCAATCACAGGCGGAGGCCGTGGACTGGGGATCGTGCTTGCGGGCGCAGTGATCGAAGCGGGCGGCGATGTCGTGTGCCTGGACCTGCTGCCGGCTCCGAGCGCCGAGGAATGGGCCTCCGTGCAGAAGCTGGCCACTGCGCGGCGCCTGCACGCATCCTACGTCTCATGCGACATCACCGACGAGGCGTCCACGAAGCAGGTTCTTGAGCAGATCGCCGCCGACGCCTTGAGCCGCAAAATGCCCCTGCGCGGACTTATCACCTGCGCCGGAATCCAGCAAATGGTGCCCGCGTTGGAGTACCCCGTCGACATGTGGAGGAAGATGTTGGATGTCAAGTTTGTGGTTCCTTCCTCATTAGGCTGAATTAGAAGCTGCTCCGCTGGAGAAGGTGAAGAAGTAAGCTTTTCTGACCAGCTGATATCAGTGTGATTGGCACTTTCATTCCCGCCAAGCACTGCGCTCGCATTTTCAAGGAACAGAACACCCCCGCAAGTATCGTGATGATTGCTTCGATGTCGGGCCAGATTGCCAACAGGGTAAGAGAAAATATCCTATCTTTTAGAGCTGTACTCGATGGAGTGTGATTATACGCCGCTGCTAAGAAATGACACCAACAGGGTCTCACCTGCACAGCATACAACTCCTCTAAAGCCGCAGTTCACCAAATGTGTCGCTCTGTCGCCCAAGAATGGGGACAGTATGGCATCCGCATCAACACGCTCTCCGCCGGTGTATGTTCCCCTTTTCCCAGGAAGTATCAAATCGCGTCCACTGACTGAGATTATAGTATATCCGCACTGCAATGACGGATGCTTTGCTCGCGGAGAAGCCGGAGGTGGAGGAGACTTGGATGCGGGGGGCGTTGTTGGGCCGTCTGGGTGTGCCGGAGGACTTCAAGGCGCCGACGGTGTACATGTTGGCTGATGGCAGCGGGTTCATGACGGGTGCGGATCTTAGGGTGGACGGAGGACATTGTGCTTCTGCTTGATTACAGAGCTGGATTTAATAGATGGCGTTAAGGTAGATAAGGGAATGTACTTCGTTAGGCATTGGATTCTTGTCTGTGGTGGTTCGTCGAGGTCATACACAATAAGCTGCCTTCGTGGCGGCCGAAATGCCGTATCCATTGATCTATTGACCTTAGAGTAGAAAGTCAGAAAGACACAACCCTTGAGCCCTGCTAAGGCTTCCTCGGCTATGGTCCGCTCGACTGGCATGCATTGGCCATATTACTAAAGCGCCCTGTGCTAATGGTCTCAGGCGCCTGCATTGACTGTCCCCGAAAGCGTATCGCTGGGACTCATGTCACATTGAACTTGGTACCATTCATGCGAGACGCAGAAGAATTAAACGAATGAAGAAAGATAGGGTCGACTACAGGGACTGAGTTGGGTATGACAAATTGGCTGGACAAGTGAGATCATGCTGTTACTGTTGCTTTCAGCACAATTACCTGGTCCATTCTATGGATTCCAAGCTCCCCACATCCACCCAAATTTCCCATTAGCTGAGAAAATTAGTCCGTGTGATGCTATTGTACCGACACCACTCAGAATGGAATCAGGTTCTCTGATCTGAAAAGCTCTGCCTGTGATACATCCATACGGGGAAATTGAGGGCATGCGTGCTGATGACCAACAAGGTCCGATCCCGAGTGATCAATTGAGTTTCTATCCCGGCGCTATTGTAAGTCACGGTGACATGGCTTGTAGTCAAAGGCCCACTGCATCTATTGCTGGGTGGAAAGCTTGTTGGATGTAGTACTGAAACCAGGACGGCGTGAGAGCAATTCCAACAAGAGTTGCTGGGTAGCCAATTAGACGAGATTGGCTGCACGCACAAGTCTGCTCCCACGACCTTCGAGCTAGAAAATGTTGGCAACCATCTGATCTGTTGTGAGATATCGATCATGCGTATGATGTTTCAATGTTTACCTGCTGTCCAGCATGGCGTGCTCAGCATCGAAAGTCATCACAGACCCACACGAGAAGTCAGACTGCATGAAGAGCGGGGGATTTTGAGTTCTAGTGTGGTATGTCTCGAAGCATTAAACACTTTTGCACCGACAGGAGCGACGGGAAGACCTCAACAAGCTTGTGGGAACAGGTGCTAGTCATTGACCCCGCGCGCTTGGTCCGTTATCCCATGGCAACGGTCGGACTGACATGACCTTCATGATCACCTCTGACCAATCGTTTCTGCCTGCGCTGAAGAAACATGGATGCGTGAGTGCGTACTGCAGACGCCCAGTTGGTGGAGTGGAGATGTAGATAAAGCAGGGAAAACAAGCAGCGTGGGTGTCTGGGGAGACCCAGCCACCAGACTAGAAATACAATGGAATTCAAGGCCAACAGAAGGCTTCGAGGGCGACAGGTCATAGGTGTGCTTGTGATAGAGGAGTTGCAAGATGGATTCCGTGGGCGAGCCGCCAGTAGGCAAGACCGGCAGATGGGTGCATTAACGCTGGGTAGAACGACAAGGATCCAGAGTATCTTTGACTTAGGGTGGGTTTCCTAGGCAGTCGATTGGGTCAAGATTGGACCAGCGTGCTTTAGTGAGTGATCTGGTGTAATCATTGTGTGGTGGCTAGGGGAAATTGGAGCTTTGGCGCCGGAAAATAGCGCGCGTCAATCCCTGAGGAAGTATCTCAATCTGCTCGTTAGTTTGCAGCATCGCAGCATCACCGATGCAATCTATGAGCATGGAGTGAGACGTGCAAGAGCTTTGAAACAATATATAAAGAGGATATCGAAGAGTGGTGTTGAAGAAGCTTCCACTCATTCGACAGAGTTGCTGATACTCCTTCTCTTCATCCACTGTCACACATCTTTGCAGATCAAACGATCTGAACCTGCAGTTGGGGGCAACAAACTCGTTCCCTCTTGTCCCGCAAGCCAATGCCCACCAGTCAATGTTGCAGAGTGGTGCCCCATCATTGCATTGAAGATCACCCCTCTCTGCAGCCAGCTTGAGGTAAGTTGAAACGCGTGGTGGAAAGATGTCGATAGTTAGTTTGGGACAGGGTGACTCGGGCTTCTTTCGATTGCAGCAGCCGCGCTGGACCTGTCGGGATCAAGCCACTTCGGGACTAGCGCGTGACACTGACATTGAATAGTGACAGACCATACAGAAGTCCCGTTCTTTTACCGTCATAATACCTGTATCGTACGCGAAATCCGTCTGCCTCTCAGGGTGTCGGCGTCAATTCGAGATAAATAACAATCCTGTCGCCCTCCACGTCTCGCCCGCACATCTTCCCTCCACCTTTCCCCCCCCTCCTTTTACCTTCTGTATCCAAGTGACGGGATATTAAATAAGAAGGTTTCCTTCGTATCTCTTCTTATCTATTTCACGGCGCCGATGATACCGGTTGGACGACTCCGATCTTCCAGTTCTGATTTGCCTACTGATCCCGGTAGTCGGCTTCCTCATACAATCCATCATCTATATACGACCAGTAGCCCTGGTTTACTGCCACGCACACACAACGTGACAAGGTCAGGCGCGTCTCTGCCAAACCAAGCCATCAACCGTCTTCAGCTCGTTGTTCCTGGAGGCACCGAATCTTCACTTGTGTCCTACACTCAACCTCTTCTACCCAGTCCTCGACAAACCAGCACCTCAAAAATGCCAGCGAAGCCAACGCTCCACCCGTTACAGACGCCGCGGACGATGACGTTCCCCTCCGAGCTCCAAGCCGACTCAGGCGCCAGTCTATCAGGAGGAGGGCGCAATCACAGTGACGACGGCCTGTCGACCCCGATCACTCCGCCCGCGGCGTACACGGAATTCCTCAAAGCCCTGACGCCGATCTTCTCGCCCGCCGACGGCAATGGGCCTGCCACACGCTTCGTCTGGGACAAAGCCGCCAAGACACCGACCTCGCAGCCCGCCAGTGCCGTCAGCGGCACCTTCAATTTCTCCGACCCAACGCGGCCCGCGACGGCGTCGCTGCCCCCGCCGACGCCGTACGGCACAGTGCCCCCGGCCCGGCGGGACATGCTGAGCCTGCGCCGTCTGCGCATCCCGCCCGCCATGCTGTACTCGCCCACCTTGGAGACGCCGCGGAGCGCGAACTCGATCCTGTCGCCCTACTCGCCGTCGGATTGGAAGCTGCGGTACTGGGAGGGCCCGCGCAGTGCCACCGCCGGTCGGGTGAGCGTGCGGCATGTGGTCACCCATACCGTGACGTATAAGCGGACGCAGCTGGAGGATCCGCCCAAGGGGAAGCGGAGAAAGCATAGTGAAGATAAAGATGAGTCCTGAGGCGTAGGCGAGGTTTTTGGTTTCATTCTGTCTGAATTAGGTAGCGCTGGGTTCTGGCGTTGGGAGTTGGGGAGGAGGTTTGATTTACTGGGGCAGGAAATAACAAATATGATTGACTTCTCTATCTCTGAGACCTTTTCCAAGTGCCACACCCTTGTAATCGCTGGATATGCATGAGTAGCGAGTTATCCTTTCAACGAGCACAAGTTGCTGACTGGTATATCTGGATCAGTAGTGTACAATACAGAAGCCAAGCTGGCCAATGACGACATGTACTGTACTGTAGGTGCAGTGAGAACTGATCAGCCAGTGACGTCGGCCATCAGCAACGAGTTCCCTGCAGTAGATTATCTTCTCTAGTAGCTATGATAGTCACCATCGAAGAGCGACTGGCAACGCCCCTCCCCTACACTGTGACCCAGGTACCATATATTTCCTGATCCCAAACTACAACGAACTCATCTATCAACCAGCAAACCCCTACGAGAACACTCAAACATCAGGCTTAATACAACTACCAACCAAAAACCTCAGAAATTGCCTTCAGGCCACCTCACCACCACCTTAGAGCCTCCAACCTGCAAAGCCTCTGCGCCGCAAGCACCCACTAACCTATCCCACGGAGCCCTCAAGTCCTCCAGGACACTACAACAGCCTCCAAGCGCCTCCACGTGTCCAGCCCAGACACCCTCCTAATCAAGAAAACCCACAAGACTCCATCCACCCTCAAGACCAACGCAACGCACCATTAGCAGATAACAACCCCACCCAACCACACCTCCAATCTCTACGTAAGCACGCCTAGACGCAGATAGATGCCCAACTCCCAAGGAAAAAAATCCAGAACCCAACGCAATGCGACCCGAGCATACGGAAGCGCGCACTGACAGACGAACATCCCGGACACATCCGCGGGTGAGACGGAGGGGGGATGGAAGTCCGTGGGAAGGAGTTGTGACCCGGGGAAGTGGTAGAGATGGCGATTGGAGCAGAGGCAGGCCGGACGGCACTAGGGGAAGACGGGAGAAAGGGGGGTTAGGGGGGTGTAAGCTAGGCTTTGTTGGCGCGGTTGTTGGCTTTGGGAGGGGTTGGTTGGTGGACTGACGCCGTGGGACGCTATCTTTTGCTTTGGGAGGGCTTACTGTGTGCTGTTCTTGGGTGTGTGTGTGTGGATGGGTGTTGGTGGAAGGGTACGAGTAATTTGTGGTGGGTTGATGGGGTTTGATGTTGGTCGTGGATTGTCGTAGAGTACTAATGTACAGTAGAAGAATTGGTGTTTGGGCTGGCTGGTATACAAAATCTCTACGAAACGATACAGCATCTGGATAGATTGAGATATCAATAGCATCCATATACTCAATCATAAAGATGGTGAGAGAACAAGAGCAAAGGAAATAAGAGGCTCAACACATCAGGCTCCATACCTCAGATGCTACACACAGTAAGTATTGTAACATCCCTAACCATCAGCGGTAACGGTAACTTACACATACACGCCATACCAACCCGAACACACGGCGGTAACCCTACCCTCCCCATTGGAACAGCCCAAGCCCCCAAGCCTTGAGATTATAGAGTGATTGAGCCAACCTGAAAGCTGACATTCATTCCACTCTCAGAAATCTGGGTCCAGAAACTTTTCGACCTAATTTCTTTCGGTGATTCGCCCCGTGGTGGGCAAGCCCCGTGCAAACGGCCGCCGGCTTGCCTGCCCGTCACAGCTTAAGGGCAACACTTTTAAGTCAGCTTTGTGATCTAGCACCATTGAATGGAGACCGGTGATTGGATAAGGAGGCGCGCTCTCTGTTTCATGTTTGTTCGCTGAAGAATTGCGGGCGCAGGCAGGCGGGATCAAGGGGTGGGAATTTTTAGATTAAGATTGAGATGGTGATGGGCTGGAAATAGAAAAGCAAGATCTCGAGGCCTTCGAGAAGACACACCAAATAAAAGGCGGCATCTTGAATATGTTACCATCGTGACTTCGTCAAGCAATTCAAGTCCTTAAATCGGTACGCAATCCACACCAGCCATATTGTCCTTGAATAACTTCCGCCGCAACAGTATCAACACGGAGAGGGAAGTAGAGTAGCAACGCGCTCCAACGCGTCTCCCTCCAGTGTCCAGAACTCTACCACACCAACAACACAAATCTACTAAGCCATTAGTATCTTAGATCCAGCCTAGCAAAAACCAGTACACCACCAGCCAGACGAAAGAGCCAGTGTGCACAGAGCACACACCCCAGCGCATGGTCATCAGCAAATAAGCCTGGAGGAGGTGGAGGGAGGACACCCTCTCCGGCGCCAAAACCCACCACGCGTCATCCCCCAATCGCCCCTCCCCACAAAATCCTTATCCCGGCGGCACCAATCGTTGATTTGTTCCAGAAATCGGGAGGGGGAAATCCCGCGGGCGGGGGCCCACTTTCCCTTTCCAAAGTAGACTAGTCCCGGCGCTTAACCGCAGCTGCCACGATGGGCCCGGGGCCCGGCTGCACTTGGCTATCCTAAGTATCTGTCTGTCTGTCCATCGTGCCAGTGATTCTAGTCTAGATAGCAGGGGGGAGGGAACAGTAGCGCTGCTAGTATCAGTCTAGTTGCTAATTATAGAGATCAAGGGGCATCTGCATCCATTTCTATCGATGATATGCGAAAGACAGACAGACACATAGCAAAAATCAACAGCGCAACCAAAATCCCAAGACCTACCAAGAAACAACAAGTAATAACCTTTGTGAAGGATTTCCCTCATCCGCCCAACCATCACCAACAAAAGTTAATATAAAATCACATCACACACATAACACCTTACAATCCTATGGATTTGCCGCCGTGATCTCAGCCGCTCACTTCTTATCCTCCCTTCTCCCGGAGGGATCATCGCGCCAACCCGTCCCGCGTCTCGCTTTCTGGCAATGTACCGAGATCTAGTGCACTTTTCACTGCCTGGAGATTCGAAGAGGGAGGGAGGGAGGGAGGGAGGGGAGATAGTGACAAATTTAGAACCGGTGATAATGCGCCCTAAGGGCGTTTCGCTAATCAGCAAAGGCCGACAAGAAAGAGAGAGCGGGGCAGGAAGACGGTAGAGGGCGCATCTTGCAGATGGACCAATCCGGATGGATATTTTTGTCTTTTCTGCAGGGCTGGGACGGACTGAATGATTGATTGATTAAATGACTAACTAGGTAACTAACTTAGTCGCCAGCTTGGATGGATGTACAGTATAGTTGACTGTGCTATGCAGCGGCAAAGGAGGGGCAGATGTTGTCTTGTCTGCAGGATACTGGATAGTGCATAGAAAGGGTCAGCTGGTGAGTGGAAAAGAGGGCGTGTCGCCCTCTCTCTTTTTCTCTCTCTTGATGAATGGGTGGGCAGGCGCACCCTTAGAAGTCCCGGATATCTGCGGACTTTCTATTTTCATCACAGGCCAAGGAAGTTATTTTGGGTGATCGCAGGGACCCTGAGCGAGGTTCTCTGATTGGATTAATTGATTGCAGCATATTGCTTATGTATGCGCAGCGCATTGCTATTCTGGGACAGAGAGGGGGAAAGGGATTATTTTTGGTAACCGCTAACTACTACAGCGGGCTGCAACGGAGATGGGCTCTACTGTGAGTTGCGATTGTTGCATAGGGAGCTTATATCATGGGTATGTAGCCGGATGATGAGAATCATGGACGATAGATGCAGCTGGTCTGAATGTTGTCGATGATGCTGCCGGGATTTACATTCCAACTGACTGACTTGATCCGAAGTCACTGTCAATACAACACAGACAGACAGACAGACAGACAGTCAGTCAGTCAGTCAGTCAGTCAATACATTGACGAATCCCTCTCGATGATATCCTCCGGACTATCCATGGCCTGAATCTTGATTTGACTGGTGGAGCGTGCATTCGTCAGCCAGTGACAGTCCTCAACTCCATCGGCATTTTCGCAGTCCGTGACGAATGGCTTGGACGCCGTGATTCTTAGCTGTACTTCCAGCCCAGCCGGTTCTATGTTTCCCTCCTCCCGATATACCAGCGGCTATGGTGATGATGATGATGATGATGATGATGTTGACTGTTGTGATGATGATTGCAGATTCCCATGGCCATGCGCTGACTTTCCCCCTCTCGTTTGAAAAGAGGGTCTACCAATGAATGTGGGCCATCCCTCTCCTTGGGTGATACGCACAGCGCGTGGGACAAATATAGAAACAAATCATGCGTGGTCGTCCGTTTCTTCGGGCAGTTTAAGCGCAACTCCCTGCAGGATCGCATCGCTTCATCACTCATCTCTGAAGACTATCCCCTGCGTATTGCCGCCCATCTGCTCGTCGCGGGCCGTGTGTATGGTACTGTTCTGTACATGGGGATTTCCTTACCATGACCAATTTTACTGACGCTTTGCGTTAGATGGAGCAGGAATGATAGACGCAGAGATGCAGTGGTTGTCTATTGTCTATCAGCTGGCCTGGGTGGGCTGCTATATCATGGGGTGTTTCGCTCCCGAAGCGATCGGTGATGAACCTCAATGAATAGCAGCAGCAGCAGCAGCAGCAGCAGCCTAGTCGGACCAGACCAGGGATGACGCTGACATGCCTGGCCCTGCTCCCTTTGTGTCTCGCCCATTCGTGATTTTCTTTCAGTGCCCCTCTTCAAAGTCGACCTGTCTTTGATCTCTTCGTGCCTCAAGTGGGGTACTTACTCCTCTCCTCATTCAGCCTCGGTGTCAGCCATGAAGCCAAGCAGGCATCCTTCCAAGCAGGGGAAGAAGCAATACCATGACTCTTTCCTTCAAGTTGCATATCCGTTGCGATGCGGAAGTCCTAGCGACGGAATTCAGCACAGCGAACAGAGAAAAGCAGAAACTGGCAAAGAATGAAGGGGGAACAATGGGGAGAGACCTAGAGAATGGAGAGAGAGAGAGCGTTGAAGCTGCGGTGTGATGCCAAGGCTGCATCTATAATTAGAACCCATCAATTTCAGAACCCCTCAAATCAATCCAATCAATCAATAATGCAAATCAATTCAATCAATCAATCAGTCCATCAATCGTCCATTCCATCCACGTTCACCATCACCAGGCACCACATCACCACCACCACCAACCACCGCCGACTTTGTTTCTCTTTCTTTCCCGACTTCCATCTTCTTTGACCTTCGACATCCAGGCACCACGGACCAGAACACAAGCGAAAACAGTCTCGACCGTTTCTAGTCTCGTCTGACCCGTGATCGGCGGTCCTGCAGTGTCTTCTTTCCTCCCCCCTTCTCAGATGCATCGTCCATCTTATCAGCGACATTTCACTGCCATCGTCTGGTCCGCCTGATCCCGAACCACAGTACACCCTCCCTCCAACCTCCATACACCTCAAACCCACCAACAACAACAACAACAAACAAAACAAAACAAAGCCAAAAACAACAAACAAAAAAGCCATGGCCTACTCTCTCCCGACACCCTTCACCCCCAACAACAGTGAATTCGCAACGCTGGACCCCACGCGGGTGCCGGACGGGATCATTTCGATCACGGCGCTGGCCCGCTTCGAATTCGAAGCGGGCAAGGGCAACGACGGGACCAAGATCCTGATGATCGAGTGGGAAGACGACGACCTGGGGCGGCGGGTGGCGGAAACGGGGGGCTCGTGGCACGTCGCCTGGGAAGGGAAACAGGCGGTGCTGCCGGCGGACGAGAAGACCAAGGACAACACGCGCCGGCTGTACTTCCTACTCCCACCGCACGTCACCATCCCGCCCACCGTGACGCTGTTCTACGAGACTCCGGCCACAGCCACAGCAGACCCGAACAACAACAATAACAACACTACAAAGGCGCCCGAACCCTTGCATCTGAACCCGCTCCCCGCTATCTTCCCGCCGGAGTTGGGCGCGGACGGCCGCTCGGCGGGTAAGAAGGGCGTGCTGCACACCATTTGGGCGAAGAAGCGGCTGCAGGTGCTCGATAAGGAGATCCGTGAGGAGTGTTTGACGAATGTCGAGGGAATCGCGCTGCACATGGCGTTGCAGGAGAAGGAGTGGATCGAGACGAACTTCGGGGTCTCGTTGACGGACCGCAGCAGCAACAACAACAACCACCACCACAACCATCCGGATCCGCATTATCCCATGGGTCCGGCGACGCCGGTGTCGCCCAGTAGTAACGGCGGGGGCAAGCTGGGGGAGAAGCTGAAGGGGCTGAAGCTGCAGACGGGCGAGAAAGAGCTTTCGCCCAAGGGGGAGGGTATGTTTTGCCCCATGAATTGCCACACACACACACACACACACACACACACACACACACAAGCACACAAAAGCTAACCCATCCTCTTTTCTTTCGGTTATGTATAGGCCACGCCGCCACAGCCCGTCACCTTCTCTCCCCGCAATCCCCAGATGTAGCCGTCTCGTCTTTCACCTCCTTCCACACCCTCCACCACAACCCCCCGCCACTCGCCCAACCACCACCATCAGACCCCATCCGCCCCCCGGTGGTAGTCCACTACCCGCCGGAATCCCTACAAGCGCACCAATCGAGCGAGCAACACCAGCACCACCACACAGGCTTCGCCTCGATGGGCACGCTGGCGCGCACCTCCAGCGTCGAATCAGGCGAAGAGCTCTTTGCCAAGGCGTTGAGTCCGCGCACGCCGGACCTTCCGCGGAGTCCGTTCTCGTTCAGTCCGGGGACGTTGCATATGTGAAGTTTAAAACCATTGGACTGTACTTTGTTGCATAGGTGACGGTGACATTGGGTGGTTTATTTTTGACGCAAAGCAAAGCATGCTGCACTACATACATTCTTTTTTGTTGTTGTTACTGTTATTGTTCATATTAGCCTTGTCTCTCGCTTTCTGCTGTGTTTGTTAAATGATTCCCCCTCCCAAATTATAGCCATTATGTTTATGTTTGATGACTCAAGAGGGGTGGGACTGTTGTCCGGGTCTGTGTATATAGGAGGCATGAGAATGAATTTTCTCGTAGGAGTTGGTCTTCATGGCAATGGCCCTTATATCATCATCACCATCGTCACTCCAGTAGCATCCCAACCCGTGAAAGCAACCACCAGTCCAGCAAGCCTACAGCTACAGCTACAGCTACAGTATACAAGGTATATACAGCCGATGGACCCTCCACAAACGTTCACCACTCCAATACCACATCAGCCGTCTCAGCAGCAAGAAATACACATACACACTGAAACCCCATCCACAATCCACCTCTTCCCAACCTCCCTGCACCACCTCCTCCCAATCAACAGAACACAATCCTCGCCCAGAATCCCAGATGAATCCATCCCTAATTCTTCTTCCTCGAACTCGCCTGCCTGGTCACCCTACCAGTAGAAGTAGCAGTAGCAGTATCCTTCACATTCTCCTTCCCGCGATCACTCTCGTCCTCACCTTCAACCCTCTCCTTCTCCTCCCCCTCAGCCCCCTTCCCAGCAGACCCCTTCTTCGACGAAGGGGAAGTTTTGAAACTCTCCACCTCCTGCGCCTCCTTCCGCTCGGCATACCACTGCCCCGCCTGCAAAACAAGCACGCCGACCAACACAAGCGCAAGAATGGTATTACTAGCCGCCAGGACCTTAAGCGAGTCCTCCCTCCCCAGAATCTGGCCTTCCTCGTCTGCTGCTGCTGCTGCACCACCATTCCCGGGAAGTAAATCATCCCCGTATTTCCCCGCGCTGACCAGCCGCAACCCCTTGACGATGTTCGCGATATAGACCGTCACGCCGCACATATACAGCACCAGACTTGCGCCGTCGAAGAGCATGTTGCTCTCGGAGGGACGGTAGAGTTTCGTGACGAGGCCGGCCAGACCCAAGAAGATGACGATGTGGAGGATGCGTGGGATGAGGGGTGGGGAGGCGTGGAGGAAGCGGAGGTGGGATTCAAAATAGTCGAAGTGCGTGGCCGGCGTTGGGGTCGTGGACCATAGGATTGGGTAGTCGTAGGGGAAGAGGGAGAAGATTATGCCGAGGAAGAAACTCGTTGCTATTTTTTTAATTATTCATGTGTTTAGTTTTTGGTTCGAGGGGGAATCGGGGTTGAGGGATATGGAGCTGATGGTGGTGGTGTTGCTTACGGCACACGATGAGGAAGGTCGCAAACGACCCATTGCGAAAGGCCATGGTTGCAACTGCTCGACGTCGTCCGCTTCGGACACTACGTTGTCAAGATGCAAAAGAGCTGAGTGTAGTGCTGCTGCTGCTGCGGCTGCTGCGGGCTGCTGGTGTCAAGCCTGGTCGATCGTGGTTGAGACAAGAGAGAAAGTAAGATCAGCCCGCCCGAGATGGAGAGAAAGTCGAGTCCTTCCCGAGGTTGAGAAAGTTGAGACAAACCCGCCTTGGGCCTTGGCGCGTCAGGCCCCTCCAGCCAGCATCCTAAGAAAGGTTCCAGTTCATGTGTCTTACTGCTTATCAACCACCACTTTCTTATCAATTGAGCTGGTTTGTTTGGTGTATCCAACACCCCTAAATCCTCCCCAGAATCCAATCCCTGACTGATAAGCCAGCCTTTTAGTCACTATCTTCAACATATATCAAATGTATGAAAATGCAATAGAAATCAAAAGAGCACAAAAACTGAAATGGTATCTCCCGGTAGCCCCGCAATGCAATATACTCAAATCAAGCAAAAACAAATGAGACTAAACAGTTCGTCATCGCTGATACCGCGGTAATGACTCGTCGCCATGCGCCATACCACCCACCAAGTGGTGGTCCTCTTCGTCGTCATGGAAAACCGGCGCTGTGGGTGCATCGCCTGGCTCAGCCGGCGCTACCTCCGGTGCCTCGGGTGCGCTGGCTTGCGCCATCAGTCGGCGTCGCTCCATCTCTTGTTTATCATCTCCCGTCTGCGCTGCCTCACTGGCAGCCATCGTACTACTGCCCGGCACTACGGTCTGCATCGATTCCGCCGAGATAGCCGGGCGCGGGGTGCCATTTTCGGCCGGAGAAGGCAGATGCTGGTAGTCCTGCAGGTGATCGTCTTCCGGAAGCACCGGCGCGGTGGGCATTGCCATCTCCGAGGATCCGACACCGGGGTCATCTCCAGGAGGTTGGCTAGGGAGAAGCATCTGCTCAGCGCGCTGTAACCGCGCCTTTTCATCCATCGGCTCCTCCGTAAGCGGGGTGGAGACCATCTCTTCGAGCGATTGGTACGACTGCGGTTCCTCCCCATACCCTTGACCCGGATACTCAGGCCAATGCGACGGGTCATAGGAATACGCTTGGTCCTCGTGATACTCCGTCTCACCGTGAGGTTGCGAACTCGGCTCAGTCGGCCTCACCTCTCGCTCGGTGGTGAAACTGCCCTGTGAGAGGTCTTCAGGTCCCGCTGCCACCGACGGTGCGGATTCTGTCCGTTTTGCTCCTCGTTGCGAATCCCGCGTGCCAATCACAACCTCAAAGACGACCGCCACCACGCCCTTCTCGCGTCGGATCTGATCCGTGTCCAGAATATTGCCCGACCAATTGGCTGTAATGGCACTGTTATTGACATCGGTCGGGTTCAACACCTGCCCACTGGGCGAGTAATTCCCACCCGAGGTCACCATGTTGAATCGCGGCAAAAACCGGTCGGGAGAGGTGAGCTTCCCTCGGAGGTCCACCACTACCTCGACATAATACCGGAAATTGATCATACTTCCTGGGGTGCGTGTGATAGTGGGAAATGTGTCTTCCGGTACGCGGATCGAGGTCTTAATCACCGCCGTCATAGTCACGGGGTCCACAATAAGTGGTGCAAAGGTCTGCGTCAAATCTTTCCGAAAGACACCGGTGGTGCGACTGGAGCCGAGAGTGAGACCTCCCAGACCTGTCCGAGAACGCGGATAGTAGTCTTCGTAAACTGGTTTCTTCCCGTCCGGTTTCCCCATCGGAATAGCCGGATGCAGGTCGATCCGGCCTTGGCGGTATAGAGTCACGATAATTCCATGCGCGCTGCGCACTTGTTTGCAATGGTTGATTGTCACCGTAATCGGCAATGTATCGCCTGGCAGCACGCCCGCACGCATAACTTCGGCCTTTGCGATGATGGTTCCTTCCGTCACTGATGGGGTAATGCTCCGAGCCTCACTGTTTCGCATACCGGTGCTGGTTGATGAACTTGGATCGCTAGGAACCCGGAAGCTCAGGCTGCTGTTGCTCGGTCGGCTCGAGGAACTGACGTTACTAGGTGTCGGACTGAGCGGCGGACGAGTATCGGCCGAGCTTTCGCCATGATCCGAAGGCTCGAGCGATTGGGTGTCGGGCGCGTCAGATCCCGCTGACTTGGCCTTCGCTTTGGATTTGGTGCGTCGAGAGACAGGCTCGAGGGTGACAATTCGAGGTTTGGGGCGAGGAAAAGGGGCAATATCAATATTTTCCAGCACGGTGACGCGTCTTCGGCAGGTGGAGGTCGGGTTGATCGTGGTCGGCTTGGTTAGGGTGGACGTAAGCATATAGGCGATGGTGCCTCGTTCAAACTGCAGGCAGAAGAGGAGTCAGCATATACCACTTGCCACGCGCGGATCTAGGCCGTCGCCAGGGTACGTACATTAATGCTACTGGGTAGCGCATATGGAGGGAAAGACATCTCGAAGCGAAACTTGTAGACGCCCTCCTTGAGACGACCCTCCCCGCACAGGACGACCTCGTCCTCAAACAACGTGGAGAGACCATTCCCCAAGTATTCTGGCCCCCGACGCCCGCGCCCAGGACCCAGGAAGCCCAACTCTGGTGACGACTCCCCCGTCGGAACGGTGTTCTTGAACACTCTGACAAAGCCATGCAGACAGACGACGAGATGTGTGATGCGAACGGGTCGGACAACGGTCAGCACGACCGTCCCGGTAATGGTATCGCCCGGAAAATAGGAACGCCACGGGTCGTCGGGTTCGATGTAGAAGTCGGTGATGCTGCGATTGCGAGGGCCGAGTTGAGAGCGGAATTTGGAGAGAAGGGAGCTGCTATTCCGACGAAGCGTCGAGGAAGGTCGAGAGGGGAGAGGGTTGACGGACATGACACACAGCCACTACGTCGCCCAATCCATACAAATGGCGAGCGAGATGAGGTGGCTTGCAAGCGGGCAAACAAACGAGACGTAGGAGGAACCGGCGCAGGTCAATTGAGGGTGAGCGAAGGGACAGGAAGACTGCCGAGCCAGAGGGAGCAAGGAGGGGAAGAGAGGGGTGGGAATCAAGATGGCTCAGCCTCTCAGCTTACTGCCGTCGAGTGACGAAAGCCGTCAATTCAGCGTCGATGAGGCAGCAAGGGGGATAGCGTGAGAGAAGGATGACAAGAGAACAGGCTCTGACAAGAATGGAAGATGGGAATGCGATCGAGACAAGAGGGAAATTCTCCGTACTTCACATCAAATCAAGCAATCGAGCAATCAATCCCCCGACAGGTCCGGCCCGATCTGGCCGTCGGGCGCGAAGGCAGTCAGCAACAAACACCACGACTCTATCGGCCCCAGTGGAAAATGAATGAATGGCGCGTTATTTATCGATACTTCCGTCGCTTCAGAGCTAAGTTGCAGGATCACGTAGAGGTCTGAAAAGCGCGTGGGGGGAGAATCCGTGGGGGAGGGGGTAAGATGTGTTCGGGGAAGACCGCTCTTGTCCGCCGGGCAAGGAATTCAGCAAAGACTAGCTAAGCAGAAACAAGGAAAGAGATGGGGGGGGGAGGAGGGGGAAGGATTAAGAGAAGAATTATCCGGGGGACGAAAAGAGGATTGTCAGGGGATTAAGAGATGGGCTGACTGGTCCGCATCATTTCTCGGGATGGATGGAAACGCGAACAATGGTGGGAATTGAGAAGGAATAGGAAAAGCGAGCGAGCGAGTGAGAGGGAGAGTAGGGAGAGATAGGAAGAGGAGACGCGCGCGCGCGAGAGAGAGAAAGAGAGCGAGTGAGCACTGGAGCAGCGAGCGAGAGTGGAGCACGAGATGGAGAATGACAATGATGAGATGCTGAAATGCCCCTTAGGCTAGGGTATGACTAGGATGGCTAGACTTGACTACTAGTAGCAGTAAGTCCGAACCAAATGAGCGTTTGGACCGTGGAGGGCCAAAGCTTAAGTGGGAAGTGGGAGAGAAGTGGAGGGGGTGGGGGAAGAAAAGGAAGAGGAGATGCAGTAGTATGGATGCAACAGGTCTGCAGGTGGTAAGAAAGAAGAAGAGGAGGAAGGGGGTGGGGGGAAGGGAAGAAAGAAGTGGAAAAGATCTGTAATAAAGGAATATTAAAGAGGAAGAAAAAGTAAGACAAGAGAAGACGGAGGAAAATAGTAATATACAATGATAAACGAACCCCCCGGGGGTGGTGGTGGTGGTGGTTGTGGTTGTGGGTGGATGGATGGATGAAGGAAGGAATGGAAGTGGATTTGGGTTGGAAGGCGAGAGGGAGAGAGGAAGAAGAGTAGGAGAGACCGTGGGAGAAACAGACACAGGGAATTGACCACGGTAAGTGCAGATAAGCAAGAGGAGGCGAGACAGTCAAGCTTCTCTTGGGCCGTTCGTGGCTCGGCAGTTTCCACCTCTTGCGATCTAACTTTCTTTCCCTCCCTTCATCCCTCCGCAATCTTCCGTTCCACCCACCTGGCAGCTTGCCTCACCTGTCATTTCCGCTTCCTTATTTCCTCCCACCAACACCACAACAAATTAACTCAAACTCAAACTCAAACTCAAACTGAAGAGTAAACAAGCAGACAACAAGAAAGACAAGTCTCAGAAGATCTCACGCAACCCTTCCCCATCAACATACTCCTCCTCGCCATAACACTCCCGCTGCACGGCGCGCAACACCTCGCGATCCCCACCAGTTACCCGATTGACAAACCCCTCAAGCACGTAGATATTCTCCGTCCACATCAGCGCCTGGCGCCGGAACTCCTCCGTCTCCTCCACCACGCACGACAAGCTTTTCCCCTCCACGCCCTTACCATTGGGGTGTTGTTGACCCGAAACCGCCGCCAACCGCCTCCGCAGCTGACGAATCTCCTCCTGTAACTCCGTCTTCCGTAGCATCAACCGCTCCCTCTCAGCTGCCTTATCACTATCACCATCACCATCTTCACCGTCCTCATCCTCTCTCTGTAAAGCAGCCCTCCTCTCCCGAATTTTCCCCCCAACCTCCACCACCGCACCCCTCACCCTCTCCACCTCTGCCACCAACCTCGCGAGCCGGGCCTCACGCTCCCGCTTCGCCTCCCTGCCAAAACACCAATACCAGTTCAGACTGCCGATCTTCTCGACGTGGATCTCGTTCTCATCTGCCAGTTCCTGCAGGAACTCCTTTACTTGGATCGCATTGATGGAGGCCACGGCTGGGAGGGACTTCTCGAGGTCCTTGAGCGTGTGGCATGTGCGGCTGGCGCGGAGGTACGCGACGATCAGGGCTTGTTTGGCGCTTTTGGTGAGCTTGGGCGGCTGTTTTTATCTCTTTTAGCGTGGGGTTGTTAGCGGTAGGGGAGGGCGGTTAGGAGGGAGGTTGGTTGTGTGCGTAGGAGTGAGTGGTGGGTGAGGAATCGCTTACCATGATGTCGGTTGTAGGGCTTTTTTGTAGTTTGTCTGGGAATATGTCTGGATGGGGACGAGAGGTAGGTTGGTTTGTGTATCGGGGGGTTCTGGGGAGAAGCAACCTCTAACGGTGGATTGCGTAGGGAAGGAGGGAGTAGGTAAGGATGGATTGTGCGGTTGGAATGAATGGTAGACACTGCCTGCCTGCCTGGTGTTACTGCTATCCCATGCACTCGACCACCACCCCACCCAACCGACTACCGGTTTGATGAAGTACTGTAGCAGTAGTCTACGCTACGCTCAATATTGTGACCAAGAACAGCATCAACAATTCGATTCAATGGAACTACAGGCTCGGAATACTCCCGACTAAGCCCTACAAAAACGACACCCTTGACAACCTCAATCCATGGCACTGAATTAGACGTGCACCTCCCGAACAAACCCTCCATCCTTCGACGTCTCCTCCACATGGTGCACCTCCTCCATCCCCTTGCCGACTCCAGCCGCGCCTCCCACCACCGCTTGGTCACCGTCGAAGTGCTTCGCGATTTCCTCGAGTGGAGTGTTGCGGGTCTCGATGTAGAAGAACCACACGACAGTCAATTCGACTCCCAGCCAGACGCAGTAGAAGATGTAGTACTTCCAGCCCAGATTGTCCATGGCGATGGGGTTGATGTACTGGTTGAAAAACACTAGATGGAACCCAGGTCAGCGTCAACGGTTAATCAGCACCGGATAGAAAGTAAGTCACTCACGCGCGGCATCGATGCAGAACCACATCACCGTCATGCCCTTAGCTCGGATACTGTACGGCAGGATCTCGACCGTGTACCCAACCAACAGGCCCGACCAGGCAACGTTGTAAAAGACGTAGTAGATATAGATCATGGCCACGACGGCGTTGGCGGCGCCGTGATTGTGAGCGATCTCATACCGCGCCGAGCAGATGGTCCAGACAATGAACGCGACCAGCATGCCACTCGTGGAGATGAGGAAGAGCCTGCGTCGGCCGACCTTGTCCACGACAAAGCACATCGAGAGAGCGATGATGAAGTTCAGGATCTGGAGGCAGCCGTTGATCAGGTTCTGTTCGACGGATTTGGTGTATCCGATCGAATTCAAGATCTTCGAGATGTAGTACGACACCAGTCCGTTGCCGGACCATTGCGAGAACAGGCCGGCCGTGATCAGGATGATCAGGCGGTGGCGGTTCCCCTTTGTCCGGATCAATTCCATCCAGCTATTGCTCTCGTACTCCTTTTCCAGCCGGATGGTCTCCTTGATCTCGTGCATCTCCAGCTGCACGACTTCGTCCTCCTGGTTGCCGTTGGCGTGGCAGTCTGCCAGGACTTTCAGGGCTTGTTCATGTTTGCCCTTGTAGATCAAGAACCGCGGTGACTCCGGAACAAACCAGATGAAAATGATCTGTAGGACGGAGGGGACGGCCTGGACAATGGTAGGTGCCCGCCAGGACCAGTTGTTTTGGATGTTGTTCGTGCCAAAGGTGAGCCATGCCGCAACGATAGCGCCCACGTACCACGTCGCTAAGACAAGCGTTAGTCACGCGCGGGGGCATCTATACTGATTTGGTACATACTGTTATAGATCGTAGTGAAGACGGCACGATGCTGGGTATGCACGAGCTCGGTGATCAGCAAGGGGGAAGCGCCATGCGCAATGGCAACTCCGAACCCGAGCAAGAATCGGGCCGCCAAGAACATGCCGTAGTTGGCACTGATGCCTTGCAGAACGACACCTAGGATCCTGATACAGCAATGAGCACAGAAGTCACCTTTGAAACAGTTGCTTGGGTCACTCACATGATGAGACACCCGATGAGAACTCCCATCCGGCGGCCAAGATAATCCGCGGTATAGGGTACCGCAGGCAGCGCCGCCAATGAGCCCAGCGACATGATTGCGCTCAAGATGCCGAGAATTGAACCACTGGGGTGGTTAAAATATTCTTTCCAATAATACAGGGTTTGCAATCCATTCATCATGGAGCCATCATAACCATTCGTTGCCTAGTGCTCGGTCAGTAACGTGTCATCCAGCAGAGAGCCTTCGCCAGCCCGGTCATGCACGTACGGAGGTCAACACGACAAACATGAGGCAAATGTAAGTTTTCCTCATGCCAGGGTCCTTGTACCATGTAACCCTTGGAAATTGTCGGCCTGCAAGCTCAAAAGTCCCGGAAGACCCCATGATGACCGTTCAGTGCGTTGTTCTCAAGGTGTAAGACAATGGGTAGCGGTATACTCGGTCAGTCTCCTGCACAAAGCTCAAGACATCGAGGACATCCTGGAGATGCGGGAGCGGGCTTAAAATCTAGCATCTGCCCGTCTTGCCATCCGGCTATTTGGCATAGGAGGAACATGCAAAATGTCTCGCTGGTCTACGCAAGCTTGCGAGCTCGCGGCTAAACGCAGGTCGACGCCTAATAAGGCGAGCTTACTCTGCAAATAGGTTTGCGGGGAAGGAGACTGGGGGTTTGATTCTGATATTATCCAAAGAAGAAAAGCCGGCAGGCCAACCACCGAAGGTTGCACCGGGCCGAGAACCTAGGCCTATTTTGAAGGTACTAGCTGATTTGTTTGTTGTACAAGTCTGCTAAGGTCAAATCGCCCTGAATCAGGGACGAAACATGAAGTCTAGATTTAGGCTAAACGTCACGCACGCGGTTGCTGTCCAAGAAAGGGAGAGGCCCACCGCGATCATCCCACCGAAATCTGGGGATGCGGTCCGGGGTGCAGGGCGTAAAGGGTCTAGTTTCATCCATCCAAAGGAAAGACGAAGGTCTAGTCCACAAACTGCAATGGCCAAGACCTTGGCCTACGCCTCTCGGGACGAATTGGCTATTGCGTTACAGTAACCGATCATGGGCTCGATTGGAGACTGGTTGGCCACGTTAGACGAGCTCGAGCTAAATTAGAACCCTTCGCAGGAGGCGTGAAAGCAAGGGGATTGATACGCTGGCCACTGTCCACAAGCAACGGATAATATCGTGCGGCCTCAGCTGATGGGGTGAGGGGGTCAGTTGACACATACCACTGTGTGCTGACAGTGTTCGGCCTGTGGCTGGTTTTAAATTACCCAACTCGTATTGCTAGCAATCAAGAATATCCTTGAGTTTCGGTCCTTGGGCGATTGAAGGGTGTCTCGGCTAATGACCTTCGCAGTCATGAACGGGGCTCGAGGCAATAGCTTTAAGGCACGAGAAATGAGTTTCAAGTGGCAATGCAAACATTCCTTTACACGAGCAGGGGCCTACCCCTGCATGCCGTCTAGACCTTGGACGCAAGGACGGGGAGGGGAGTTTTATCCGGGGTACGCTGCCACGCGGTATATGCAGTGTATGTTAGCTTAGCATAGCTGGGCATGTCATCAGACTTGCTTGTCCTGACAGAAAAACACATGCGACCCCGAACATGCTGGGCTACTTTTGCCCAGGTTGGCAACGATGGATGATCCAAGCGAGCTAAGTCATTACCGGGTTCCCTATCAGCAGCAAAAGGAAAGAGGTCAGCGCTGGTGATGCAGTCTCAGTGTCACGATCGATCGTCTGGCTCCGTATCCATATCGGTTGTAGAGACCCTTGGACCCAGTCGGCGCTTCTTTTGTCGCTTAACCACGCTGTTAAGCTCGTCGCCTGAGCTGGCCATCATGCTACTCTGGGTATTCGCGCGTTTGCGACGTGTCCGCCGACCTGACTGCGAAGGCAACCAATTCTCATCGACAGAAATTTCCTCTCCTTCAACGAACACCATATCACCGGTCTCGCCCAGTGATTCTTTGGCCATCTCCTCTAACAGTATCCCCATTGCTATTAAAGCCGTTTCATCCATGCTATGGTAATCATCTTGACCGCGATCCACAGTCGCGTGATCATAGAAGTCGGCCGAGTAGGCATGAAGAGCCTCTAGCAATTCCGAAGAGGGGAGCGGACGGTCGGCCGGGAGCGATTCGTGGGCGAAGTAGAAATCATTTTCCTCGTATCTAATCGGCGCATTCTGCCGACGAAATAACACCTCTTCCGGACGGACTGGCCGCCTGCTAGACGAGGCTGTGTCGCGGTATTTGGAGGCATATGGTACAGCTGGCAGGAAGCCATGGGCATTGATTCGTCCTAGGAAACAGCCAGTCAGACTGAGGCTGCTCTGAGATATTATGCGCAAAAGAGACGCCAACTTACCCGCTACAGCATCGTAAACGGTCGCCAATCGTTTTTGCTTTGTCACTTCGGCTTCATCTTGCCGGTTCTCCTCTTCCTCCTCCTCCTCCTCCCCGTCGAGGTCGGGCGGCTGGACGAAGGAATTCTGGCTTAACGCGAGGGATCTACCGTGGGACATAGTCCTCCGTGCGCGAAAGGCTGTTCCGGCGCGGAAGCATCAGGGAGATTGCCGTTCCACAGGAAGTTCGAGACAGTTTTATGCCGATCAAGTTAAATCTGGTTTGCGACAGCGCGGGCGGGCGGGGAAGAAACATCATTTCCCCATCGAGACATTTCCGCGGCACAACCTTCTTCCGTCTCCGCAGACGAGGGACTCCGCAAGGCGATAGGAACAAGCTCACATCACAGCAGACCGATACTATTCCGACGGTGTCGCGAGACATCCTGATGAATGAATTCTTACATCCTCAACAGGACTTTGGGGTCCATCCATCCGTCCACATTCCATGTCGCGCAGACCACTCGCCTAGTGCAGAACCTTGAGCCTGCGCCCGGTATACGCTTCTCCAGTCAGCACCACTCTCCATCAGCGCATGGCCGATCCGAACAGCAATTCGATGGGTTGCAGAGCTTGGAGGAAGAGACATTTGCTCACAAAGCTGGGGTGAAAGTGCTTGCCATTGATCAGAATGAAGGTCGATTGTATGTGGCCCGTGTCCTCCCCTCGGTCGCCGATGTATACTGACCGCGAACAGCATGGTATCTGGCGGCGCAGACCCGTCCATTCACCTCTGGGATCTAGAATCACGCGGATCGGAGCTGAAGCATGTCCACCGCTCCGTGGCATCCGTCAACAAAGCGTCGCACGAAGACGCGCACACGCGCGCCATCACCTCCATCTCGATTTACCCATTCGACCCGACCCCGTCGACGATCCTGAGCACCGCGCACGATGGCACGCTCAAGCTCTCTGCACTGGCCCCAGAGGCCATCATCCCGGTGCACACGTTCAACCTGGACTGCACACCATACGCACACGCCATGTCCTCGCATCCGGGAGCCCCCTTGCTCATCGCCGTGGGCACCTCAGAGAAGGCGGTGCGCCTCCTGGACCTGCGCTCGGGGTTGTCGACGCACGGGCTCCCCGGCCACGGGTCGGTGCTGTCCGTGGCATGGGCGCCGCACCAGCCCCATATCCTGGCTTCGGCGTCTACCGACAACCGAGTGATCCTCTTCGACATCCGGCGCGGCGGGCACAACTCCGCCATCGCCGCCCTGGACATGGACGACGCGATGGGCCTAGTCCGGCCCGCAACCGCCCCGACTTCCTACCAACCTCGCCCGGCCTACTCGCCGCACGCGCGCGCGCACAACGGCGCCGTAACAGGCGTCCGTTGGACCTCGACCGGCTCGCACCTCGTCACCGCGGGCCAAGACTCCCGCATCCGCGTTTGGGACGCCGGCACGGGGGCGAACACCCTCGTGCACTTCGGGCCGCGGGTCCGCAACAGCGCCTCCTCGCACCTGGCGGAGCGAGCGCCCTTGGTCGTGCCGCAGGGCCTCACGGCGGCAGGGCAGGAGACGCTGCTGTGGCCGAACTTCAACGAGAACGGCGACCGGGGCGAGATCTTCATGTTCGAGCTCCGCGAGGGCGCGTTTATCAAGCTCCTTCGCGTGCCGGGGCTGTCGACCGCCGCCCACCAACTCCGTGGCCGCTCGACTGCATTGAGCGCTGCGCGAATCAACTCGCTGGCCTGGCGCGGCAATGGGGCATCCGGCGAGGGGATCGAGATGTTCTCCGCGCACGGTGACGGCACCATCCGTAGCTGGGTGTCACGCGAACCCGATGACGAGCCCGACGAAGAAGAGGAGGCCGAGCGCGCCGATCGCAAGCGCAAACGCGATGTTCTGGACGAGATCTACCGAGGATTCATCGGCTAGACAAATATCACCTACTATATTTGCCATGTCATACAACTACAATACGGAAAACCAGCAGCAGATTGCATCACATCATTCAAATGCATCCTTCATTATACAAAAACGACCCATCCAAAGAATAATCCGGGTCATGATCATCATGAAATACCTATAATACATTGGAAAAACCCATTCCATCCCAAGGAGAAAAAGCCGCATACCAGCCACAGCTTAATCCACCATACCAAAAACGCTGCTCAACCAATAAACAAGGAATTTACTCATTCCGAATCTGATGCTCACTAGCCGCATCATCCTCCTCAGCGGCAAAGCGATCATAGGCACTGCGGTTCATGTTGCGGTGCTTGAGGTCGCGTCCGTGGCCTTTGGCGCCGGGGTGCTGGTTGCCGATGAAGGTGCGCTTGGACTCGGCTTCAGCGGGCAGGGAGTTGCCGGTGCCGGTGAGCACCTCGCCGGTGGCGCCCATGTCGCGGGCGCTGCGCGGCATGTCAGTGGCGTTGTCGGCTGCGAAGGCGGAGGAGGGCTGAGCGACGCCGTAGTTGTCGAAGCCGCTGTGTTCGGCGCGCTGGTCTGGACGCGGCACCGAGGGGATGGTGTTCTGGATGCCTGCGTCGTTGGGGATCGAGGTGCCCTTCGCGGCCATGTCCTCGAGTCTGCCGCCCTGGTGAGGAGAAGACATTTTTATGTTTTGGTGGAGGTAGTTTGTTTAAGATAGGAAAATGAAGAAAGAATGGTAAGGTGAGATCGTGGAGTGGAATCGCAAGAGTTGATTGCTTTGATTATGAGTGAGATGAACAATTCAATCCCACACTTCCAGAGGTTTATATAGCCTTCATCGCGGGCATGGAGCCGGTACAATCTGATGTCACTTTTCGCCGCTGCGGTCTGGGTCAATGATGAAGCTATGATATCAGATCAGATCATGCATCCAGTATCAATCGGAACCGGTACGGTACCAGATGAGAGGTGAGGTGGGGGGAGATTATGATGAAACAATCCCTTGCTCTGACCCTGACTTGTCGAATTTCCCGATTGCGTGAGCTGGAATGAGTACTCCGTAGATGTGCCCGAATTCTCGCATGGTTCTAGAATCACAACTGTTGTTCAAGGGGGTTTTGCGGCTGTCGGTTAAGGCGTCTCTTCCCGTTTTCCGACGGCACGTGCTGCGAGAGCTACGCCTTCCCATGATGTATATTGAGCCACCGCATAACGCACTTGGTAGATATCTCCCCACGGAATCTTCTGCAGCAATTCAGATTTGTGGTGCGAGATTCTAATTGTCGCATTGCTATGATTTCCTTCTGAGGAAGCATTGAATGATGTCATTTCCAGCAAGGTAGCCTGACTAAGCCAGTTGACATGCGATCATTCCTTTGCCACTGATGGACTGATTGCTGTTCTGATGCTGATACTGGGAGAAGGGAGTGGATCGTATGTACCTTCTGAGACATTCCCATAATATCGCGGGAATTCGAGTGACGAATGGATCTGACACCAAAGGCCTCATTGCCTACTAAGCCGTTGTATACGGAGCAACGTATGCGACATCCTTCATGATTATCGCTCTTCATGGCACTTGTTAATCTTAAAGTAAGGAAGCAAGTCTTAGGGACAGTTCTGGAGGCTCACTATCCATGAGCGTCTGATATAGAAATACACGGCTCTGGACATCCATGCAAAGAGAAACTCCTAACGGGCCCAATGTCATACTCGATTATACAACTAACAACGCACACAAAAGTATGCAAAAAAGTAATGGTCGGACGGACCCAATAAGACGAAACATTAAGAACATGCAGTCAATAAATCATACACAAGATGAGTAGTCAAAGTCAAAAATATGGATTTTTGTCAATGCTTATATCCTGTCATAAACATCAATCGAAGCAAAGCCAAAAGTCAAAGCCTAACGCCACAATAACTCCAGGCCCGGGGGTATGACTGTCTGCGTCCTCGCAATTATCGCCGCTCGTTCGATGCTGCTGCCAAGAAATGAATCGCTGGTCATGGTTAGCCGAACCTGCGGCCAACATGAGAGTGGTATATATGCAAAGTTCAAAAAAGATTGTATGAATCAAAGATTCCGTGGATCAAGGCCAACAAGATGATGCTCAGGAGGAGGTTGGGGTATCTGAATTATCTTCCGAAAGTTGAGAAAATGCACAATATATGTTTGAGAGTACAGCAAGACCTGTACTTTGATGGTGTAATGCCGATAGCCAGCTCGCGCATACGCCAGGTTCGTACCAAACAAGTGCTCGCTCTTTCCTCAAGGTTGTGGGCCAAGTTTTTCGGACTCTTCGGGTCGGTCGTCGTCTCAAGCCCGCTTGAGTGGCAGTCCCTTCAAGGGACAAAAGTGAGTGTGACGAGATGCAATCCCGCCACAGAAGAATGAAGGGTAAAATAGTGGTCTTATAGAAGCAGGTAGTCCCAACCGTTCTGCTGCATCACTTCACGCCAGTGGATGAACGGCTTCTTCACTTCCTTCACATCCCACTTTGCAGTATTTTCTTTCGGCGGTTCGGATCTCTCGCGCTTGACCGGACTACTGCTGCCTGCTGGGGATGAGGGGCTGGCTTCCTGGCTCGGAAGGGGCTCGATAGGCTCATCCGACACACGCCACACTTCTTTCAGAACTCGATACATGCGGCCGAAACTGCCCAGGTCGGCGTGGTCGCCCAATGCAGCGGCGCGGTCGGCGAGAACGCTGCGGAAAGAGCTGTTTGGCGCGGAGAAAGACCCAGTGATGAGCAGCGGCCAAACCAGCGATCGATCAAATCCTTCCGGTCCAGACGGAATGTACTGAAGAGCGTTGGCAACTGCTGCAACTAGATTGACGTTGCTCGGTTGGTGACGGTCAAATCCAGGCACCAAACTGCACAGGTAGACCCTTGCCGCAATTCGGAAAATGGCGGTGATATTGTTGGTCAATACCGTCGGAGAGAAAGCTCCATTGGCCAGATAGGGGCTCTCCAAGGGCTGGTGCGGTGACTCCGTGAACTCCAGCTGCTGTCCCAGGGCTGAAACGTGGGAGCAAACCCCCAGGTCATCAATCCTTCCCTCCCTTTTCAGTGCCTCCAAGCAAGTGATTTCCGAGATCAAGTACATGACGCGGTCATCGCAGCCCATGAGCTCGCGCAAGCCCAAGGATGACCCGCTCAGATGCTTTGAGCGGTAAGTGTGTGCGAACTCAGGGGTCTTTCCGTGCATGGTTGAACCCAGGATATCAATCCAAGAAGCCAGTGTCATGGTGAACGGGGCTGGCATGTATGGGTTCCCGCAATGAGGGACCGGGGACGATAGACCCAGTCTATTCACCAGATTGGATGCGGCCTGGAAGTGGTCGAACCACGGGATATCGGGGAGATAATCGTCGGCGGGGCCCACGGAACAATGGAAGAAAATCATGGCAAGTGTTGCGTCTAGAATCTCCTCGTGGTTGGTATCTTCCCCCAGGGCCAGACAGAGTTGTGAGACTGCCTCGAATCGGTTGCGCATGATGTCGTGGTCGATCTGTTCCCCAACAATACCTTCTGTCGTCTTCCGGTGAATAGCGGCCACACTCAGGCAGCAGTGCAGGTAGCATTTGTTGGTCTCCAAAGCTTGAAGAATGGCTTGAGCCCGGACATGTCCGCGTTGGTGGGCTTCCAGCACTGGGAAGATTATACGGAGGACATTGTAGATGAAGTGGTCGAGAAGCGGCCGGTCGTGGTCACTGACAGGAATGCTCGACTGCAGAATCGCGTACGTTTGCCCAATGCTTTGCTCGCATAGTGACGGATCAATGCCGGGGAGTGTGGGGACTTGGGAAAAGTACTCATCATGAAACCAGTCTTCGCCAGGAAAGGTGGGCAGGGGGGCGTTCAGTTGGGGAGGAGCAAACGTGCTGAAGGTCGAGCTGCAAGAGTCGTGGCGGAGTGGAACGTCGTTGATGTATGTCTGTCGCTCCGTCTTGACATCGATCTCATAAGGGTGTGCCAGTCCGTAGACGTTCTGGGTGAATGCTGGAGTGGGCAGGTGTGATGCGAAGATGTCATACTGCTCTGGAAAGACAGGCCGACTGAGTTCGTACTCCGGAGAAGTTGGCGATGGAACGGCCATACTGCGATTGCGGGCCGAGGGATCTGTGGCACCCACCAAAGACTCGTTAGACGACCACGCCTCGAAGTGCTCCACAGAACCACAACCTACCGGTTAAAGCACCATTGCGCTCGTTCATCTTGGTTTGCTTGATCTTGTTCTTGATGCGCTCTTTCTGGATCCTCCTTTGCTCGACATTGCCCCACCATACCGGACGTTTATATTCGCATTTGACACAAAGATTGATGCAGGCACCGCATGATGGGTGTTTCTCATCACACTTCTTTCTACGTAGGCGGCATGTGAAGCAGCCTAATGAGAGGCGCTATTGTCAGCCAGACCCTTGGATCAACCTTGAGATACATGTGAGAATAGGAACATACCGGACCGGGAGCGCTTGTGCAGCTTGATCGGCGGCTTGTCCGTCGTTCCTGTTGATGTACCCTCGCTACCAGAAGATGGTTGGGAAAGGTCTTCAGTCTTGCTAGGGGCCATTGTGGCGGGTGTGGGCGTCTTTTTCGTTGGGACAGGCATGGTTGTTATCGGATGGTGGCGCACGGTACAGGACTCGAAAAGGACAGGACACAGGCGCGCGTGGCGGGTGATTGCTGGGAGTATCGGGGAATATTAAGGGCAAGACTGGACCAGCAGCCTTTGGTATCTAATTGGGTATCAGAGAACGAAAGGCACAGGCTGCAAAGGACGAGGCGGCTAGAGATAACGCTGGGAGACAGTAGTCCACAATCGAAACTGATATGAGCGGCGGGCATGAAGGAAGCTTTAAAGATGAAAGTAGTAGGTCGATCTCGGATGAACCAGGCCATGATGTTTCTATTTTAGAATTTGATTCCGGATAACCGACAGGGCCGTGAGCGCACACACACACACCACATATCGGGGAAATTGCGGTGGTGGGAAAAGAAACCATAGATTGGGTGAGTGGGGAGGGATAGGAAGGGAAGGGAAAGGATGATCGCAGCCAGACCATGCACGGACAGGGAATCGGCCACCAGGCACTCCAAGGCTAATTTTGGATCATTTGCACGATGCACTTCTGGCCATCAACTTGGCGCCCATGGCCGCCCTCCGCGCGACTGATTGGATCACACAGGATGGCAATCCTGCCATGGAGGCAATCTGTGGAACGCTGCTTTGCAAGGTTAATTTTATCCTGGCGGTTGGTTCATGTCCTACGAGCAGCTGTCTTCGTCCTACCATAGCCTATCAATCCAGAGAGTAAGGGTGTAACATGATCAGAGAATCACCCGGGGGCCGGAGGGAACACTCCCACTGAGTGATATAGCACGTTGTACTATGAGAGGCGCCAGTCTCCGCAGTTTCTCGAGGAGCAAGAAGAGCAAGAAACATGGCGAGCGACAACTATCAAGCGGTACGCCGCACAATCCCGAATGCGCTTCATCTACTTCCATACAATACAGCGCGATGCGCCAATGGCAAGGTCATCTGCGGGCCGGATTATACAATTTCACAATATTGATGAAGTGATTTTTACCCGATCGGGGAAATGCAATGAGCAGTATCAAAGGATACCCAGGTCCTCAACCGTTGATAGCGCGGGGATATCTCAATGCCAACCGGCTAATCGCCCCCTCTTCTCTTCTCGAGTCGCGAGGAAAAGCCACCCCAGCGACAGACCAGGAATCCAGTCCCTGTCTCTCTCACAAGGGTCTTATGCACCATGAGCCAATCAGGCTAGAGATTCTCAACTAAGTCTGGTGGTGTTGTTAGTAGGATTCTAGCAGGTATGCGGGGGGAGGGGGGGTTCGGATCAATTCATCAAGAGGCTGCCATGGAGTTTGAGCACCTACAGTAGTCGAAGCGCTATCCACCGAGCTAAATTAGCGGTACTGAGCCAAGCTTCCTGATTTGGGCCACGATTGGTGGACAACTTCCTGGGTCTTGGCCAAGCGGGACAGCCGCAACCAACCGTGCACTGGTGGGTCAAGGCTTTGATGCCCCGTGCGACCAAAGGAAGACCAAAGGAAGTCGGCGCCAAGGTGTGATAAGATGACGCTAGCCTTGCGATCCTGACCAAGTCCCTGACAGGGAGGGTGTGACGGCAACTGACATCCCCTTAATTAGTAACAATTAGCCGCCCGGCAATGACTTCGATTGTCCAGATATAGTGTATGCTACCTAGTACGGTACCTAAGGTATCTGGGTCTTCCATAATTAGTCTTCCTCTTAATCTTCAGCTCGAATCGATAGGCCCGCACACAAGCGCTCCCCATCCGCATTGACCGCTAACTGCCCATTCTCATGATCGCATCCTGAGGAAGATCGAGTCGTGGGAATTCTCAAGTGGGGAGACTTGACTGGGGAGGCTAAAGGCATTTGACTTTAGCGGTTCTGCAACCATGGTGTCCCAGTCACACCTCTCGCTTGTCACCTTCTGTTCGACATCCAGACGTGAATGGACCGGTTCCGAACCACCTCCTGGCGACTCGTTCATTGTGATTCATGTATCTCTAGTCCATGTTTCCAACTGCACCATCTTAAAAATGTCTATCCCATTGTCGCTTGAGACCGATGTCTCGGGATCATTCCAATTCATGGGCGGCGCGACGTTGGTTCGGAGTTGACAAAGTCGGTGGGCATTCAGCATGTTGGTCGGTGGTGAGTGTCACGACGCTTCTGCCGTTTCTTGTCACATTCCTGCAGCAATTAGCGTCTTTCCCTTCCCTGTCATTCTTCGCTTCAGCAAATCATCTCCGCCCAACATGAGGTCACTTTCCTGCCACTTTTTGTGACATGTACACGTCCTCTGCAGTCGCTATCCCACGGCTCTCTCGTAACTCCACCCTTGGATATACATGCTATTGAAGATGTCCCAATGCAAAATTCACGGCTGCAGATTACTGAATTATCACTCTTCACTGGATCATTGCTGACCCTTGTCGTCTCATGACAGAAAGCAATTACTGGCCAAGTTCGACCTTACCTAAATTTATCAATTTTCGCGTGCAATTTTCATCTCATGAAGCGGAACTCTGGAGCGATGGCCGACGAATTATCTTGCCCACGTCCCGACTATCTTATCCACGGCAAATTTGGATAGTATTGGTCGGCAGAGATCCTAATTATCTCCGAGAAGGGGGCATCTTGCCGAGACGTCACTCGTTCCTGTCACCTTGCATCTCTCTCCGTCAAGCGGGGTAGGACAAAAGGTTCCAAGTTGTATAACACCTGCCTCCAGCATCGATCAGAATCTCACATAACCAATGCACTCGATCCGGTCCTTGGAAAGATCCAGGAACGAATGGACATCAGATCAAAATAGAAACATGCTCACCTTAAGCGTAACGGCGTGCCTGAGCAAGTGTTAATTGCAGTGCTTCTAGCCGCCCTGATGTAGGTAGTGTCTTGCCGGGCGTCTACAAGATGAATCATATTGAGCAATGTTCTGACGAAAATAGAAAAGGTCTCTGACCCTTTCGTTGCTCATCGAGTGATCTATTCTGGGTAAATTCTGGCAACTAAACGCTCGATCTGATACCAACGTATCGCTTGGAGCACTTTAGCTGCATAATCTTCTCCGGTTACTGCATCAGCCTTGTCCTTCACCATACTATTCCCGGGGTGCTGGCGCTCTGCACGTAGCCGCCGAGCATTTTCTTGGAACTCGATCGATTGTAAGTGCAAGGCCACGCGGGTCGTGCTCTTGATAGTAGCACTCGCAGGTTGGCGGGTATACGCATCGTACCATTGGATCCTCGATTTATGCCAATAGCGATTCGATCGGTGGGTAGCTTCCTGCCTGAATGCTAGGACCTGACTCAGTGTATTCTGAGAATAGCATTTATGGCTCTTTGTCTCTCTTCGGTCCCGAGTCTATATTTGAGCTTTCCGGGAAAGGAAATGGTTTCATGATTTGGTGCGCAACTTAGTATACTACAATCGGCTACGGTTTACTTTTGGCGCTGCCTCTGGGTGCCGCTAAAATGTACGGAGACTAAGTGTATAGTGGTCTAGCATCAAGCATAGGGCAAGAGGATGGAATATTGACTGATCTGCTCTCTGAAGTGTGAAAAAGCTGATTTTAGTTCTTTCTATGTTATAGTTCTAGAAACGTCTTATTCCAAGTATAGAAACCAGATATTGAGATGGTAATAGATTGGTAGCGCTACGCTGGATATGATGGATTTCGAGGCTCAACTTATATGAATCCATTACAAGAGATCACTGCTTGGAGCTGAGTTGTAAATTCTTAGAAGTATTTGCGTTCATGCCATGAGAAAGCTTGATCGGGGAAGAATAATAAATCGCAATGATGCTTCTTTCACCTATCGGATGATCAACTTAGCCGGAACTTACATATATCATATTGCTTGTACTAGCAATACGCTTTGCGGTACTACGACAAGAACACGGTCCTCCAGAGATCCGCTACTGGCTTCGTCATATCTATCTGAGGAGAGGCATTGATTCAATAATGCGGTTGCTGGATGTTAGAACCTCGAAGTCGTGGTGGAAGCATACCGGGCACACAATACATCCACCTGGCAGACCGGGCTTATCAGCAATTCCGCTCCGACTTCCGCCCTTCACCTCCGCAACTCGCATCCCGCCATGCGAACAAGTCTCCTCTCTAGCTCAACGAGCGATTATGCTAGTTTCTAACCCAAAATGCTACGTCAAACGATGGAGCGGGTATTTCCCCGCGTATTTCCTCCTATAACTCGAACGCTTTCATCGCCAGTCTCTGCCTCTCCGCTCGCATCGCATAGCCGCATCACCTTAGTCCAAACATTTGCACGCGATGGCCCACGTTTCCGCTCTGCTCCTCGAGTCCCCCACCAACCACAGACCCGTACATTCTCAAGCTCTGGCCATAGGCGCAGCAATGGAGGCTATAACCGGTTTAATGATTCGGGTCCCCGAAACCCACGAATGGCGCCGCTTCATCAACTAATGATGCGGGCGAGAACCGAACATTTCGTTATACTTGGCCTCGGAACATGGGCATTCTATTACTATAATACCGAGGAAGTGGAGGTGCGTTACTCCCAATCTTTCCAGCAGGGATAAATCTTCTTGCGATTGCACTGTCCATGCCTGCGACTAACGGCTGCTCCCCAGATGACCGGCCGCCGGCGGCTCAACCTCATATCAGCCGAACGTGAGCGGGAGCTTGGAGAGAAGGCCTATCGAGAAATACTCCGGGAATTCAAGGGCCATATTCTGCCGAATTCTCACCCAACCTCTCAGGCCGTGCACCGCGTCCTCGAGCGACTCATTCCTCAGGCACATGTCGAAGGCGCCCAATGGAGGGCCCACGTCATCGCAGCGCCTGGTGAGCAGAACGCTTTTGTCCTCCCCGGGTAAGGTCTCCCTCCTGACGGCTTCTTTCGCTGTTGACTGAGCATCGTCTCTGACGGTCTGCAACAGTGGCAAAGTATTCGTTTTCACCGGCATTCTGCCTTTCTGCGCCGATGAGCAAGGTCTAGCTGCGGTGCTGGCTCATGAGATTGCGCATGTTGTTGCTCATCATGGCGCGGAGGGTATGACCCGAAACTACCTTCTGACAGCTCTCGTCACGGTCGTCTCGCTTCTTTTCGATGTTTCGGGCGTCATTCCTGCACAGCTGTCACACTTTTTGATCGACTTGCCTAATTCTCGGGTGCAAGAGGTAAGATCCACGATTCAGACTGTATGAGCGAAAGGACATAGAACAAGACTAAATCCCGTTTACTGTAGGCCGAGGCGGATGATATGGGTTTAAGTATGCCATCCTGAGGACTGCTGGTCTTCTCTACTGACATGATTCACTGACTTTGTTTGCCAGTCATGATGGCTCGAGCCTGTTACAACCCCGCGGCTGCCATTGCATTGTAAGTCATTCCGACGGGGAGACGCAAGTCGGGCCACCTTGCCCATCTCTGGGTTGCTTGTGCTTACTCTCTTTCTCTCTTAGCTGGCATCGCATGGCGCAGAACAAACAGGCGGGTGAAGTCCCTCAGTTGCTGTCAACGCACCCTTCGGTAAGACTTTCCGACCGCCTCATGATCAATCTTCTCAAATGAGGTACATGCTAACGCATTGGCTATAGAACGAGAACCGTCTCCTAGCTCTCAATGAAAAGTATGCAACTTCCACCGACTCGAGCTCTCACGATCGTCGGTGCTAACCCAGCGTCTAGACTCAGCGCAGCACAAGCAATCTACCACGATAGTGGTTGCGGTGAGGTAACCTCTTTCAGTACGTCTCCCCTCACTTGTGCTTAACTCTACGACACATGTCATTATTCTCTTCCGGTATTGGTTGCTGACATCTTGATGCAGTGCCGGGATTCAGGAAAGCTGTTGCAGACCACGAGATGTGGTGAGAGGCATGATCTTTGAGATTGACGGGCGACTTATCATACTTGTACATAATTGATCTAAACAATCTCCCAAATCTGTATTTATACATAATTGCATACCTCGAGCCAGGTGTTGGATTGAAGGCCGTACAGCAGCTTGCTTCTAACCTAGATATCCTCCCGTCTATAGAGCCATAGAGCATTCAGAAACTGTTGTCAAGTTTCTGGCCTCAATTAAAATATATAAAAACAGATACAACAAGCCTGTACTTGGAACTACGCCATGCTCATCTATTGGTAGCTAGCACCTTGAAGCCACACAAGCAGCAAGCCGACTACCCTCACCTTCGGGCCCGAAGCACCGGGAGGGCTCGGGCGGCAGGCATGTCGGGGCCGAACGTATAGTATGTATGCCCTCAGACGCCCGAAGCAAATCCATATATAGGCGTAGAACATCAGCTCTCACTTAATGCATCCCATAACCAAACATACACCTAGCCATCACAAGTCTTTCAAACCAGTCAAGATTCAATATTCTAGAGTTGCCCAATCTCGAGAACTCTCAGTCCAGCCCGAAACTCACCATAACCAATGTCCGGCCCCATCCTCATCATCGGCGCCGGCCTCGGCGGCCTCGCGCTCGCCCAAGGCCTGAAGAAGCACAACATCCCCGTCCAGATCTACGAGCGCGACGCACGGCAGGACTTCCGCGCCCAGGGCTACCGCCTCCGCATTGGCACGGAGGGCATCCTGGCGCTTCGGACGACTCTAAGCGCGGACCTGTTCGCCTTGTTCGAGAGCACCTGCGCGGCCAACGGCCTGCTCTCCGGCGGCGCCAGGCTCGATGCTTTGTCCGGCGAGCCGCTCGCCCCGCAGATTGGCGGCGGTGGTGCTACCGGAGGACGGCCTGCCCAAGCCCACGGCCCGGTGGAGCCCTACACCGTGGACCGCGGAGTCATGCGCGAGGTGCTTATGACAGGCCTCCAGGAGGAACTGCACTTCGGGAAACGGTTTACACACTACGAGGTACTTGACGGTAGTACGGACAGCGGCAGTAGTGGGGTCGTCGTCGCGTTCTTCGAGGACGGCACCTCGCAGCAGGGTGCGCTGCTGGTTGGCGCGGACGGACTACGATCGCAGGTGCGTGGACAGCTCCTGTCGCCTTCTTATCCCTTCCTGGATACCGGGATGCGGATCGTGTACGGGAAGACGTACATCACGCCCGGGTTTGAGGAGCGGTTCGCCCGTCAGGCGATAGGTGGCATGTCCTTGGTCACGGAGCGGGGCACGGACGCGCCCAAGACGCTGTTGCTGGAGGCCATTCGGTTCCCGCCCCGCCCGGCTGACGTGCTACGCGGCATCCGGTTGCCAAGGGATTATGTGTACTGGGTCTTGCTGGCGCACAGGGATGATGTTCCACTGCGGGATGAGGAGACGTTGGCGTTGGATGAGGAGGGGTCGGCGCGATTGTCGCTGGAGCTGACGGCAGAGTGGGATCCGGCTGTGAGGGTCTTGTTCGAAAAGCAGGATCGCACGCAGGCGTCCACACTGCGGATGTGCTCGGTGCGGCCGGATGTGCCCGCTTGGGAGGCGAATGCGAGAGTCACGCTTCTGGGAGATGCTATCCATGCGATGCCTCCGACTGGCGGGATGGGCGTGAACACTGCTTTGCGCGATGCAGAGGACTTGGTGCGGAGGATTGCTGAGGTGGGTGGGTCGGATGGGGTAGGTGTCGAGACAGTGGCGCAATATGAAGAGAGCTTGAGGCAGTTCGCGCGGGAGTCAGTTAGGCTCAGCTGGGAAGGAGGCCGAAGGCGGTTCGACTTGAGACCCATTGAGGCATGCGAGGAGATAGTTTTGTAGGAGGGCTGTTTTAGTGACATAAATAATCGACGACTGCTAGCTGGAAGCTGTGGCAGGTTAGCTGTCTGTAGATGCATTGATCTCTTCTATTCCAATATAAAGTGTATTTCATCAGCTTCTCTCATTCTTCATCTTCTTATAAGTATGGGCTCGGCGACCGTTGGTGTAAATAGCGTCGTCCAGTGTTGAGAGGATGAGAGGGAGATGACGATCGGATGCCCAAGGCTCCGAGCCCCTCCGCGTGCAAACCAAACAAACAGCCGCCGCCAGACCGTCTCGGAGCTCCGTCGAAAATTCCCAGAACAGCTTCAGGCCAGTGTTGAGGTAGTGTCCCCTTACTCTCTCCATTTGGATATTTCCCCGAACATCAGAGGAAGTATCCCCTCATCATGTCATTGTCTCTTCCCGGACCTTCCCAGGCGGGTCTCTTCAAGCCTGGGTATCAGAGGTAAGCCACGCCCACTCGTGGAATGTCCCGCCCCTCAGGCCGTCAACACCACCAGATTCAGCAGATCAGTTATCTCCCATGATGTGAAAATCAGGCACAATGATCGGACTGTGGTTAACATATTTTCTGCAATAGCCACGATGCCGAAGACGGTGCCGTTATTCGCAACATCGAAGCCTGCCAGGCTATCGCTCAGACTGTCTTGACGTCGCTGGGCCCGTACGGTCGGAACAAGATCGTCATCAACCACTTGCAGAAAATGATCCTTACCTCGGATGCGGCTACTATCCTGCGTGAACTGGAGGTTGTGCATCCTGCTGCTAAGCTGCTGGTGATGGCCAGTCAGCAGCAGGATCAGGAGATGGGAGATGGCACTAACTTGGTCATTGTTCTCGCCGGAGAGTTGCTGAAAAAGGCGGAGGAATTGTTGCGCATGGGCCTGAAGACGAGCGATATTGCTCAGGGTTACGAGAAGGCACAGAACTTTGCCCTCAAGACGCTAGAAGGTGAGTTGGTTCCTTCGACACGGAGAGCTCGGCGCTGTCAGGGGATGCCATAGAGCAATGGACTACGGGTGCAACAGATAGTTCAAATTACTGACGCTCGCTTGATACTAGACCTCGAGGTCGATCGCCTCCAGGAACTCCGCTCTCAGACCGAGCTTACCAAGGCTCTCCGCACAGTCGTCGCCAGCAAGCAGTCTGGAACCGAAGACCTCCTCGCATCTCTGGTCGCAGAGGCTGTTCTTGCTGTCCTCCCCAAGAACCCCGTCAACTTTAATGTCGACAACGTCCGTGTCGTCAAGATTATGGGTGGTAGCTTGGAGCAGTCTCGTGTGGTTAAGGGTATGGTTCTTGGCAGAGAACCTGACGGTGTGATCAAGAAGGCTAGCAAGGCCAAGGTTGGAGTCTTCAGCTGCCCCATCGACATTTCTCAGACCGAGACCAAGGGTACCGTGCTATTGAAGAATGCGCAGGAGATGCTGGACTTCACAAAGGGCGAGGAGGAGCGTCTGGAGGCGGCCATCAAGGAGCTGTACGACTCTGGTCTGCGTGTGGTCGTTTGCGGTTCTACCGTTGGTGACCTGGCCATGCACTTCCTTAACCGCTTCAACATTCTCGTGATCAAGATTCTTTCCAAGTTCGAGCTGCGCCGACTGTGCCGCGTTGTGGGTGCCACACCCCTCGCTCGTCTCGGTGCCCCCATGCCCGACGAGATGGGTAGCATCGATGTTGTCGAGACCACTGAGATCGGCGGTGACCGTGTGACCGTCTTCCGTCAAGAGGATGCCAACGCTGTCACTCGTACCTCCACCATTGTCCTGCGTGGAGCCACTCAGAACCATCTTGATGATGTCGAGCGTGCGATCGACGATGGTGTCAACGCTGTCAAGGCTATCACCAAGGATCCCCGTCTGGTTCCTGGTGCTGGTGCCACCGAAATTCAACTTGTGGAGAGAATCTCCGCCTTTGCTGACAAGACTCCTGGCTTGCCCCAGCATGCTATTCGCAAGTACGCTGAAGCCTTCGAGGTGGTCCCTCGTACTTTGGCCGAATCGGCCGGCTTGGATGCTACTGAGGTTCTGTCTCGTCTGTACACTGCACACCACCGGTCCTCTAACAATGACGAGTCTGCTGAGGAATCATCCGCTGAAGAGGGCAGCTCTGCGAAAGAGGAGCCTTTCTGGACCACGGGTGTGGACCTGGAGGCTAGCTCTGCGGCTGGAACCCTTGACGCTGTGGAGGAAGGCATTTTGGATCTACTGGCATCCAAGAGCTGGGCCATTCGTCTCGCGAGCGAGGCTGCACGGACGGTGCTCAGTGTTGACCAGATCATTGTTGCTCGACAGGCTGGTGGTCCTAAGCCACCAGGCCCCAACCCCAACTGGGATGAGGATTAAATGTAATATTTAGGAGAATATGATATCCTTTGGAGGCTCAAAGGCACGGAATGTGATAGAGACGCTAATCATGACCAAGTTCATTGGCCCTAATATTTGGTGTTTGTATGATGACGAATCGTAGAGAGTATAGAATGGATATATCTAGTCTCACAATATGAGATTGGCACCTACTAAATATAACTTTCGTCCAAATGTCTCTGTTTTTGGGATTCCTTGTATACTTGGAATCTTGATTGATAGAAGGCCGACTAGCGGGCGGTTTCGTCACGTGACGTGACTGGATTTTCCGGGCCGACACTCGACTTTCTTTTCCCGCAAAGGCACTTTTCGAGCATCTGATCACCTCGAGCAGCTTGAATCCCCTTGGCCTAGCCACCCTCTGTCACCCGTCTGTCGACCTGTCCGGATCGCCTTCTTTCACGCCCATCATGTCTATGTCTACTCAGTTCGCGGCTCGCTGCTGCAGACAGATTGTCCGCCCCACCGCTTCCCTGCGCGTTTCCTCCGCTTCATACCTGTCCAGCAGCCGGAGATGGCAATCCACGGAGGCTGCTGCTCCTGCCAACCCCAAGATCACCCAGATCGTCGACCAGATCAGCCAATTGACCCTCTTGGAGACTGCCGACTTGGTTTCTAGCTTGAAGGTGGGTTGCTTTCCCTTGAGTCCGGCCCGTCGCAAATCCCATCCAGGACTTTGTTGATACAGGTTCTTGTGGATGCAATTGACGAGACTATTGCCCATGTAATGGCTTGAAATTGTCGCTGACAGAAGCTTTTCAACGATATAGTCCCGCCTCAACATCCCCGACCTCCCGGTTGGTGGCTTCGCCATGGCCGCTGCTCCCGCTGCCCCCGCCGCCGCTGAGGAGGAGGAGGCTCCTGTCCAGCAGGAGAAGACCCTCTTCAACCTCAAGCTCGAGTCCATTGAAGCCGCGTCCAAGGCCAAGGTCATCAAGGAGATCAAGAACATGCTGGGTCTGTCCCTGGTCGACAGCAAGAAGTTCGTCGAGTCGGCGCCCAAGGTTCTGAAGGAGTCCGTCCCCAAGGAGGAGGCTGAGAAGATCATCGAGACCCTCAAGGCCGTCGGTGCCAAGGTCACCATGGACTAAGCGGACTGTCGTCTGACTGCCCGGAGGGGATTTTTCTTTGTAATGCTACCCGGTCCATTTGGGTTACCCTGTGGCCATCAGTGTTGGATGAGTGATAGGACGACCTGGATGGCCTGGACGTTGTGATTGGGCTGCATCATCGAGCTGGAGTTTTTATCTCGCGCCACCTTTTGTATTTTGTGTTCTTTTATATCACCCTTTTCTTTATTATCTTTTTTCTCCGTCATATATCTCTGAAGATTGTTTCTGATATAACCGGAAAGCGGGAAAAAGGGCGGCGAATGTACATTATCACCTCTATCGAATGGACAATGTGGGATCAAGAGGAAGGAAATGACTGTTTTTGTTGTCTCTGTCAACCAAACCTGTGAGAGCTTGCAGTGTGTCAGGAACAGACGAGCAAATCGCTCATTCGGATTGAGTGAAGTAGTCAGTATAATGGTGGGGTAGATTGGATTAGAAGTCATGAATGTATTGTCAACAGGGCAGATGAGCTGAGCCATCTGCTGGGATTTTGGACGCGGCGGTTAAAGTAGACGGAGAGACACCGACTCCAGATTTCTTTCTCCGCTTTTGCAACAACTACAGACAGACTGACGCCTTTTTTTTTTCGCTCTCCTCCCCTCTTCTCATATATTTGTCGTTCACGATGTCCCTTGCTAGATCGTCGTGCAGTGTCAGACGAAGATGTCAGCAGTGTTTGCAGCCGAGCATATGCTCTCCAGCGAGCTCATTCCCCGGCTCAAATCAGAACCTCCGCTCCGTCCAGAATCGCATCCTTCTTCACTCCCAACCCGCACCTCAACCTTCGCCCAAGTCCTTCTTTCACACCACCTCATCGAAGCATGCTTCGCGCCCTGCGCCCCGTCGAACTCCCCCTCGAGCCCCCACTATCCGACGCGCCGAAAACAGACGCTCTCAAGGTGGTCCTCTCCGCGAACCAATCGTCGCCGACTCCGTCATCGACGGCAACCTCGCAACTCACCTGGCCTGGCTTCACAAGGAAGGCAAAGATCAATGGGCCAACGCGCGGGTTGAGAAACTCCTCACAGCTAAATTCACTTGGGAAATCTTCGAATCCGTCGGGAGACACTTGATAACAGCAGCTCACAATGGCCCTCCCTCCGCCACTGCTATCGAGAACAACCCGTCCAACCGTATCGACAGTGTGTTATATGCAACCCCTCCCCCCATCACACACTCTCTCTGCCCCTATCAAGCGCGATACCCAATTACCATTTTATCCGATCACTAACAACATCTCAATGGCATCATCATCCAGTGTCTCCGACCGAAGTATACGACTTCGGCAGAATGATACTTCCCGAAAACGAAGCCTTCCAACTGTGGCTCGAAACCTCCGGCGCCCTAGCCAATGTAACCCCCGCGGTCTGCAGCCAAGCGGCCCGCTATCTTAACGACCTAACCTCCCAAGGCCGCGGCAGCAGCAACAACAACAACAACAAACAACACCTTTCGCGCAACGTGCCCATCCTCCAAGCCGTGGAGGCCCTCGCGACGGGACCCGACCGGGACCCGCGCGCGATGCACCTCCACGCCCGCATCCTGGGCGCCCGCGAACAATACCGCGACGCCATGGCGCTGCTGGACGAGGTCCTGGAGTGTATCCGGCCGGGGGAGCGCAAAGAAGCCCGACCGGACACGGTGCTCACCGCCTCGCCCACCACCTTCTGGGATAGCTACCTGTGGATCCACGGCGAAATGGCCGATCTCAGATTCCAAACCAGGTACTCCCGCGACGAGATCCTACGTATCGCCGCCAAAGAATTCCAGGACCCGAAGTACCTGGAGGTCTACGCAGGCGGCACTCTGCGCGAGAGGCGCGACTGGGCGGAATACGAGGAGTGTATGCTCCAGGCCGCGATGGCCGGGAACCCCAAGGCGAGCCGCCGGCTGGCTACCTTCTACCACTTCACCGCGCAGGGCCGGTATCCCCGGCGCGGCGAGGAGGAGTCCGCCGCAGATTTCCAGCCCGAGGGCCGCCGGCTGCGGGAGGAGAAAGAGCGCAGCTTCTTGGTCTCGCTCTACCATGATATGGTCGGCACGTTACCGTCGCTGACGCAGTACCGGATATGGGCCAAGGAATGGTTCAGACATTCCATCGCTCATGGGAACCCCGAGTCGGTCGTCATCCTGGCCGTCTTGGAACGCGAGGACGGCAACGCGGCGGAAGGCGAGCAAATCCTTCGCGCCATGCTTCGCGACATGCAGCTAAAAGGCCCGGAGCGCGAGAAGCTCAAGGAGACGGCCGAGTCTTTCCTGGCTAACTGGTCGGATCCCAAGTTCCAGCCTCAGGTCCAGAAGAATTATTATATATTGTAAAATAGAATCTAGCATAACAAGCGGACTGCATCCCCAAGGGGTGGTATCGGATAAAAATTTCGATGGTACAGTTATGGGTGGCTCTTGAATGCCACTTTCGCTTACGTACAGTACATTCATACTCCTGTCATACCCTCGCGTAGACCAATTTGTAGTTCACCCGAGGGAGAGAAAAAGCCTCGCAGCAGTGGGAAGGGTTTCATCTTGGTAGTCCTGTGTTACCTTCCTGGCCCCAAGTGATATGCGACCGCGACTGATGCCCGTAGAGGGATTTATGGCCAGGCACCCAGGATCAAAGTATGACAAACAAGTCAATCGCGAAATTTAACCGCCGAAACGCCTCCCTGTGCTTCGTCGCCAGTGCGACTCCATGTCTATAGTCGATCTCTGCGTGTACTGTCACTGCCACTGGAATCATTCATCACAACATGGATAACAGAAGAAACGGATAGCCATGAGAAGAGAAGATCTGAGAGAACAACAGAAACCGAAGTCCAGAACGGTCAACCTTCGCAGACAAAACCTAGAATCACCTCCTTCGACCTTTCCCCTTCCCCTTGCCACGGGTCTTCAGCTCCACGAACCCGAGCTCCTTCAACCCTTCCGTGAGGAGGGACGAATCCCTCATCCCGGGGAAATCTTTGGCTGGGAATACGCGGAACGGATCCGTCCACGCCTCAGCCAAAATCGGCATCGACTTGCCCGTGTCTTCAACGTGACCCCAGTTCATCAGGCGAAACTGTAGGCGGTACAGTCCAGCTGTACGGACAGAAAGGTCGGAGAAGATGTAGAACGTGGCAGGCTGCTTCGGCGGGCTGCTCGGGTGACCCGGATGGTTGGCGGAGGTCGGGTATGTGCCCCTTTCGGGTGCATAATAGGCCGATGATGGATGGGCTGGCGCTGTGTTGGGGTCCGGGTCTTCATCAACATAGAACGGTGACACGAACGCTTTCCCTGATAGTAAGGGGGTTGACTGTCCCTGGGCCAATTCATCCGCTCTGTTCGCACCCAATCGCTCCTCTCGACTCACGCTGTCGGTATTCATGTCGGATTGGGAGCCCCCGGGCTCGGGGATTAGGAAGCAGCCCACTGTGAAGCGGGGATCTTGAAGAATATCGTTGTCATCGGATGATTTCGGATCAAAGTCTGTCAGAAGCATCTGAATGATGGGAGGTGGATCTATGGGCCGTCGATCTCGATCACCAGCGCCGCAAGCTCGTGCCGCTAGTGGCTGCTGTCGAATGTAGAGATGATATCGTGACGTCGATGATGGTCGGCGCGGGGGAGGGGATGGTGCCGGTGAATGATGGAGCAATCTCTCGAATCCAGAAGGCATGCTAGTCGTACTGTGCCTTTGAGGCGTTTGTATCTGAGGTTTCTCGGCTACTATAACGGTGGACGATGCACCGGTACAATCGTAACATGGGCCAGGACTCGGGCGGGCCGTGGAGGCTTCACTATTTCTGCCAGCAGGTATTAGCGCTGTGACTGGAAGGAATAACATGGCACGCATTCGGTAATTATGAGGGTCAGATATGGCAGCAGAGACCAGGGAGGTGACTTGCATGCGCGTGGTCATGATGGAATCTTTGAAGAGAAGAGCTTGTGCAGAAAGCAGTCAACCAACAACAACAGAACCACGATCGCGCATTCGAGGCCAGTCGAGCCACGACCATAAGTGGAATGGGAAACTAAGAGCTAGGAGGCTGAGGCATACTCGACATTTCTTAAAGCATTGGACCGTTGAGTCTCAAGCCGAGCCGGAGTCCCAGTAGTGTATGAAGACACCGAGGAAACGTCTTGCTTCTGATGTGCAACGCTACCCCAGAGTCTCTCCTGATAGGACGGTATAGCATTGGAAACGCTAGATGCCACAGTGGGATCATAGCCCTGACTGGCTGGGGCTGAAAATAAGAAGCGCGGGGGCTCGTCCGTGGGATAAGCTTGACTTGGAGCTCCTGTTAGCGCCTGCCGGTCGTCGCCAGCGGCTTGAGCCCGCCCGTCAGCATATTGCCCGCTGGGTGTGGCATGTCTCCATTGATGCAGCGGCGTCCTCGACATCTAGACAGTTCGCACTCGTGTTTCTCTTCCGTTCTTGCTCGTTTTGGGTTATCCCTTTGGGGTTTTCCTCTCTGTGTCTTTCCTTGTCGGCGGAATTTCCTTCGTATGGACAAATGCTAGTGACTGAACCTTGAGTATGTCTGCAGAGTGGGCATCCATATAAAGAGTCACAAATCGATTGGTCGAACTAAGAAGTTGGTCGATTTAAGTGGCACTTGGTGATGCCCAAATAAGGGAGACAATCAACAAAAGGCGGACACTGGACTGAGATAAAATGGTAGCGCGCGACGGCATAATAATAGGTCCTAGGCGGAAAGTAGCTTCGCAGAAATAAGGTAGCGAGGTAGAAGCACGGCTTTTTTCTTTTAGGTAAATTTCAAGGGTCCAAAGAACATGGTCCGCCGAGGGTGGACGTTCCTACGAGGAGAACTGGTAGAGTAACATGCATCTGTTAGTTCGTACTGACGACTGCCAGAAATTTACCACAAAGCGATTGTTGGGAAGGGGTATAGAGTGGGAGGGGGAATAGGGAGGGAAAATCAGAAAAAGAAAGAGTGCCGCCAACCTCCATCCAACCAGCTCATAGCACCACTTGTGCGGGCTGCAGGTAGTGATGATGGGGGTGCTGAGATTTGCAGTCAATCCGCTGTTTATAAGGCGTTCGACTGTCGGATGACGCAACAGGGCCAGAGACGATGGGAATTTTCAACTAACCCTAAATTAAGCAGTAATCTGCAACTTCGAATCCATGCCAATCTGTGGCCGTGCAAAATTAAGAAGCGGATCTGGGGAAACCGGCAGGCTGGGTGACTCTTTTGTGAGAGAGCCTGTGCGTGCCCACTATGTATGTGTGTGGCATTGCGAGGAATTCAAGACATGCAGCGACGCTGCGTCCCTGACAGGTTCCAGCATGTTTTATTCCCGGATCCTGGGATTCCTATCGACCAGTGATGTCCGGTTGGTTTCTGAATGCAGCCCCAAAGAGAATGACACTGAGACCGTCTCCGTTGGCAGTGTGACAACACATAGTCACTGTTTGGTAATAACCGAGGAAAGTCTCTGTAATCAACAAACGGACTCCAGGGGCAGCTCCGTGGATGTTTCTCCGGAAGAAAGCAAGTAGTAGGGGAAAGAACAATAAGCATCGTCTTTGTTTTGAATAACACGGACACCGATTCCTAAGTCGCCAAAAATTGATAGATAGAAGGGAAGCTCGGTAGTTAGGTTGGAGTATGAACCAGCAAGTATGGAGGAACGAGCAGTAAGCTATCCCACCGTACTTGCAATGAAGCACTCGGTGGTGGGTCATTTGCGGTGTCATTTTATCTCAAATCCTGTAATCTGCGTATTTTGCCATCCCGAGAAATTAGGTGACTGACAAGTGGTTTGATGCGCCCACTATTTGAGAACCACAATGCTAAAAAGCACATGTGTAAAGATGAAGATTCGACGGCGCGAAGGATAAGCCAATGCAGGTCGTCCCGCATGATAGAAATTCAGCAAAAGTTGTCATTGAGACCAATCAGTAATCTGAGCATGTATTCAAGTGTCAATTTAGGATAATCAAGGAGCACGCCCAATTGCCGCGGACTTGAGTTATCGCTTTTTGACAGCGACTCACACTGCTGCAGATCGACAAGCTACCAGGATTTACCTGGGCAGAAAACAATTGGGGACACCCTCATGGGAGTCTGGCAGCAGCATTTCTCAATACAAGAGTCACCTGCAGCCTCCTGAGATTGAGGGGAGCAGAAAGTGACGTTGTAGGATTCGTAGCGAACCCACTAGAAAGCTGTTTGGTGGAGCTTCGATCTGGGACTTTCCATCACTGTATCCGAGCTGCCGGTCTCGTACGGAACTCTGTCTCGAGACGAGAGCCTGCAGGCAAATACAGCCGCTCACATCTCACATCTAGAACAGGCATTAGTTGATCATTTTAGACCGCATAATCTCAACCTTGCTATCTTGTCATGCAGATTCGGACGGTTTTGCGAATCTGTCAACTTCAAGACTCGGGTTTCTTATGACTTCAAGGTGTGTCGGGCTTACAAACTTGCTGCCAAGGCGCTTGCTGTGACCCATCATATTGCGACGCCTCAGGAGCATATCATAGCCTAGCCGAAGAAGCCCGTGGAGATATCGAAGGACGGTATGGCCAGCACTTCTGGGTCTGGATGCTGCTAGTTGCTCGTCGGAGCTAGTGGGCCATTGCACGGGCCGCTTCGGTAGGTCATAGAGCTGAAAACCCATGATTAGTCTAGATGGTGTCGGAAGAAACTTTCCTCCACAAGCCTCTCAGGTTCAACGTCGCAAAAGCTTTGCCAACAGAAAGATGAGAAGAGCGATTGGCCAGGGTAAACGGAGATCATAGGCTGAGGCCGTCTTTGTTCCATGATGCTATCAACTGGTACTTCCGCTAAGCCATGAGTGCGTAGTTTCCAGAGTAAGCTTTCCATCCTTGCACTGCGATAGATGATCCCTTGACTATTCACCGCCACAGCTTGTTTCATAATAGCTGACTGGTATAACATAGTGCTCTAATCCGCCTCTGAGGATGCAGGGAAAAAAGGTTTCCTTAGCCGGCCAAGAGGGAGTTATCTTGCATTAGCATCGTAGCATCTGTTCGCCTTTTGATACTTAGCGAGCAGGCTACTGCATGTGAGTGGTTGCCTTACCGACAAGGACAAATGATGTGTCTCGACGGTTGGATGGCTTCCCTAGACTCCGTAGGATTGGCTGTATGCCGGCTGATTCAACAGCCAGTGAATCGACGGTCCTTCCTGTGATCCATGCAGTGGGTTCAAATCCCTGGAACTTATGTGTATTTGGTGCCCATCCCTGGGCTCATCCGGTGTGGCTGTTGGTCTGGCCAGCTGACCCTCAAGGCTGCCATACTGCAGCAGTGAGCAGCTCGATGACTACAGGAACGACTCTGCTTGTGCACATGGCCAACCATGAACGATGCGTGCCTTGTTTTCGGAGTCTGTATGCCGCTTCGCCTTCTTGTGCGGTCTTTTCATGTCTTGCGATGGCGGCCCTGCGTTTGCATTGCGGTAGGGAAAGGTCAGTCGCTGCCTCGACCGAGGCAGCTGAATCTCATTTAGCGCTGCGAATGATTTCAGCCCCACGCCGTGGACCTTGAGCAGGCAACTGAAGTGTTCCATGTCCGTGATACGAAGTACTCAGAGGGCGAGCGCAGCCCAAGGAGATCTAGATGACGAAGGAGTAGTCAATTCGGAGAAAGTCGGCTCGATACAGTAAATTCTGATGGAGCGCTTCGACCCGGGAAAAAGTTTGAGTTGTATCTCCTTGATTGATTCGCCCGACAAGACCAGTGAATTGGAACGTATCGAGCGAGCTGGGCGTAAGTCGCCGATGAGTCTCGACGACTTATCCACTGTGGAAGAGCATGGAAAGGGAAGAATTGAAGGTAGGGGAGAAGGAAGGAAGGGGGGATCAAGTGACCGGCACCCCAACAACACAATGCAGCTGTTCGGCCCCGTCACTGCACCTTCACCATCTACCAGCTGCTTGCTAGCAATCACTCTTTCGCATTGCCATATCTGAAGCTGAATGAAGTGTGGCTAGCACTGGACAGGGATATGGAGGTTCCAACTTCGGCTCTTGCGTTCCATTAGTGGCGGTTCGAGTCCACCGGAACCAGACTTCCACAACCAAACAATACCTACGTCTAGACACTGTTCCACCTTACGTCGGGCTCACCGGTTGATCTTGTCCTGGTATACATATGCCTTCGTCGTGATGAGCGTGACGTTTATCTCCAATGGGATACTACAACATACGGAAGCCAGCCCGAGCATGAGCATCATTCGCTCATGAAGTCTCCTCGGAGATGCACCACACAAATGGCAAAACAAAGAGGAAAAGTTCTCCATTCTCAAAAGGGCGAGAAGAACGGGAAAAAGCAAATCAGCGACTGTTCCGGGTGCATGACGCTATCAGCTCCGATCCTCTTGGACGCTGATCCTCGAGAAGCTCTTTCAATCCTTTCGCAACCATGTTACCCGTTTCGAAGAAGGAAGCGCTACCAATTCATAGAGGGAAAGGGAACAAGGATGACCTGGCATCCGGGCCGATAAGCTTTGTTGTGCCTGCACCGCTGTTGCATGTACCAAGTCAGGAGATCCACGAACTTGCATTGGCCTCTCAGGCGAGATGAGTCAGTCTCACAGCAACCGAAGACGAAAAGGAAAGTTGCTCGTATGGTCATACTTACCCGTTATTGATTGAAATCTACAATCATTTGTCTTGCGTATGTGTGCGTTGTGTCGCCATTGTTTGTCCACAGAAAGAGAAATTGCAAAAGTAGAAAGATTAACTACACAGTCTATCCCTCGCTGCATAACTTGCGATGCATATATCTGGCTGGTCATTGCATGTCTACGGCTATCAGTATTCTCGATAATACTGCGGCCCGAGAAAGGATTATATGCACCATGAAGTACTTCGCCACCTCTGTTCGATAAGGGTACAACGCGTAATGCATATTACAACATTTCACATCATATACCCGCATTTAGGTATCATATTTCGCAGGTTAAAGAGACGTGGGTGCATGCTTCAATTGCAGGGCTCCTGTGTACAAAAGAAGCCCAACCCATGATAAGCCCCGTCATGACAACAGATCTGGACTTTTATCAACATGAAGGTGATATGTCGTCGCGCCACTACCAATTGCAGTCACGCGATCGCTAGACCAGTGTGAATCGAGTCCAATCAAAGAGTTAACCGCTATGATGGAGCTTAATCCATGGCGCAGCTTTGACTGCCCCGGCTCTATGCAATGGTCGGCTGCGCCGTGAGTTTGTCCTACGAAGACGGCGACAAATCGCCCGTGGAAACGGTCCCAAGCAAAGATGTGCCCCGTTTGTTCCCAATTAGTGGCATCTGGTGAGCCTTGCTCTTGATAGGCTTTCGGTCTTGCGACTAGGGTCCCGAGCTGCATCAAATGTAGGGACCGCTTTTCCGCGGAAGACTGACCATTACTGTCAACACTAACGCGGAGTAGGCCTAGTGTGGATGGTGTCCAGGGCCTAGAAAAGTCGGTTCCAGCTGGCGATAAGGACTCTGGGAATTCAACCGGGGAAACCTGGGGACACCAAGCATACTCCAGGTCTATATCTACATCAGAGATAACCGAGATATAGATCAAGCTTCCATCATGTTCGTGGAGGCTCTCAGCAATTTGACCAAGATCCGCGTTTGATTTCGAACATCCAAGGTTTTGGATCTGTGCAAGAAGCCGTTCAACGCTATCATAGCCAGTGCTATCTCCATCTATGGTCAATAGGGGTTGCTCGCTAGCAGCCATGAGCGGGTTAGAAGCACTTGAATGGAGTAGCATGTCAGACTGCCAGCGAATCCCCAACTGGTCCTCCATATCTGCGAGACGCTGATTCAAAATTTCAGTATGTTCTTTCTCGCCAACCAGGGAGGGTTGAAGTTCATCGGCAGAGAGAGAGTCGCAAAGTGATTTTGCCTTCGAAATGTATGGCAGAGTACAGTTGGCGCGCTCTGAAATCTGTCTCAAGTATGCAACGGCTCTCTGTGTAGCCCCGACGTCTATCAAGGCCTCCACACATGTATACGCAGCGCGGAATTGGTTCTCATGTGACTTAGGCGACAGGCCCTGTATGAGATGGGCCCAGAGAGCCTCTTGTAGTTGCTTATTCCCGAGCTTGACAAGCAACGTGAAGTAAGATCCGGACCATATGTCTAAGGGGTCAGGCCCTGCCCAGTATAATATATCGTGCAGGCGAATTTGTTTAGTCGTGTCTTCTCCAGCGACCAAGCTGGTTATCGCACCTATATCGTGGGCCCCGTCGCAGAAGTCTAGATATTTCAAGGCATCGAGGAGAGCATGGACTAGAAGTCTGCTTTCATTCGGACCTAAGCGTTGCGAGCTAACAGCTAAGTAGCCTTGCAAGTAGCGCTGAAGGGCTGGCGCTGAGAATGCGAGCGCTGCGTAGTACATACCCAGTACATACAGACGCTGTGAGCATTGCCCGTCAATTCTCTCTATCCGCGTCACAATCCCATTGATCGCAGAGAGAATCTCTGCGAATTGATCATGCCGTTGGCAGCGCTCTAACGCTCTGAACAGGGGAACGCAATGCTGTGACTGCAGACGCCTACAGCCTTTCTTGTTTGTCACATTGTTCTCGATAAAGATTTGGAAATCGGGAAGACTTTTGATTTGTCTGGTATCGAGGCGCGAGGGCATAGAAGCGGGGGCTTCTGGGGTTCGCTGAAGGCTGACCCAGAACGGGGAAGGCAACTTGTTGTTAAATGCCTCCGAAAGATGCAGATCCAGACTTGGGTCGAACACATTATACTGAGGACGTTTGGTCGTACCTGTCAAAGCGAATCGAAGTAATTGGGACGGAGTGGATTCGGGATATGGAGACCTCTGCTTGGCGCTTAGCTCAACATAGCGACGAGGTGGGATTTGGCATGGCGACGATCTCAGATTTAACCTCTGCTTTGATACCAGCAAGTAGCGGTGAATCTGTGATTTTAGCATGGATAACTTTGAGGTGGTTGAGGCCGGGTGTCGCTCAACCAAAGTACTATTGTGTTGTATGACATGTCAACTGGGAATCTGGGGTGAGCGGGTGAGCGGGTCGGGAGGAGGAGATAAGGACAATCAGACAATCAGGGGAAAGTCAAAGGCGGTCGGGAGGGCGGCGAGCGATGCAGATCCGGGTCACAGTTCACCTCCGTCACAACCTTAATTCTTTCATCATCCACGCTGCTTATACAAATCCCAACTTTGACTCCTTCCACGCATAAACCACCTTCTATTACCACGTCACTTGAGTTACTGCGTTTAAATTATCATATAATACCTTGATACCAGTGCAGACTGACTGATATGCCCACTGAACACGAAATCGCACAGCCTGCCGCAAGCAGTGCTGAAACCAAGGAGGAGCATACATCTGAACAGCCAAGCGACGTCCCCCAGGAGCCCGCTGTTAGTGATGCCTCAGAGAGTGCTCCGAAAGGAGCAGATAAGAAAGATGATGATGCTGCTTCCAAGGCTCGTCTGCGCCAAGAAAGATTCAAGGCTCTCAAGGCTCGCGCGGTAAGCACTTGACGGCTCGCCAGGTCGAATATGCGTTTTTACTGAAGGTCTCGCAGAAAACGGCCACAGAGCGCAACTTGAAAGAAACCGCCGCCGAAACACAACGGCTAGCGACCGACCCAGCACTACTTTCATCGATATCGCGCAAGCACGCCTTCGCATCGCACAACTTACTCAAAGCTGATACAGAAGCCGCGGGTGAAGATTTCGAGCGCAAACGCGCCTGGGACTGGACTGTCGATGAGTCAGAGAAATGGGATAAGCGGATGGACAAAAAACAGCGTCACCGTGATGACGTTGCCTTCCAGGACTACACGCAAGACGCGCGCAAAGTGTACAAGAGGCAGTTGCGCGAAATGCAACCCAATCTGGAGAGTTATGAGCGAGATAAGATGGCAGCCATTGAGAAAGCTGCAGCTAACGGCGACCTTGAAATTGTGGAAACGAACGACGGTGAGATGATTGCCGTCGATAAGAACGGCACCTTCTATTCTACTGCAGATACTGTGGGATTCACAGAGAACAAGCCGGACCGAGCCGCTGTGGACAAGTTAGTCTCAGATTTGAGGAAGGCTGAAGAGGTTCGACTCAAGAAGCGGAGAGACCGCCGTGGAGATGATGATGGTGACGTCACCTACATCAATGAGAAGAACAAGCAGTTCAACCAGAAACTGGCTCGCTTCTATAACAAGGTAAGGTACTATGGGTACCTCTCACTGGAATGCAAGCTAATCATGCCGCAGTATACTACGGAAATTCGCGACAGCTTTGAGCGCGGTACCATGATCTGATCGAGCCCGGCAACTTTCAACCACAAAATGCAATTCTTGCGCGCTTTCCCAGCAGCGATATTCGAACATCCTTTGGTCGTCTCTCGCTCCTTACTTGCGGACTTCCTTGCTGGAGGTCATCTCCAGGTCGCTGCGATTCGCTTAAACAGTCCAGTCGCCCTGAATGAGCCCTGTTGAGTTGATCACGATGCTACGATGCCAGTGATCGTCGATTCTACCTGGATATTGCGAGAGCACACTTCGCTTGTGACATCGACGGAACTAGTGCAGAAGAGAAAGATAGGGGGTATCGATTGGCAGCATTTTCTGTATAATACACTAGAACAGCATCACGTCGCTGCTCGCTTTCCAGCATCGGAGTAGTGTTTCTTTGCAACCCTTCCAAGAGCTGCCTACACGCTTGGAATATCTATGCTTGTCTCCATCACAGGCAACAATCGGCCAGTGGCCAGCCCTCTTGGACTTGAGAAGGGCTTATTGCACACAGTGCGGTTTTGTCATCCTGTGATGTCGTTAGCACTCCGATTCCAGAAGTTAAACTCTGAGACATATACCAATTTACCAAATTAATGCTCAAAGCATGCTTTTCCTCCAAGCCTTCGTGGCTAGGGCCTCAATCTTTTGTACCCCCAAAGCTCCGCGGACTGACTCATCGTCGAGTGCCTCTGCTACGGCTTCGCCCACGTCGTCCACCTTGAGTGGTTTAGTTACCATAGAGCCGAGGAAGTCAAGCTTGTTGCCCAGAAGCGCATTGACCTGGGATCCGACAAAGCCACCGAGGGCAATCGGCAGCGTAAACTTCCTGCTCTCATCGTACATAAAGGGCGCCTGCACGAAGACGTTGCGGAGCTCCGGTAACTGAGCCGCTATGATCGATTCCGCCTCCCTCTTGGTTGTAATGTACCGGCTCGGAAGGACGGGTGCTCCTGACGCAGCGGAGATGTATACAAACGTGGGGACATGTTCATGGTGGGTCTCTTGGGCGAGGGCGATAGCTATACGTAAGAGATCCCCAACATCAGCACTCTTCAAGACCATCTTTGGCGGCAGAAACCAGGCAACGGCACACATACCGGAATCCCTATTCATGAGCTCGTACGTAAACTGTCCACTGCGCTCCCTGACTTCAAGCGGCTCGCCCTCCCGCCTCTCGCTGAGATTCTGACTGCCCGGCCTCGCGGCGCTGAAGGCCTTCTGCAGGCCACTGAGAATAGGCTCCCTTCCCTGCACCACACCCTTGTAGTCTGCCTCGAGCAGGATTCCCATGCTGTGGACGACGGCCGTGGCCCCACTCAGAAAAGGCTTGTATGTCTCGGGTTTCAGGATATCGGCCTTGGCCCATTCAACGGAGCTTGCCCAGCTGGGACGGCCGGCAGAGCCTGTGACCACCTCCCACCGCGGTTCTCCCGAGCGACTATTCATGTCGATGAGGTCAGTACTGCGCGGACATAACTATTCGGTCGCATTCGAGAAGTCGTGTACCTGAGAGACGTGACCGACCAGCCCCTAGCGACAGCGGACTTGCAGATTCTCGAACCTAAAAAAGGCGTCGCTGGTCAGTTCTCTTCTTCTCGAGTGCGTCCTGCGAAGTATACCTACCCAGAAACCCATTACCACCCGCGACAACTACCCGTTTCGCAGCCATTTTTTCGGAAAGTCAGAGAAATATCATACAGTGGGCGTAGAAGAGATATGGTGGGGCGAAAAAGAGCGGCGAGCGACTTCAATATAACATGGTCATGCAATGTAGTCCGGAGCAGAAGAGCTTCGATCGCCGGAGCAAGAAGACTAGCTGCGGAAAGCTCAGGAATACCATACCCCCCGAGCTTCCGAGGAATCCTTATCGTATCACCCACCGCCGTCACGTGCCGTTGCAGACTTCCGCGGCGAGGCTCGCGACAGTGGGACAATTACTTGGATTCTACCGTCCTTCATCAACGCGACTGGATTTTCTACACTGAATTGCCCTCCGCTGCGAGAACGACGTATTATCGAGTGAAGCATGCCTTCCGCTACGGGTACAAAGCGCGTGAGGGTGAGTATTTCCCCTCCCGACTGCATGACAAGGAAGCCAGGGCAAGTAGTTGACCATTTAATCGTTCTAGGGAGTCTCTGTATTCCGCCCATTCGGTACGCCCTTTCCTACCCATTTCTTCCAGAGAGTAAAACAGATCGCTAACACTGGTCCAACCCGCAGTTTTCGGCAGCGAAGCGCAACCGTTCGATCCAGCGAAGAAACCGGCGCAGGTGCCAGCGGACCACACGCACCAATGGCGGGTGTTCGTGAAGGGGGTCAACGGCGAAGACATCTCGTACTGGCTCAAGAAGGTCCAATTCAAGCTGCACGAGACGTACGCGCAGAACGTGCGGACGATCGAGCAGCCCCCGTTCGAGGTCACGGAGACCGGGTGGGGTGAGTTCGAGATCCAGATCAAGCTGTACTTCGTGCCCGAATCCAACGAAAAGCCTCAGACGCTCTGGCACAGCTTGAAGCTCCACCCCTACGGCGATGACGCGGAGGGCAAGAAGGAACGGCGCGAGATGGTGACCAGCCAGAACTACGAGGAGGTCGTCTTCAATGAGCCGGTGGAGCAGTTCTATGAGCTCCTGACCGGCGGGCCGGCGGCGGCGCAGCCGCAGAAAGGGAAGGGCGGGAAAAATACCAAGCAGGCTCAGCAGCAGAAGAATGGACGGACGGCTGAGATTCCGCTCAACAAAACCCCGGGCAACGAATACAGCAAAGTGGGCGAGGCGAGTGAAATGGACCGTCTGGCGGAGGCGAATAAGACGGTCGAGCAGATGATCAAGCAGGAAAAGGAGAGGCTTATTGAGCGCGAGAAGAGACTCGCCGAGTTGCGCGCCAGCGAAGGCGTTCCGGCGATCACTAAGAAACGCTAATTGGTTCCGGTAGTTAGATCTTAATGGCGTTGGGGCCTGTGGATCGCTTTTGACCATCAACTAAGTGGTTGCTCTCACTCCTCGCTTCCAGCACATGACTAGCATCATCGACCGCCACCATAGGATGCAACCTATCGTTCCTAGCACACGGTACGCGGCATGCGCTATCCCAAGGGAACGACTGCTTCCGGGTCCGTCCCATGGTGGAATATCAGGGCAAGGAAGCCTCCGTTGAGGACTCACTTCTTGCCATGCTTTTCAAACCCCCGGGGGAACTGTCATCTCCGCCAGGCCTGCGTGCATGTTCACAGCTCATCGATATCGACTCATTATCCCGTCCTTGCACGTGTTATCACCACTCTGCTTGAGAACAGAGTACGCAGCCTATGATTGGTATCGAACACCCATGGAGGGATTCAGTTCCGTCTGATCGCGATTTCCCAGTCGAACATTCCATAAAGCCACTTGGGTTCCGTCCTCCCACAATCAACGAAGTCATTCCACTTCAGCAAAAGAATACAGTGGCGGAAAGTCGGCAAATGGTCCTTTCCCTTCTAATTTGTTTAATAAAATGTATCTACACCCAAATAGAAACAGCTTCGCATTCCATGCGCTCAAATTTCTCCTCCAAGTTTAATCCTCAATCCTAAATGACCGCATGCTGTTGCCGCCGGGCCACTCAACAAGCCACCTGCGATACCGAGAACGATGACCGAGCTTTTTCAAACTGCTCGAGGGACAAAATGTATTTCTCTGGTACAGGCTTCTTTTTCTCTTCCGCGGCAGGTTTCACACGAGACAACAGACACGGGAAGGGAGGTAGTCCTGTGTGATTCGATCTACATGCGATGATTCATACATCTGTGGTCTCACTTGCAAGCGTTGTCGGCCTGCTCATAACAGATTGAGAAGTGGAAGAGTCCGCCCCGATCGAGCCGGTTGGTTTTCCAGTCCCCCACGCCGTAATGAGGGGGCGACGATAGATTCGATGAGGTCATCCATGTGGAGTGGGGTACTGTGAGCTTGGCCATGTGCTCAAAGAGTCAGTTCTCTGGCGTGATGCACCATTGCTGCGAACAGGTTCTAAGGACATCAAGCCATCGACAACCGAGTTTTGCTTCATGGTGTAAACCATGCTCATGTGAAGTCAAGGTCTGGCATCGTGTGCAAAAGCAGTGGCTCACTGCACGTGGGATCAATGTAAGCCGAGAGTAGCCCGGGTGAAAAGAGTCCTTGAACGTCCGCGTCCGCCGAGCGCAGAGCACCTGGAATTCCAGGAGCAACAATCCAAGAACTGCTGTCTATGGTCGAGGAATTGCTTGAAGCCTCGTTGCGAGAAATGGACGTTGCACTGCTACTGGCCTGCGGATAACGGGACTCGATCCAAGCCGTGAACGTTTCTGCCGCTGCATTCCTCAGGTAATGATGAGCCCTGTTCGCGACAGGCCACTTATTCTTCAACGTCTTCAGGCAGCCGAGCACAAGTATGATGCGGTTACAGTGGTGATCTGAACACTCGGGTGGATGAATTCGACTGGTCGCAAGCTGCACCATGCCGCATAGTACAAGTCCGAACACGACAAACGGACTATATCTCTGAACGCTTGGCCGCACGGAAAGAAGGTTAGACAGCTGCTTGGATGCCTCCGTGGCTTTGATGTCGTGAACATGTCGGGTGAAAGACGGCGAAAGGCGAGATGGGATTACAGGGCTGATCGGGACCCCTGTATCTGGCAAAGCAGGTCGCAGATTGCTTCTGGGCAGATGCAGAAGCATTGCAGCGTAATGAATTGTTGTATGAGCCTGAAAAAGCATCTCATCAACACTGCCGTACATATCCACAATATCCACTTTGCTTGGTGGGAGGTGGTTTGTCCAGCTGACAAGCGCATTTTCCACGGCTTGCAGGTGGTCTCTATGCGTCTCGGGGAGACTATTAAGCACGATAACACGAGCTAGAATGCACACAGCTTCAATCCGGTAGCTGAAGGAGGAATAGCGAGACTGGTCAGCCTCTCCGTCATCATCAGTAGCAGTGAATATGCGTTTGTTGAACCGAGCGAGCGTTGGTGGAGTCGGTATATTCGAGTGATTGGCGTAAACGGATTCCTCACAAGGCAGGGCAACATCATAGGGAACGCTACTGCATCGCAGCACGACTTTCTTCTGCAAGGCTGCCATATAGACGTCCACCGTGAAGAGTTCCCACCAAGTCCGGCGCAAACTTTCTGCTTCAACGTCTCTTTCGTTGCACGATGTTGTCGCAAAGTCTCGCCGGTACATCCCCAGCTCCAGGGCGATGTCAACCGCAGCTGAGAACATGGTGTGGGATTGCGCGCATTCCTCACGAGCGCAGAGCAAGATGGAGTAAAGCAACAGGGCCTGAACTTTGCATGGAGTCCTCTCACCGCTGGCGCTCAATTCTGCCGACGTTGACTCAGATAGCGAAGCACTCGACTGCGGCAAAAAATGGCTTCCGATGTAGACGACAACTTCGTGTAAATATCTCGGATATCTGCGCTCGTCATACAGAGGCGCGGGGACCAGAATTGGGTGCGCAGAGTGAAAATTCTCATAATACAAACGGACCAGCCGGGCGTCGGACTCGGCTGGATCTTGCACAACCTCCGGTATCTGAATAGCCAGATCCTGCTGTTCCGAGGAAGAAGGTGATACTTCTGTCATGTTGACACTAGAAGGGTGGTGAGTAATGATCGTGTCTGGAGTAGGTAAATGCGAAGTCATCGGCTGTTGCAAAATACGAGGATAATTAGGTGTAGTTGCTGCAGGCTGCGGTCGAGTCGCATCTCGAGTCTTTCGCCTTCCCCCACGTCGCGAGGGAAGATACAGGCAATTCAAGCGATTCTCAAGACAACGGGAGCAGGAGGGCGTCTTTGCGTCGCACTTAAGGTGTTGCTTGCGACACTCCGTGCAGGCAAGTGGTGCTGGGCGGACCATGATGCGTGCGAGCCACGAGATGGAAAAGGGACCCTACACAGAATTCACTGCTATGAAACTACAGCGTCTGAAGAAAACAGAGAGGGACAGAAAAAGAGTCACATGTTCGGAGATGCGGCATATTTTCGGTTGCAATAAAGAAACAGAAGCATATTTTAGGACCAAAGGCCGGCCGAAGTTGAGCGGCGATTGACGCAAAAACACATTGCTACGGTATGACTCAGCAATAGTTATGCATGACGCTCTGTCACCTGACTGCATGCACTACTTCCGCTAGTCATCCTACTTTGTCTACCATTATTGCATCGATGATGAGCTAAAGTTTATTTCATTAATCTAGTTCATTATTCATTATTTGCACCGCTCCATAAGCCAGATGAAGACAATTCCTACGCCTGGTAGACATGACTTTTACGCCCCGACTCTCGATCATAGATATTGTAGCCGAAATCCGCTGCATTGGGGGGCGTATACACTGTTCAAGGTCAGCCAACGCTCGTGAGGCATCTGTTTTGTGAAGTATATACATACAGTGAAGGGAGACTGCAACCTGGTCACTGCGAGGATTCATGACCCGGTGCAAACCAATCTGATCACAAATATAGGCCACTTCATCGGTTCTATATGTTGTATCCTTCTTCACTTTCAAGGGGGCGTCATGGCCCTGTTCAGGATCCGGGGTGTAATAGACTGCTTCATTCAGCTCGCCAGCGAGGATTTTCATGATGCAATGCGCGTTTGCATGATCGTGAATCGGAGATCCCTTTTGTGGGTTCCAGACTAAGACTAACTGTCTCGATGGTCAGCCGGGAACAAATGGCCTAACGTGGCATGAGCATGACTTACCAGATTTGCCTGGCCGTTGATATTGGCGACTAGGTTGCGTGTATAATTCTTGCTTGGGTCGTTCTTGGTGAAACGAGACCAGTCTGTCGGGTTGGAGGCATATTTGGACATGAATGCCATAAGGACACGGTGGTCGACTTGATCGGTACCAATGCCCCTCGAGCTACCCAGGTACACTTTCAGATCCTGGACTAGCTGGTCAAAGGTATACTCTTCATTCTGCGGCGACGTAAGGCTGTCTTTCGTGGTCGGAGGGGATGTGAGGTTGGAAGCGAGCAAGGTTGAAGACATGATTGGCAGTCGATAGCGATGAACAGGCAGAAGTGGTAAGTGGGTAGATTGAATACGAGATTGTAAGCTCTAGGCTAGTCAATTTTGTCTTAATTCTTTTAACTTATGGTTGTAACCAACTGGGAGTTTTTATAAAGCTGCTTGACATGATCTTTTTTGAGTCTACATATGTCAGTCGCCGACCGGACTGTTCGGTCGGCGATTGACGATTAATTCAGTGGAACCGTTAAGTCACCAGCCAATGATGTGCTCTCTCTGCACTGGCACGACGATAACCGACGATAACCCGAGCAATGGACATCTCAACTCTTGAATATGAGTTACGCAGCTTCATGTGGCATGACGAAAACTGTTCTTTCACCAATGCCATCTACTACAATTTCTCCGAGGATCTCAAGCCCCTTGTCACAAACGGAACAGCGACAATCCAGCTAAGACCCGCGGCAACCATGACTCCATATGCTATAGTTACCTAATGGGAATAAGGCCTGCTCTGTCCGAACAGGTCTAGATGATAGACTCGACCCCTGAGCGGAGGATTGAGTAGAGCGCATTGCCATTGCTAGAGATTCGCATTGATCCCGCAAGGGCTACATGCATAGCACTGTCAACGAACCGATATTCTACCTTTCGAAGCGAATGTGCCAAATTCTGTCTCATTGGAGTGGACACTGGTCTTGGAGTTGCTATCCATGCAGCAGCATCTGACACGTTGAATCCGCCGGACTGAGTTGCGTGAGATAGTCATGAGCGTCAGAAAACATTAACACAATGTGCTCATTCGGTCTTCGGCCGGATTCTCGTGAGCGAGTACAAAACCTAGTTGTCGACAGTATTATGACGGCGTGTAAGTGCCCAATGCGCCGGCAAGCTAAAGGCCAGAGAATGCTTTTCTTTTTTCAGATTATATAGAATCGCCAGTGTCTGATTTCCGTGCGATTGCGCTTGTTCCTTTTGTCTATAGCATGTTCACAACAAAAGACAGCGCATCGCATTGATGAGCCAGGAATGATAGATATTGCTGTCCGTTGCGGTTGCCTGTGTTGTCCACACCAGTTCTAGCTGATCTCATATTGCGATGGCCATGCCTACAGATAAGATCAGCACCTAACCTATATTGACCCAGACGAGGCACTGGCAATCATCCCTGCCAACCCTCCTCGCTATATCGCACGGGACTTATAAATCCACTTCCCAGACAACAGCATTATCAACGCGCCCAGAAGACCAATGTCTTTGCAACACTTGTCTGTTTCCCATGGCTCAATAACCGAGAATTGCGGTGAAAATCGTCATATCACCCTCGATGATGCGATAATGGGTCGCCGAGTGAGTATTAGGCTCCAATCGCCGACCGTGACCCCCCTTACCCAGGATGAATTCCAATGCTGCATGCATGCTTCAGGCTTCCGGGCATTCTGGCCGGTCAAACGACATCCTCATGTGCGTGGTTGGGAAGTCAACTGATGTATCTCGAAGAGAGTTGGTAGTCATAAGCCCTTTGAAATCGTGAGAGCATCAAGTAGCTTGTGGATGGGTATTCAGTATAACTTGATAGTGCTGGTTCGGAAGTATAGTCGCACTGGGGTAGCTTGAGCTTACCCCACAAAATATATTTTAAGTTTCTGGAGTGATGATCATAAAGCTTCTCGGCACATCCAGGGTGAACCATCGCGCGACGACCGGATACTTGGATGGATTATAGACTGCCAGTGTGTCCATGAATTACTCTTGTGGCCCGGGGACGGTTGTTCAAATTATCGTTGCCTTATTTCAACCCGGAAGAAGGACATGACATATCAAAACATTCACTCTACCTCAAAATACTGTCCCATGTTCTCTTTCTCCAGGCGATCCACTTATCAGCTCTTTCAAGAAGAAGAAGAAGAAGAAGAATCTCCCGAATAAAAGCTTCCAGGCAAGAGGACAGAATCCATGCCACAATATCGCCTATACTCCCCCCTTCCAACCAAGTCTCTTGAAAGCGTGATTTCCTTGGAAGACACCACGATACACCCATACTTCATTCTAGTTTATCGATAACGGCCAGCCACAGCTCCATCCACAGAGAATACTAGCTTCTTCAACCTTCCGACTTACTACGCCACTCAAGCCCCATAATAAATAACAATCAACAAATCAAACCACAAGCGACAACGTCACTTCATATGAGCAACGTCATCAACAGAGAGAAAAAAAAAAAAAAAAAAAAAAAAAAAAAAGGAAAGAGATAAGTAATACCGCGGGCCGGGGTCCAACCCCCTTCCTCCGTATCTGCCCCCATCTCCGGTCACCGACGGTTCCCGCCGTTGTAAGAACCCGCGGTCCGGATCCGCTTCCGCCTCCGGATCCGTCTCGCTTCGAGAAACAAAAAAAACTGCTGACTCGTGGTGCAGGTCCGAGTCGGGAGCTTATCGCCATATGCACGACGCGACAGGGAATGCCGATCAAGGATGTCATCGTACATGGTGGATCTAGGACCCCGATCCTGCGTTACATGATTCATAGGGGTACTGATTCGTTCGAGGCACTTCCTTTTCGTATTTGTGCGCCTTTTTTGCGACACGAGTAAGGCTTTTTCTGCTGGGGTGGTATTTGACTGTTGATATGTTATGTCCCTCGGGGAGGGATGCTGTAGCTTTTTGGCTTGGTTGCTGAGAATTATATGGTGATCTTCAAGTATTATAGGGTTGTGGAGCATGGGTGTCCTTGTTGTCCATCTCACGATAACGTTGGGGCAAAGGGGGTGCAACGTGTCTCGGGGCTGAAGACTCGTAGTAGTGTGTGTAGGTAGAATACGAAGTCGGTGCTTAGTATCACCTAGCAAAATCTTGAAGAAGAGATGGTTGTTTATCGTGTCATGCGGTTCTCATGCTTTCAAAAAGCGAGTCACACCTTGAATACAGGAGGTCATAGTTCTCGTTTCGCCGCCGCCGCCGCCGCCACGTTTCAATCCGAATAGCAAGCTGCAGCTTTTGTGGTATCTCGTGTCTGCTTCAGGAAGGGAATCAAATCAGTTCCTCCAGTGCCGTGGACTCCATCGGTGACCCCCTGCCCATTCCAGCTTTCCATGCGCGTGGACGTCGTGGTCGCCAGGTTGAGCTGCGAAGAAGTCTCACTTGGGGGCGTCGCACGCGCAGGCCTAATGATGTATCGTGTCACCATCCTGACATGCTTGTCTCGGAACCTTCCCAGTGACATCACGGCTTCGTTGTATGCATCCCGCACAGGTGAGCCAGCCTTGTAGCTGAGAGCGTAAGAGCGAATATTAGCCGTGCGGACCATCATCTCGAGGAAGCGACGGTGGGGGCCTGGCATATAGTTGCGCATTTGCTGGATCCCAGAAGTTAACACCACTAAGCAGTCGATTTCGGAGACTGGCACATACCTCAATGAATCCACCCTTAGAAACAACTGGGGGCTTCCCGTCCGAGCCTTTTGCTTCTCCCGTGGCATGATGCACCACACCAAGGAATATATCAAATGTCTGTATCAGAGAGCTCTGAGCGTTGCTGCCGCCGCTGTGCTGACGCCATTCCCCCTCGCCCTCTCCCATATCGTAGTACACACCCCTGGGCAGTCCAGCTGCCGCCATGTTCTTGCTACCTGCCAGGAAAGGTCGTAGTTGATGGTAGAACGCCGCTGGCTGACAGTGCTCATACATACGCTCCAGAAGCTCTCCAAGCTCGACAAGTCCATCGCTCAGTTGGTCAAGGTGGGATTTCACCAGCGCTGCATCGTCCGCACTGGCGGCCTGAATAGCATTGGTCATCAGTGAAATAAGCTGTGCGCCCTTGGCCTCGAGAGCAACTGAAAGTACGAAAAACCATTCCTCGTCTTTAGTGGCAGTAAACGAGTTGATGACAAATAGGTTATCGGGGTCGGTGAGATCAGTATCGTCTTGTGAGACCTTGAAGTTCCAGAGATTGAGAGCTGCATATGTTGCACACGGCGGGAGCTCTAGATGTTTCGATACCTCAAGAAAAGGCCGTGAGATGGGGGGTGGTAGCACCTGAAATTGAACAAGTCAGATCAGCAACAACACCAACAATAAATGACTAATACAAATCCACAAGGAAGCTCTCTTACTTCGCTAGGTACGTCTCCGCCCCAGATGTAAGCATGAGTAAGATAGGCAAGCACAGAGTATGCTCTTCTCCATTCCGGTTCAGATCCAAGCTTGGAGGTGTTCAGAATTGGCATCTCATTGACAGCCTGTCTTATCGCTCGATTCTTGATACGAGCCGGCAGATCAGAGACGATGCTTTCCCATGGCAAGTAGTATGGGTCGGATAGTTGCTGTAGAGGAGGGCTTTCTGGGAGGAAACCATTCTGAAGGGAAAGAGCGTACTGCTCAAAGGAGACGCCTGGTGTGTTCAACATTTTGAAGGATGTGAAGAAAGTTGAGAGACTGTAATACTCAGATGGATATTCTCATCAACATGAGGGGCACCGGCAACGGTAATTATATAGTATCTCAACAAGTGCATGAATCGGGGCAATCCCGGATCCGGAGCGGGCTATAGTAGAGGTCGTGAGGATGTTGTGACAATGTATCGTACCACCAGTCAGTAAGTGCCGATGATAATCTGCAGAGAAATGCAAGGACTGTGTCAATCACTGAGTTTAAGTTCCAGAATAATATCCGGAACTTTATGTTATAGCTAGATGGGTCATTATCGCGAATCACGGATCTTGAGGCGGAAACGGAACGGCATCCGGTCCGGGTCAACCAGAGACACATCCATCGTCATTCCTTAGTTGACTAGTTATAAATATATGATAATCAAGGGATGTCGCTAGAGACCACTCTGGGTAGAATTTCACTCCAAGTCTCTAAACTCACCGTTCTTCACTACCTATACCTCAACCACCACCACCATGTCGAAGCCTACCTTCACCGAGGAGGCCGCAACGCCTGAGTATGCAGCCCAACTTGACGCACAAGATCATCTAGCTGCATTCAGGGACAAATTCATCATCCCATCAAAGGCCGACATTGCTTCCAAGAAACTCACCAAGCCCGGTAAGTGTCAAAGCAACTGACCCGGCTGTTCCAGATGGTTACTGATGATGTTGGCAGGGCTCTCCTCGGAGCCGTGTATCTACTTCTGCGGTAATTCGCTTGGGATCCAACCGAAAGCTACGGTCAAGTTTGTCGAAGCACAGCTCGACACTTGGGCGTCGATCGGAGTCGGCGGCCATTTCACGGATCTGGAGGGTTCTCCATTGAGACAATGGCAATTGCTTTCAGAGCAAGCTGCTGCTTCCATGAGCAAGATTGTCGGAGCCAAGCCCGAGGAAGTGGCAGCCATGGGAACCCTGACGACGAACCTCCACCTGCTTTTGGCCAGCTTCTACAAACCCACTGCCACCAAGCATAAGATCATCCTGGACTGGAAAGCATTCCCCAGTGATCACGTACGCAGAGACCCTTTCGCGAAACACCTCGGGTCAATTCGCGCTAACTGTGGCATAGTACGCTATCGAATCGCAGATTGCCTGGCATGATCTGGACCCCAAACAGTCCATGGTGCTGATCGGCCCTGAGGAGGGCGAGTACGAGATCTCGACAGAAAGAATTCTGTCCCTCATCGACGAGCATGCTGATGAATCAGCTGTTCTTCTTCTTCCGGGCATCCAATACTATACGGGACAGTTCTTTGACATCAAGAAGATTACCCACTATGCACACTCGCGAAATCTCATTGTCGGATGGGATCTAGCTCACGCATACGCTAATCTGGATTTGAAGCTGCACGACTGGAACGTTGACTTTGCGGCGTGGTGCACATACAAATATGGCAATGCGGGCCCGGGGGCGATGGGCGGACTTTTCGTCCACGAGAAGCATGGCCAGGTCGACTACCGCGAAGGAGAAGACTCCCTAAAGTTCCGTCATCGTTTGACTGGATGGTACGGCGGCGACCGGTCAGTCAGATTCAAGATGGATAACAGTAAGTCTCACCCCTCTGGAGAGGAACGAATTTCTCTTCATACTATGGTGAGCTGACAATCGATCCGTCACAGATTTCAAGCCCATCCGTGGTGCTGGTGGCTTCCAGATCTCGAACCCGTCGGCCATCGATCTCGCAGCTCTGTGTGCTGCCTTATCTGTCTTTGATGGCACGTCAATGGCGGAACTTCGCCGGAAGTCGATTCAGATGACCGCATACCTTGAGTATCTGCTGCTGAAGGACTATGATGAAGAGTCGAGACCGTTCCGCATCATTACTCCGACGAATCATGAAGCAAGAGGAGCCCAGCTTAGTCTGTTGCTCAAGCCTGGACTGCTGCAGAATGTAGCCCAAAAGCTGCAGGAAGCCGGGATCGTCTGCGATAAACGGGAACCAGGCGTAGTGCGTGTGGCACCCGTTCCGCTGTACAACACTTTTAGTGAGGTTTGGACCTTTGTCCGGATTTTCAGGGAGGCACTAAAAGGTTGAGCCCGACCAGTAGCGGAAAGGGACCAAGTCGATATAGACGAGTGTACAAACTTCATGATAATGTATATAAAATTCAATTCCAAGCCTCTCAGAGCGTGCGCCCCATGTCTTGCATGCTCAACGGTTCGTAGACCCCAAGCATTGGAATTTCGACTTTCTACAGATAGCTAGCGGGCAATATTAAGCGCACCTTTCTCCTTGCCATCATCCACGAATGCAACTAATATCCTTGGTGTGGAACTAGGTATCAGAGATGGCCGAAAGTATCTCTGCAATCACCCCTCGGCAAGAAGTCTTGGGCTTGGGAAAAAAAATTCGCTGCCAAGATTGAGAACTCATCATCCAATGGATCCGGGGCCTGGGGCGAGCCCATAGACCCCATTGAATACTGTCCACCTGCCAGGAGCGGTGTATGAAGATTGAGCTGCGAGCCTGGTGATGAGGCTGAGGTGTGATGGGAATGTAGACGGAAAGGTTCAGGCAAGGGCGATGTTTGCGATACTTCAGCCGCGATCGTAGGAGGTTCGGAGTACAAAGAGTCGCCAAACATACGGCGAGCCGAGTCGGTGTCACTATTGGAGGAGTATTCAAGGATCTCCCAGAACCGGGACAGATCAATGAGTAGATACTTATTCTGTGATCCCGACGCTGGTTGGTAGGATGCAGACACCGCATATTCCAGCTTATGTAGCCTGTCCGCCTAGAGACACAATTTCAATTAGCTGCCGGATTGTGAAGGAGACATATGTATCAGCTCACCAATCGCGCCATGTGAGGCCATTTCTGACCTAGACTTTGCACAAATCTAACACACCTGTAGAACCGTTCCCGCTTTTCATCACGAATGGCAGCATTCTCGGTGAAGCTAAGCTGCAGTTCAATTGTTGCTACCACCGCGGCGCTATACCCAAGGAACGGATCCGAGATTGTAAAGCCTTTCTCTTCGAAGAAGTTGATGAAGTGTATGATCCAAGTTGTATGTGATGAAATGAGGTCCGAGCTATGCTGGAGAAATATCTCGGGAATGGTACTTCGGAAATTTCTGAGACTGAGTGAAAGAAGAAGCGGGTGGTTGACCAGACACAGAATTGTGTGGTACAAGAATTGGTTCAATAGCCAGGGGCCCCAGTAGTCTCTTCTAGCTTGAAGTTCTTCAAGTGTTCTTTCACTGAGACTAGCTGGTTTGAATCTGTGGCTGTAAGGCATCTGAGTCTCGAGGTCCATTTGAGCAGCCAAGATTTCAGAATAATCTGATTCTGACGACCAAGGAGGCAGCTTCCCAGGCTTTCCATGACGCCGGACATACTTCGCAGTCTTTGCAAACACGCCACTGAGCATGATCATGTATGCGAGAATACCCTGGTCCTGCATTCCTGATGATCTGGTTTCATCGACCGCATCACTTAGTGAGTTAGGTGGCGGAGGCCTATTTGGGCTTGCGGGGAAATGGGGAAAGCTTCCCTCTGGAAAGTCCAAATTGTCGACATCAACACCATGGAGACGTTTTAGCAAACATATGCTCCAGAAGCAACGCCTGCGTTCTTCCCGAGCTAGAGAGGATTGTAATGATTGCGATTCGGAGCCCAAGTTAGCACACTGTGCCAGGTTCATTGCCAAGCTGCAATGAATACTAGAGCGATGTGTATTGCCATCTGTTTTAATTGGTCAATAAGCGTGTGTGCCAGCCATTGACGGAATACCTACTGGTAAAGTCAACTAAACTGAGTAGGCACAGGCTCTGAAGGGTCGAGAGCTCAACCGGGCCTTCAGAAACCCTTTTCATCACCAGGCCTCGTGCAACTTCAGTATAGCCGTTGATGAGAGTTGGGAGTTCTTCGGGGCGTGCGGCCTCGTCATCCGAAAACCGTACACTCAAGGCCATTATGGCATAGATGATTTCTGGATCACGAGTTGGCAGGCTTCTTAAGAAACTCTCCCTCTGAAAAAGTGGGAGAGGTTGAGAGTCGCAGTAAAGCAGATACAGTTCTGCTATAGATAATACCTTTTCCCATCGAGGTAACGGTGTGAGTGAATTCAGCGGCGATGTATTCGAGGCATTGGCCAGACCAAGTGGCCTAGTTAGTGGTACTGTCTGTTGAGTGCGACTCGGTGCATCTCGCCTGGCGAGAGATTCATCAGACACTTGTGTAGAAACATCGGGAATGTGACTTCTTACCCAAGGGCATCGAGAAACTCGCTCATCTTGGCTTCCCAGCTTCCAAGGCGATCTTCCTATAAGTACACGAGGTAAGCCCGCGCTTGAGTGGAAGTAAAATGTGACTGAGCATACTAATATCTGAGAAATCCTAGTCTCCGAGGAGGATATGCCAGAGACCGGTCCTCCTGGAGGATGAGAGCCATTTGTCAATGACCTTCGTTGCTCTCCAGCATAGGTACATGTTTGATTCAATCGCGCACACAGAGAGCAGCTAGGTTGTTCCCCTGGACATTTTGCCTTTTTCCGTCTGCAATAAATTATCGTCACTAAGTCATAAAGCACGATTCGGGTCAGCTAGTCCGGCTTACCTGCATGGTTCACAGGCTTGTCGCACTCGCTTAGCGGGCCGCTCAGGGGTAGAGGACTCAAATTCCATGCCAGCACAATGTTTTTATAATATCCACACTCTTTGAGTTATGTGCAACCCAGTAATAGAATATTTGATGTGGCTTGCTTCTATTGATGATCCTGAAAGTGTTGGTCTACCACAGGAGTTTTAGTCTGCTGCAGTAGCGTTGTCAAGAACATGAATATTGAGGGATGGGTGCATTATACATCAGCCAGAGGAGCGAGTCATTGGTGATGGGGATAGCCCGAGGATTGAGAATTAAATGTAACAAGGTCACCCTCAGTCAAAGACATCAAAAACAACATGGCTAGGGAGTAACTAGCGCATGCTTGTGCTTGTGTATGGAAAGATCGCTCTGGTCGGGATGAACCGCAATTAATGGATGACTAATCCAATGACCAGTGCAGCAATAACTAGCTACTGATAGAGGACTTTTGGTAAGTCGATGTCGGTAATAAGCGAGCGAATTGACGATTAGGTAGTAAGTGGTGCATTCACGTAGATGATATCATGAGGCATGCTAATTCTATCCAATAACATTGACTTAAGTTTGGCAGCCCTTCCTCCGAATTCGATATGGCATGATCAAAGATCCTTCGAGGGAGAACACCACTACGGCACGCAAGCTCACACCCACCAACCCATGTGAGATGCCATAAGAGTCCTGCGAGTTCACCAAGCAGTAATTGTACGCTGAAAGCGTGACACAAGCCCATGTCTAAGGTATCAGTACATTTCGAAACCAGCTCCTCGCGCCCTGCAAGCACATTAAGCTCTCCGTAGCCGCACGGATTGAATGTGGTGTAGAACTTCAAGCTGAGACAGGAAATTCGAGGAAAGATTTCACACATTGACGCCCTAGCTTAACGTATGTACAACGTCGATAATCCCAGTCTTCCTCTCAGGCAACCCGTTACAGAACCCAATCGCACCGCCAAGTCGAGCCAAGGAATGTCATCGCGAGACGCTGCGGGATGATAGTTGGTGTAGTATTAGGCGTTTACTCCTTGCCGAAGAAGGTCTTGTGGCCCTATAGTACAGATCAGTATTGAGTCCCTCCAGCAAGAACGATCGAGGGCGATATGTTCGCGGGCAGCACTTACGAAAACCATGCGGACCATGGCGTAGGTGGTAGCTGAAGACATGTTAGTATGGGTACGTCGGAAGCGCGAGGACGAAAATTGCTCACCAATGCCGAGGCCGTAGACGGAGACGAGGTAGGGGTACATGATGTAGTTGCTGCGCTCGGTCTGTGTTGAATGACGATGATGGTGAGATCTTCCATGCTACCATATCGCCTTGCCAGACCGACTAACCTTGTACCACTGACGCTTGCCGTCGTGCTTCTGGAAAAGACGCTGGTAGTAGGGGACGCGGTTCTCACGGAACACGAATCTATAGAGATTTACAGCCTATATCAGCGATCTGGAAGCCAATTGGGGCAGAAACAGTGGTCATGGCCCGATCAATGGTGCGTGAACCGAGCTGACGAACGAGTCATGAATCGGGAGCGCAGACGCCGTGCGAGAAGGTAAAAGACTAGAACAAGCAGTAGGGACTTACCCAGCCATGCGAGGAGCGGTGCGGAACATTGTGGCGGTTGCGCAAATGCGACAATAACGAGGTTATCTAGAGAATAGAGACGAGAATGGCAGCTTGAAGATTAGCAGTAACAATGATCAGTCGATGTCGTGAAGTGTGGACCCGACCATGGTCTAGTCACGTGATGTTATTCCTCCCACTTCCGCCTTTGAGATTCAAGGCTTATTAATTCTCACGTGATAAGATGCTAGAGCTAACTCAACAGGGTATGGCTGACAGACAGCCTGGTCAGGTCCTGCAGTGCCGCTGGCCCCAGAAAAGTAGATTCCGCGGCATTCTCCAGGGTGTGCAAACACATGAGCTCAATTACCACCGATTTTCACATGTGGAAGAGATTTTACATACCCTTAGGGAGCGAATGAGGACGATGGTCAGATTTATCGTTGTTCTCTTTCCTTCTCCGTCTCAAGACTCATGCGCCCGGCTCTTCTTCGATTACTGAGGAGACCGTCAGCTCTTTCGGTTCTCGACTCCCTGATCTCAGCGCCTGTCGGAGTTGAACAATTCGAGCTTAGACGCGATTCAAGATGCTTGCGCTGTCTTACAAAGAGTACTCAACAGGAGCAACACGTATCAACTGCCAATTCAGAACACCCCGCTCCTCAGGAATGCTCCTCTCCATCAACAAAGCGAACATTGAGCTTTCAGGTCCATAATATCAAGGCACCAAAGAGGCAAGCAGAGGACAACGCTGAACCTGGAGAAGCCTCCACCAATAGGGCACCCTCTCGCCTATCACGATTCCGATTACAACCGGACAAGCTAGAATTTGAGTCGGATATTGGACATACACGCGACATCGGGACTCGTCTAGTGGATAATCCACTCCACCGGAATGATTTCAATTTATGGGTAGAGCTCTTACGCTACCGTCAACGGCATCATGGAGATCAAGGAACAATGGCCATTTGGGAGGCTCTGACAGATCGCGTGGACGGCGTGCAACTTCCAGTGGACGGGGAACTGGCGGATTTTCTCTGGCAAAGCTTTGTCAACGTCGGTTTCAAGCGGGAAATTGTGATCACCGAGGTGGTTGAATATGCGCGAGAGCTGTGGGATTCGACCGGAAAACGATGGCCCAAACTCTACGAAAGTGTTGTCGGCGGGTTCATTGAACGCGGCATGAACCATCAGGCTGAAGAATGGCACCAAAGACTTCAGGATCCACATCTGGCATGTCCGAATGACGTTTTGCATGTTCTCAGACCAGATGTCGCCGTTCAACACTCTGTCAGTACCGTTGCGAGTCTGTCCAAAACCGAACACAAGGGCTTCCTGCCAAGCTTATCGGCTTTTCGCAACATTTGCCGGTCAGTGGAAGGTCACCAGATATATGTCCCTGTCATGTCTGCGCTTCTTAAAAATCATCTTTCTGCTCAGGAATTGGTCCTCATGCATTTATTCTTAGTCGGTAAGGGCGATCACCCCCGCTCTTACAGAGACATAGAGCCGGTGATGCATGGTGCGGAAAAGCGCGGCCTACGAATATTCCGGCAGAAACTGCGAGCTTATGTCAACTCTCGGTTCCTCAGTGAGATCAAAGCCTCTGAGGTTGAAGACTCTGGGCAGCCTCATGCATTGCCAGTGAACCTCAACGAAGGAGAGCTTTCGCGTCAACTGAAGCCCGTCCCGGATGAATTCGGCGCGCGCATATTCGCTACCGACGCTCTCAAATTCGAGCTCATTCTTTCTGGCCTCAAGATGTTTGGCGCGACATCCATCGGACCACAGTCATTACGGGAAATGGCATTGAGAGCGCATGGGACACAAGATATTTTAGAGAAAATTCGACTGCTGCGGGAAGCAGGTATTTCCATTGGTGACTCAATCTTTTCCCGCCTTGTCCGCAAGCTAGCTGCCGAAAATCGTGGCATTGTTCTGGCAGATCTACTTCGAAGTGACCAGCATCCGGACGTGCTGGAGGATGCGGGTATACAAGAATCCCTCTTGCTGTCTTATTACATCAGCCACGATTTGCGTCTCTACAACCTGACTCTGGCAATCCTCAGCGAAGTCGCCGATGAAGGGCCATATCTGTTCAACATTCATTTTCGAAAACACCTGGCAGCCGGCGAGTGGGAGTTGGCATCAAAAGTGGTTGACGAACTGACTTTGCGCGGAGAGGTCCTGGACGAAAAAAGCATCGACTTCATGATAAGGCATGTCTTGACACCTCGACGGCCTGGGTCTGGACCAGTACGAAGCCAGAACCGGCCACCAACATCTGAAGTGGCATTCGTCTTTCGTGTGCTACAACGCGTCATTCCTCTGGGGGCAACTGTGTCCGCTGGGCTCTGGATCGAGTTGATCAAACGACTAGGTCAAACAAATTCCTGGACCGAGCTTCGGAACTGCTGCCTTTGGCTGGCTCGTCAATATTCTCCGACCGTACAGCAGAAGGATATTCCGTTGGAAATAATTTCAACTTCCAGTAGAGTGTGGCCTAGTCGTACTCCATCTTCGGCAGAGGAGAATGCTGACATCCTCCGCACCATATTTAGCCAACAACTTCAGGGAGCTCTCGTGCATTGGGGGTTTAGGATGCGAGTCTCCTCGAACGCCAACCGCTACAACCCGGTCACAGACCAGGTTCCATGGGTACGAGGCCTCATCCTTCTGCGGGAGTTGGAGCGTAACGGAGTCGATCTGAAGGTAAGCAGCATCAGCCGTGCGTGCCGGCAGCGCCTTGCTATTCTTTTTGGAAAACGCCGGTGGTCTAGCCGTCGTATGAACCGTATGTTGCGGCGCGAGAATCCTTATACTCTTCAGAAGGTACTTGGTGATATTAGCAATGTTTGGGGAGAGCCATCCTTGTTTGCAGGTCGGGAGCACATTGACGTGTTTCGACTGATTAATCCACCGAGCTCGAAGATGTCGTACCGCAGGACACGAAAAACCCTCTGGAGGAGGAGAACATTGCTGGAAATGACTCTGGCCCAACGCCGGTCATGATGTACTATACAATAAGCAAATATATAAAACTATAAAATACAGGATGGTCAACTAAGTTAGTTTGGAATGGGTGTCTTACGAATACCAAGGTTACTAGTAGGAGAGCACACAAGGAGGGAGCCTGAAACCAGAATGCCTATAGAGAAACACTGACAGATAAGCGACAAGGCTGGAACGGGACCATTCCGTGGGAGCAGCAAAGAGTCGAGCTGGATCCAGTCAACATCTTCTTTGGCAATCAGTGTATTTGATAATAATCTTCTCACCTGCTTTAATTTTGACCTTGAGGGCGCAAGACTTGCCTGGTTTGGGAATAATCAGGAATAGCGGAGTCATAATCTGCTCACCTCCACCGCCCGTGTGTCCGCTGCTTTCGGCCTGGCTGGACGGTGTCGAGGCCTCTCATTGGTTGCGGCCACCCAAAATGTGCTCAAAGCAATCTATTCAGGTTCTCAAATGCCAATGCCCTCGTGTCTGGTCTGGTCTGGTCTCCAGAATTTATGGAGTTGTCAATAATCCAGATTGAATTGCTGCTCGGCCATGGCTAAGATATCGTCGCGGGTCGGCCCTCTCTCTCTTTCTACTCTTTCTCTCATTTCGTCTGTTTCTTCTCTCAACTGTCCTTCGCGCAATCGTGGTCTTCCTCCATACAACAAATAAACACACTGTTCCGAGTCAACTTGGCATACAGTACTTGATATCCGATCTCGAGTCAATACCACTCTATCAGACCATCGAAGACCGGATATTCGATCCAACCCGCCAGCCACAATGGACATGAGCAGCATGGACCACAGCTCCTCGTCATCCTCATCAATGTCCTCCTCGATGACGATGGCCATGGTCTTCACGAACAGCCACGACACGGCACTCTTCTCCTCGCAATGGACGCCCTCCAGCAGCGGCACCTACGCCGGCACATGCATCTTCCTGATCGTGCTGGCGATCATCGGCCGCCTGCTCGTCGCCTTCAAGGCCCTGATGGAGCAGCGCTGGCTCAGCGCCCACCTCCGCCGCCGCTACATCGTCGTGGCCGGCCAATCCACCGAAGCGGGCCGCATCGCTGCCGACCCGGACGCCAAGGGTGCCACGCTCATCACCGCCCAGGGCGTCGAGGAGAACGTCCGCGTCGTCCGCCGCACCACCCGCGAGCCTCTCCCCTGGCGCTTCAGCGTCGATCTGCCCCGTGCCCTGATCTACCTCGTCATAACGGGAGTCTCTTATCTTCTGTACGTTTTTCTTTCCCCCCAGCGCCGCAACCCGATCTCCGCGAATCTTTTGCTGATTTTACCTTCCCCCTCTTGCAGCATGTTGGCCGTCATGACCATGAACATCGGCTACTTCTGCTCTGTTCTTGCTGGGGCGTTCCTCGGTGAGCTGGCGGTTGGGCGGTATATTCAGGGGAGTGAGCATGATCATTGAAACTTGGTTGATTTATGATTTGCATTCCGGAGTTTGGGGTCACTGTGGTATGCCCCGCATGGTGTACTTGTCATTTTTTTTTTCATATTGGGATGGATGGCGTTTTGCTCTATGCATTGATAGCGCTTAGCATGCATTGTTGAAGATACCTTTGAGACCAAACACACCACTTACGAACTGTTACGACTTTTACTGCTCTGCTGGGCGACAGCTGGTGTCTATGCCCTTTGGGGGTGTGGTATGCTGTACATACATAGACACGGATGCAGAAAGATACTGGTACATATTTTGGCTTTGATGGGCTATGGGCGCGAACTAGATAAATAGATAACTAAGCCTCATTGAAGAATGCTATTCAACGACAGAATCCCACATGCAGGAAGGAGTTCGTTTGCGTCTCGGCTGGAGAACCGAGGAGGTATAATCACCCCGCCGATCCACCGCATGCCATTGGCGCGGAAAGGGGTATCTGCCAAGAGCACTCACTCATTGCTCCATTGCGGTTTAGGAAGATCACAAAGAATTAAGCGTGCAACAACAACAACACCTCCTAATTTGCTCTCGATAAGCAATGTAGCACAACGTCAGACAAAAAATGCGTCTCGACTCTCAACCCTCAAACGCCCTCGTCGGCCGCACCTTCAACCCAGCGCGCCGATACGTCTGATCCACCGCCTCCATCTGGCGAATACTCTCCGCCGCATCGATCCACACGCCGGACCCTTTCCTTTTCCTGATGCGATTCACAAACTCCTCCAGCTGACACCGCCAGGTGGTCCACCAGTCGCGATATGTCTCCGCCCGTGCATCGGGCCAGTTATACGCCTTGAGGTACTGCACCTCCGTCCACGCCTTCGAGAGCGCGCCGTTGCGGTAGAGCGTGTGTCGGTCCTGCACGTCGATCCGGTGGTACACCGTCGGCAGGATCATGTTCCAGATCGTGACGGTCCGCTGCACGAAATGCTGCGTCTCGGTGCCGCCCTGCGACGCCACCAGGATCTCCGCCAGGATGGCTTCGGTCTCTGGCCATGCGAGCCCTGGGAGGGAGAGCGATCGCACCCATTTTGGCAGCGCCCGGATCGCGTTCCAGCTGCCTGTGTGCGCGAGGTCGCCGGCGATGTGTGCCCGTTTGGGCGCGTGGTTTGGTGCGGAGGTGGTTTGGTATGTTGCTGAGATGGCGGTGTCGATTTGTGGCTCTTCGTCTTGTTCTTCTGCTTCGCAGGCTGGGGATTTCGTGGTGGTGGCGGTGGTGGTGCGGGTTGATGAGGGGAAAGGTGTGTATTGCACGTCTGTGACGAGGAGGGCTGACTCTCGGCCCAGGACTTGTCGTACGCAGGACAGCGGGTACGTCGCTACGTCCATGAGGCATCCACCGGAAAGACCGTACTTGAACCGGATGTCATGTGGCCGGATGTAGCCCTTCGGGAGGTGAAATTGTGAGCTCGTGTCCACCACTGTGCCGGCGCCCCATGGGGTTTCGCGGGTCAGCGTCAGGAAGGTCTGCCAGGCTGGGTGGAATTGGTGGTGAAAGGCTTCGAGAAGGACGGGAGCGTTGGGCCCGGTGGCTAGGGGGTGGGTGAAGAGCGCGCGGGCTTCGGCTGCATTGGAGCATGACGGTTTCTCCAGGAGGACGTGCTTGCCTACTTCCAGGGAGCGGAGGGCCCATTCGTAGTGGTGTGAGTTGGGGAGGGCGATGTAGACGGCGTCAATGCTGGGGTCGTTGAGGAGGTCTAAGGGTGCGTTAAGTTCCTTGTTCAAAGTGCAACGTGCATGGTGGATATAAAGGTGCGATGGAGGTTTGGATGATGGCTTATACCTTGGTATGAGCGATGCACGATTGGAATGTTGTGTTTCTTCGCATACTGGCGTGCGCGGGCTGAGTCGCGGGCAGCCACTGCTGCAACAATGACCTCTGGATGGGACTCTGCCGGCGCGATCACGGAGTATGGGCTATCTCAGGTCAACAGGATGCAGTTCGGTAGATATCAGGCTGTGTGCCTCACGCTATGTTGGATGCTCCGAGTAGACCGATTCGTATGGCGTCATCTTTCTTCGCTGGAGTAGGCGGATTGAGGATGTAATAAATGCGTTGAAGGAAGCCCAAGAGCGCCATGGCCAGTTGAATATATCCACCTTTCTGCGTGCGATGATCGTCTGATGCGAGATGGAGATGTCATATTTGGTGTTGAGTGCTGACTGGGACGTGGTTACTCCGCACATGAATCTTGGTTCCACCACGTACAAAGGCAACGAAGGAGGGGTCCGGAACATTATTCAGATACTTCTTTGGTATGTACATCGTGCGCTTTATGATATACGTGGAAAGATAAGTAGCCAGTATGATAATTGAAGTAGAGTACCAAGTTCAATGGCAATGACAATGACTTGTGACTCGGACGGGATGCTTGCCTGATGGCTTATACTACCGCAACCAGTCAATCAGCGATATTCTCAGTTCGGGTCCGATAGTTAATCAACTTATATAGCTAACTAACTGGTTCTCTCGTGGACAAGACAATTTAGGCAAGATTCCCACCCCGAGTCAGTTCAATAGCTACTAGCTCTATGTAAACTACTATCTGATAAGCCTGACGCTGCCATGCAGTGCCAGGTGGATTCGGAACTGGTTCGGATTTGGCCGCGCCCTGAGAAGAAATGAGCACATTTCTTAACCCCATGCGGATTAGTGTCAGCGGAGGCCCGTTCCAGCCTGGACTTGCCAATACCTTCCAGATACCAATGCGGGTGCCACTGCCCACTGCCCAGTCCTGCATAGAGTCTGTGAAAGACACAAAGAAAGAAAGAAGCCTTCGAGCTAATCTAGGACCCAATTGATGCTGGGTCCTCTTACTTGTAGACTAAGTGATTTCGGTCATAGCAGTTAATCCATATGGCGGAACCGACCTGGCAGAGCTACTCCCCCATTCATGATGCCTCCGCCAAAGCCGCCGTACAATTCCTCTCACATCGGCCCCATTCCTCTATAAAGTTCTCACAGTCTCCTCTTCCCTCATAGCATAATCCTTTTTCTTCAGTATCTCTTCCACTATCCAGTTCCCCCAAAGCGGTACCACATCATCATGAAGCTCTCCATCCTTCCCTTGGCGGCTCTCGCCCCTCTGGTGGCTGCGCATTTCAAGCTCGAGTACCCTACGAGCCGCGTACGCAACACCGACACCATGCCGAACTTCCCTTGCGGAGACTCAGCCCAGACCTCCAACCGCACTCAAATCTCCATGTCTGCCGGCTCTTTCCCTGTGGCACTGTCCATGGGCCACTCCCAGACCGCCGTGACGGTCCTCCTCGCCCTGGGAACCGACCCCGGCACCAACTACAACATCACCCTGCACAAGACCTTCGAGATTGAGGGCCTGGGCGCATTCTGCCTTCCCCACGTCACCTTCGATGAGTCCATCCTCGGCACCAACATCACCGATGGTATGAACGCCACCCTGCAGGTGCAGAGCAACGGCGATCCCAGCGGCGGTCTCTATGCTGTATGCCATCCCTTCCATATCCCTGAAACTTTGGTGATGTATATAAGCAAGCGTTTCGCTAACAAACCGACCAACAGTGCGCCGACATCCAATTCTCCTCGACCGTATCCTACGATGAGCCTTCGACCTGCTCGAACAACACCGGCGTCAAGGCTATCGAGTTTACCGGCGCCGCCGCCGAGCGGACCGCCAACGAGTCCACCCCCACCGGTGGTGCGCAGGATGGCTCGTCCAGCAGCAGCAGCGGCAGCAGCTCTTCTTCCTCCTCCAGCGGCTCGAGCAGCACCGCTACTTCTACCGGTGCCGCTGTCCCTCTTCAGACCGCTGCTTGGGGCATGCTCGGCGCCGCAGTCGTCGGTGGTCTTGCTGTCCTGTGAACCTAACGACGGTTCCTAGTTTGATTCATGGGAGGTATTTCCCATGGTGGTGAGGAGGCGGAGGTGAAAAAGAAAAAGCGGAGACGATAAAAAGCAACAATGACATTTTCGAAGGATGATCATGATTGATGAATGATTCCCACCCTTGACTTCGCCTGTTTATACTGCGAATGTATTGCACTTGTACATACTTAATAGCTGTGCGTTGATTCGAGCGCCTTCAATATGCAGACGTGGATATATTTGACTTTTCTCGGGGTTTTTATGCTGGAGTAGATACTAGTATCGATTCCCTTGCTTTTGGTACTCAGCCTTATGTACGTCTCGACTCGAGGGCGCGCTGCCGTCTGACAAAACTGATCCCGAGCACTGATAATTCTGCTACAGTGGACGGGAATTTCCTATTGAGCCACGAAATATACAACTAACAGCACTGTGTTTTTAAAAGCCTCCATGGTCCGAATGTGCATTGACTGCAAAAACCCCGCCCGACGAATCGGCTACACATACCTTTAGAGGCTATTAGTTCGTGACTTTCCTTTCCCAAACAATGCCTGCATCATGCGTGCATGCTTACAAAACAAACAAACACCCCTTAGTTACCTTAAAACTAGCCAGTCAACTTATATATCTCCATACTCCATCAACCATACATTCAAAGGATTTTTCTCGTTTTAGCAAATAATACCCAGGTAATTTGATTTAGATGGGATAGGCAGCAATCGCAAAGGTTTCCTATTCGGGAATTCACCGCGTGTTGAGCCGAGCTGATATAAAGAGCCCTGGGCCCAGTTGTGGCTCACTCCGAGCCGTTACTTATCTTATCGCTGAGCGCTTCCGCGGGCCGTTTGCGTGGTTGAGTCGTTCCTTGGTAGGGGAACAATCTCGGATTTCTCGAAGGGTTCGTCCTATTGTTCTTTGGCGTCACGTGGTTTACGGGGTCCCTCTGTTGATGTTTGCTGGCTTGCAAGGTATCTGGTGGCTATACTACTCTTTCCACCTTGGTGGCTTTTGAGAGGAAAGATGGAGAACCTCGAGAAGCTACGTCCGGCTGGTAGGTTCCACATCCATTCCATGTTATGTTGTGACTCGGGGAATCTAGGCGAAGTGCTGCGAAACTGACATGCCCAGGACAATTGGAGAAGTACTCCATCGCCCGCCATCCGCTCGGGTTCTACTACAATGTCGGCGTCACCGTCACCTACACGCTTCCTGAGACCTACACGCTGCCGCTCCAGGACTATGTGTACAAGGCCTGCGAGACGCTGATCGGCCGGCACCCCGTGCTATCAGCGATCCCCGTGAACGAAGAATCCGACGACGCCTACTTCGCGCGTCTCCCGGAGATCGATCTCGACCAGGTGGTGAGTTTCCGAGAGCGCACCCAGGCGTTCCCTGAGGGCGACGCGCCGGATTCCGAGCTGGATGAGTTCCTGCAGGTGCAGCATAGCACGGGATTCACGGCGGGGGCGCCGTATTGGAGATTGGTCATTTTCACGACAGATCAAGGGGAGGACGAGCGCCGACGACGACGGTTCACGGCTGCGTATATCTTCCACCACGCTTTGGGCGACGGCACGTCGGGTAAAGTCTTCCAGGAGACGTTTCTCGAGGCGTTGGCTGCCGCTGGAGAGGCATTGACGGTCGCGGGGGAAGCGAAGCAGATCGTGCGGACCCCAGCGGGCACGCCTCTCCTGCCGAACCTGGAGGCGGCGCATCCGTGTGGGCTGTCCATCCCGTTCATCCTGAGTGCGCTGTTCAAGATCAAGTTCGGCTCGCGCGACCGAGGGCTCTGGACTGGTGCGCCGATCTCCACGCCACTGGAGGCCCAGGCGCGCCATGTGGTCATCCCGGCGGCGGTGTCCACGGCGTTCCGTCAGAGCTGCCGCCGGAACAACACCACCGTCACGGCAGCCGTGCAGGCGGCCATGGCGCATGGCTTGTTTGCGCACCTGTCGCAGGACTACACGAAGCTCCGTCTCACGGGCGCCATCTCCGTCCGGAAGTGGCTCACGCAAGAGGTCCCGGACCAGTCGCTCGGCGTCTGGGTCATGGACTTTATGGAAACCTATGCCCGCAAGGACTTGCCCGCCGACGCGGATTCCTTCCCCTGGAAAGAGGCGGAGCGGTCGCGGCAGACGATCGAGAAGGTCGTAAGCATGAAAGGGAAGAATACGGGCGTGAATCTCTTGAAGTTCGTGTCGGGGTTCACCGACTTCTTCCGGTCGAAGCTCGAAAAGCCTAGAGGGGAGAGCATAGAGCTTTCCAATATTGGGGTTCTGGGGGCGGGTGCGGCACAAGACCCTTCGAAGCCTCAAATGGGACGCGTGATCTTCTCACAAAGCCCTAATGTTGCGGGTGCAGCGATTGTTGTGTCGGCTATCTCGGGTGGTGATGGCTGTTTGGTACTGTCGTTCGTATGGCAAAAGGGCATTGTGGAACCGGAGTTGGTTTCGAGTATGATTAACTTTGTGGAAAAATTGGTGCATCTTGCGGCAAAGTAGTTGGACACCGAGGAGTTGAATTGATTTTCATCTCTTTGTGTTAAAATGGGCTATTTGCAGAGAATCTGCACGTACAATCGGGTAGATCTCAATAATCATAATGATACCAATTTCGTCACTACTTAGAGAGTGGATTCAGGCACGGATCTTTCCAGGGGCGGGAATCATTTGGGTGGGACAGCGGAGGCGGTGAGTCGGCGATGATGGCGGCAGAATTGCGGGGGATGGGACAAAGTCACGGACGGACATCCTTTTGCATTCGTCGCCATTCAATTGCCACTTCTCTTGTGCCTTTTGCGCTTCTCGATAGAATAGATCAAGATGTCTGCCCGCGCTCCTTTCGTCGTTCCTGCCCTTACGAAGCACACCGCCACGGTGATCATGGCCCATGGTTTGGGTGATAGGTAATGACCCTGTACAACGAAATTCAGACTCCGCCTTGACTGACTATGGATGAATGTAGTGGTGCCGGATGGTATGTCCCTTGCCTTCCGATGCGGAAATAACGTTGGCGACGCAATTACAGTCATGAAATGGTGCTGAACGTGAAATCTCGACAGGATGGCGCTCGCTCAGAATTGGCGGCGCCGTGGCGTTTTTGACGAAGTGGCCTTCATTTTCCCGAATGCGCCGATGATTCCCATCTCGGTGGTATGAGATTGCGCGATTGGTTCTTGAGTGAGAAGGACGTTGACTGATTGGAGATATATCATTTCTGGACTAGAACTTCGGAATGACCATGCCCGGTTGGTACGATATCACCAAACTCGGACGCGATGTGAGTAGCTGCGATATGACCTTCCCGGAGAATATGCCGCGAGCCTAACGATGGGATATAGTTGGATTTCGAGGAAGCCATCCGCAACCAGGATGAGCGCGGTATCCTTCGCTCCCGCGAGTACTTCAACACCCTCATCAAGGAACAAATGGACAAGGGCATCAGTGCTTCGCGCATTGTCCTCGGAGGATTCTCGCAGGGTGGAGCCATGTCGCTCTTCACGGGTCTGACCAGCAAGGAGAAGCTGGGCGGTGTCTTCGGTCTGTCTTGCTATCTGCTCCTCAGCGATCGGATCAAGAACTTCATCCCCGAGGACTTCCCGAACAAGGAAACTCCCTTCTTCCTCGCTCACGGCCAGGAGGATGAAGTCGTCAGATTTGACTTCGGCAAGCAGTCCTGCGAAAAGTTGAAGGAGCTTGACCTGAAGAAGGTCGACTTCCACTCTTACCCGTATGTTGATTTTCCATCCTTCTCGCGCCGTCTGAGAATTTCCCGCTCATGCTCCCTTCTAGTTACCTTGGCCACTCTGCCGATCCGGACGAGATTGAAGACCTTGAGAAGTTCTTGCACAGTGTCATCCCCGCCGAAGGCGAGAGTCACTGACTCCATGATCATACATCTGTACAGACTCGGAACCCTTTGGGGACCTCGATCACGTTTAGCGCTGTTTTAGCCATCGTTATTTTGCTGATTGTGGTTTTGCTCTCGCGGTTCGGTTCCAAGGGGAACCGAGACGTTGCTGCCAGGAAACAGGACTGAAGCTGCGTTTGGTGTACTTCTGGACGCCTCAGCTGTCGCTTCTAGACAGAAGGCTTAATTTTGCACGAACCGATGGGAAAGCAGTTAGCTTATTTATATAGTCATGTGATTCTTTTCCCCTTATGTAAAGCGGACGTATCTATCATCCTAACATTACCCTCCGAATCGACGCTTCAACCGCCGCGATCATAGCCTCCGTATTTTTCACATCAAAGGGCACCAAGTGCCTCGAGCCATGGTCGTACAACTCTGCCTTTGCCGGATCGCACACCCCGTACAGTCGCATGCTGTACGGATACAGCGAATCCTGCTTCCCGACGATGTGCGTCGTGGGGATCGTGATGGGATACTCCCCGCCCGCGGCGGGTGGCTCGATCAGCTCCATCCCAGACTGATCGAAGGGGCTTGCGCCGCAGATGAACACCGCCAGCTTGAACAGCGGCTCCTGGTGATTTTGTGCGTGCTGAATGATCATGGCGCTGGCGAGTGCGCATCCCTGTGAGAAGCCCATGACGCCATCGAATGGCCCCTCTCGCGCGATGATCTGGTTCACATACTCGATTGCCCGCGCCAGGTCTTCCCCTGGCTGCTTGTCCCGAGGATAATGGCTGTAGAAGGGACCATCGAAGACGTCCTTGATCTCTAATGGATTGGGTTGGGCTTATTAGGGTTTCTGCGGGAGGGTTCGTGGAGAGACAGGATTGAAAAGAGACATTATTTACCGGTTTCACCCTCGGTTTCCATTCGCCCATTGATGAACTTGAAAGTATGGCCCTTCTTCTCTAGGGCGTAGGTGATTCCACCTGGTAATTTATAAAGATGGTTAGAATGGTCGTCGGGATTGTGATGTTGTCAATGATGATCCAGCTCGGTTTCTGTCCCGGCTTGGTCGACCATCATGGAGGCAATTGGGTCAATTACCAGCCTGGATCTCGAAGATCTAGATGCCGCTCGTCAACAACCTGTTGTGCCCCGCCAAACTTTTTTTGGGGAATATGGTGGGTATTAGGTAGATTCTGAACGTACTTCTCCGCTGGTCCCAGCGCCGTGAAGACAGAGGAATCGCATTTTGGAATTCTGGAGGTCAGGTTGTAGTGCTCGAGGGCTGAGTCAAGAATGGGAATCGGAGTTGGGAAACAAGCACAGGCTTATCAATAATAATGGAGGAGCGATCAACAAAACCCACGGCTGACAGAGTGGCATGCCGGGTTGACTCCGATAGCGGTCGGAGCCTACAGGGGTCGGTGTCAGCGCGCTCCCTACCAATCTACGCTAGCATTCTTCGTTCGTCGTTCGCAACCTCTGTCTGATTTGAGCTCCATGTCGCTCAGGTAGTTTCTCCCACCTTCAAAGGAGCATATACCTAGTCAGCTACTTATGGGACATCGCCTGAGATATATCATGGCATATACTCCGGTCGGATATTTCGAGCCGGACCACAGTCCGGCCGCGCCCGTGCTTGCCGGAGGCGACTTTTTGAGTGTCTCCTGAACTTGTGCGACTAGGAGAAACTCGCAATTCGTGCTTGCTTCCTCTCCTAACTACGGTCACTCTGAATCTCAAGATGTCATCAGTATCCTCGTCGTCTCGTGGCGGCGCTGCCTGGGGAGCACTACAGCGCCCCTCGGAGTACTATCATCACTTCGGTCCTACCTTGAACGAACTCTCGTTCGGTCTCCTGGGGTGGTCATTCCAGCCCCAGCGTGACATTATCGACCTTTCAGAGAAGGTGATTCTGGTCACAGGAGGTACATCCATTTGCATCTGACTCATGATTTCCAGTGGCTCTTGCTAATGTTACCCCCTGGAGACAGGCAACACCGGCCTCGGAAAGGAAACTATCGTCCAGCTCGCCCAGCACAACCCAGCCCGCATATACCTTGCCGCGCGCAATGAGATCAAAGCCCGAGATGCCATCGTCTCAATTCGGGAGCAGATCCCATCCGCCGTAGACATCAGATACCTGCCTCTAGACCTGGGGTCGTTAGAATCTGTCCGTGCCGCCGCCGAGCTCTTCCGCGCGGATTGCGACCGTCTGGACACCCTGATTCTCAACGCGGGCACCATGAACAACCCGACCAAATTCACAGAGGATGGGTTTGAGCTACATATGGGCACGAATCATGTTGGACACTTCTTGCTGACGACCCTGCTGCTTTCGAGCATGCAGAAGACTGTTGCGCTGTCGCCGGACGTCCGCGTGGTGTCGCTGAGCTCTGCTGCCAACGTCGGCTCTCCCCCATTGGAGATCATGACCTCTGCTTCCGCTCTAGCAGAGCACCACGGCTTGGTCCGGTATAGTGCATCTAAGGCGGCGAATATTCTCTTTGCTTCGGAATTGGCCCGACGCTATCCGGAGATCCTCTCCGTCTCGGTGCACCCCGGTGCAGTGGCCAGTGAGCTCTATGAGCATACAATGAAGCTGAACCCCGTGGTCCGGCTTGGTCTTGGTGTAATCAAGGGTGCCTTCTGTAGGTCTCTGCGCACTGGAGCCCTCAACCAGCTCTGGGCGGCGGGAGTGAAGCGGGAGTCTCTAGTCAATGGCGCCTACTACGTTCCCATTGGCGTTCATGCCAGCGGTAATCCGTATGCCAATGATGCGGACATGGGACGACGTCTATGGGAGTGGACTGAACAGCAGATTGCTGAGCGGTCTTGACTGCTCCCGGGGCCTCCTTCGTGACTTTCTTGGCATTTTTTGTATTTGATTTCGAGATTAGCGAGTTTCCATGGGCAAAGGAGTTCTTAATCATGTTACCAACAGTCTACTTATCGAGGCTCTTACAACAGTTGAGGTGGCATTGTGTCTGGACCTCAGGCAGTGGATGAATATCAGATTACCCGAATAGGTATGGGATGCCGGGGCGCGGGAGGTGAATATCCAGGGTCCGTCATGACGGGCGGCTGATGATAGTCTCATTTGCCAAAACTCAGGTAAAGAATGCTCTCAGGCGATCGCAGTGATATCTGAACATCTCGCCAGTATGCTAGTTAATGATAGCTCTCTTTAATGACTTTATTCCCCCACTAACTACTGCCATTCTTGGTGACATCGTATCTATCTCTTTCTCTTGATCGCCAAATATGCTGGTCAGCAGCGGGCGATCGTTAGGGTTTAGCCGAGGAGCCTCTCTGAACTCCCTTCGAGTTTTTTCGCCCACAACCACCAGATGGAAGATCCTCGATCAATGATGACGGTAGCAGATCTGAACCATAGAGGTAGTAACTTGTAGGCTTAATGACCATGTAGAAGCTTGAGGAGCTGTAGGAGGTGTAGACGCCATGCGACTCTTAGCGAGCGCAGCGTTGGACTCGCCGTGTCGGCGCTGCTCCCCACACAAACCCGGGCGGCGCATCATCGACGACGGTTGCTGCTGCTTGCGTTCACATCCCGTTCCTCCCACTTCCACTCCTTCTCCTCTTCTCTACCAGCACCATTCATCATCATCTTCTTCGGTACGTGCCCCCTTGGTTTGCCAGTCTCAACACTGGAATTCTCGTTCTTCGTCCATTTGGTCCGTCCTTTCAGCGAAGAAATACCCCAATTTTGCCCTTTTCTTCCAGCCCCGACCGAGAAAGTGTCACCTCGCTCTCACCTGACCTCTCCACCCACTACCATCACCCACCATAACCACCAACTATTCAAACCTCCACCACACATTTTCGCGCGACTATTGCCGGATTTACATTTCTGACAACTCCCTCTTTCTTTCCCTTCTAGGTTCAGGTTCGAACGACCACTCAACTACCGTCACAATGGATCAGGCAAAGTTGGCTCGGATGCAGGCTAGCGTGCGGATTGGTATGTGCCTTTTGAATCTTCTGTCATAATTTTCCCCGTCCAGCGCTTGATGCCCCTCGTCATTCAAGCGGCATGACAGCTTCCAAGCTGTGTCAGCTCGTATGCCAATTCAGGGCCTCCTCATTTGTCATAGTCGCATCTCATCTGCGTGACACGAGTCTGCGAATTGGCGTTGTTCTCATCCTTTTTCCGATACTCGAATTACCTAATGTTTGAAAACTGCTTGCTGACATATGCGTTCTGCGCTTCATAGGGTATGTATCTTCAACTCCAACACCATCACCAACACCATCACGAGCGGATTGATGTTCCCCCTACATCACCCAGCATTCTCCTCGCCTTTGGACTCGATTCACGCAGGATGAAGCCCAGCCCCTCTCTAATTAACCCCCGCTCCCGCTCGATAATCCCCCACTACCTAACCCAACCCAAACCCATAATACCATGGCCGCGTCAAACCTGAAAACACATCGCTAACCTCCATTCCCCCCGAAACAGAGGCAAGGGTACTCCCCGCCGCAAGGTCAAGAAGGTCCACAAGTCCTCCGGTGCCGATGACAAGAAGCTCCAGGCCACCCTGAAGAAGATGAACGTCCAGCCTATCCAGGGCATCGAGGAGGTCAACATGTTCAAGGAGGACGGCAACGTCATTCACTTCGGTGCTCCCAAGGGTGAGACCTGTGCCCGTCCCATCCACTTTCAAAAATCACTGACTCCATATGCTCAAACAAAATAGTCCACGCCTCCGTCCCCTCCAACACCTTCGCCCTCTACGGTAACGGCGAGGAGAAGGAGCTCACCGAGCTCGTCCCCGGTATCCTGAACCAGCTCGGCCCCGACAGCCTGGCCTCCCTCCGCAAGCTCGCCGAGAGCTACCAGAACATGCAGAAGGCCCAGGGCGGTGACAAGAAGGACGACGAGGAGGATGATATCCCCGACCTCGTTGAGGGCGAGAACTTCGAGAGCAACGTCGAGTAAAATTTGAGATCTTCTTCTTAATATAACGAATATTACTTTGTTGTTACTGTCGTGCGCGTGTGTGTCCTCATTGTGTGGGTTACGTGAAGGTTAGACCCTTCACACCACACAGTCTACACCTACTTCTTCTCCAACTTCTACTTTTTACTACCCTCTTCGCAAAGCTGGAGTTTCTCTCTTCTGTTTCGGTTGGCGGGGGTTCCAGATATCTTTGTTTCCGTTTCTCAAGGGAATTTAGGTTTGGTGGTTTGAATGTATGGAGATATCTTGATCTGGAAAGGCAGAATGGGACCAAATACTGAGATTACAAGGGCTTTCCTCTTTGGGTCTCTGCTGCAGTAGACATTTCTTTATGGCTCTCTGGAAACCTTGTGTCCAGCTTCGGGATAGGTACTACTGGTATTGGACTCTGGCTCAAGCCCAACCCCGATAGGGCAGACGATGCTGGAGACCTGTTACGTCCCGGAGTACTATACATAGTTCCTGTAGCGTTAGCCGTACTCTGCTTATCAGCTCAAGCTTCTCGACTACATGTTTAAGGCTGATACGCGTGAACAGCTTGTCTGTTTTCAATGCAAATAGATAGACAAAGGGTTCCTTCCCTTCATTAAGTCTATACGAGTCATCGCCTCCATGCAAGTCGAAACCGTAGCGCCTTGAAACATTAGAATGCAAGGTAAAAAAAGAAAAAAAATAAGAAAAGTCGTAAGACACAGGAAGCTGATGCGGACATGCCAAAAGGGACAGACCCAGAAAAAAAAGAACAGGAAGTCGGATGCAGACTTTTCATAAGAGAATCAAATTTGTCCGCAGGACACAACAAGGTAAGTTAGAAACAGACAGACCGCGAAGGTTTTAATTCCTGCGTATCTGGCTCGTGTGCATGTGTGTATCTATGTGCGTGCATGTAATAGAAAAACCACCCAGTAAGTATTCATCAATCCCACGCGAACGGCCGGGTTCTCTCCGACGAATTGCCCAGCGCCCCCGACATTAACGCGCCGGAGTACTGGATCGCGCTGGTCTCTCTGCTATCTCTCTCGAACAGGGGCCCGGGCGCCGGTAACCGGCTGGGACCTTGGCCTTGCCCGCCCGCGCTCCCACTCCCGCTCAGATACGGGGGGCTGTGTGATTGACGGGGAGAGTCCGTGGTTGACGCTGCACTTGCACTTGCGATCTCGGCGGCCGTCTCCGCGGCTTTCACCTCGGAGGATTCTTCCTTCAGACCGCAGATATCCGTGCCGATGATACGGTCGATCATGTACCAGAATCGCCAGTAGGTGTTGGACTTGTCGTAGTCGAAGGCGCCGTCGTCGCCGAGTTGGGGCCCGTCGCCTACGATGTCGCCTGTGAACCAGCTGAGGATGGGGATCGAGCGTAGCACGCGTTCTGTTACGGTGGGTTGCGGCGGGAGCGCTTCGGCTAGGGGGCGCAGTTTCGTGCGGCGCACCGTCGGGATATGGGTCATGTAATCTGAGTCGGGTTTGGGCTGCTGCTGTTGCTCGCGAGGGAGTAGGGGGCTTGTTGTTGTGGTAGTGATGCTTGGGACTGAGCGCTGCTGCAGAGTCATGTTGCTGCTGCTGCTGCTGGCTGCGGTGGAGGGCTCGAAGCCCGTGGCGGTGGTCGAGCTGGCCGTGGGCGTGGAATCCAGCGACTCGCCCTCGTCGAAGGAATCCGTCGCCGGGACCGTCGACAGATTGTTGAACGCAAATGAGCGGGGCAGCGTATGGCGCTCTTTCTCCGAGGCAGGCAAGAAGGCCGTGGAATGCGAGGTCGACAGCGTGCGCGGCGCTTTGCTCTGCACTCGCCTGGCCTCCGCCGACCCGGCCACGATCGGCACATCCTCCGCGGGCCCACGACCATGGTACAGCTCGCAGAACACCAGATGCCCATCGATCTCCTGGGGCGAGAAGAAGCACGCGCGGTCGGCCGCTGTCGTCGAGTCGAACGTCACCTTGATCCAGTGGTAGCCGCCGGCGTAGCGCTTCGACTTCCGGTTCGCGTCCGCCGACAGGCCCGCGCGGATCACCACATCGCCGCCGCTCAGCAGCTGCGAGAACCCCGTCGCCGCGGTGGGATCCGTCCGCGGGTAGTCCTCGCAGATGAACCCCTGCGAGATCCGCTCGTACTTGTCCAGCACCTTCCACTCGCCGTCTTTACTCCTGTAGCCGTACAGGATGCATTCCGTCGCCACCTTTTCCGTCTCCTGCGACTGTCCGGGCTGTTGTTGTGATGATGACGAGGAAGACGATTGTTGTTGCTGTTGCTGCTGCTGCTTGCGCACGCTCTCGATGTTCGACGCCGACGCCGACTTGGGCATGGTGTTGCTGCGGGTTTTCTCCTCGTCCTGCTGCGCGGCAAACAGGCGCCCGAATTCCGCCACGTTGGGGTTCTCGCGCTTCGTGGCCGGCGTGCCGGTTCGGGTGCGAGAGCGCGTGTGTTCGTAGCGGGCGTTCCTGCGCTTGCCGAATGGGCCTGATTCTTCGGGGGCGCGGCGTGGGTTGCGGGATTCGCTGATAGGGGAGCAAAAGGAATACATGTTAGTTGGTATTTTACAAGTGAGCAAAGAGAAAAGATGGACTATGGGGTGTGGTGCATCGAAGCAAAAATGAGAAGGCTGCGCTCTCACTTACTCCTTGTAGACGTATCCCCAGGGTAGCATCTCGCCCTTCTCGTTTCTCGCCCGCTCCTCTGGGGGAACAAAGTGGTATTCCATGGTGGAAAGTGGTTTGCGAAGCTTGGCTTGGTAGCTGTGCGATCAACAAGAGTATATATCAAGTGTAGCGCGAGTACAAGAATGTTAAAAGAGAGATGTGAGAAACTGTGAACGGACGGAATTGATGGAGTTGAAGCTGGATATCAGCCAAAAGTTTTGGGCCCGCCCATAAACATTTGTGTTAGCCCGGAGACGGTCACGTGCTTCAGTCTTGATATGCACATACTATTTACAGTGAATGGATGTGAACAACGACTTATTGCTAAGGTATAAAGTACATTTTTTAAACTAGGTTGAATCCAATAATAGAATCTCTGCAATGCATTCTGTCAGAATTGTATGATGAAGCCTGGGGGTCAATGCATAACTGCTGTTGAACAACGTATTTTTAGTTCAAGCTCTGGTCTTCTACCAGAGCCGAGGAAAGACATCCCTGAAACTCGACTTTACTGTTATTTTCCCTCTTGGACACATATTACCATCGATCAGAAGTACTAGTAAATATCGACGAGACGAGTCTTACCAGGCCACCCCCATGCTTTAGCTTCTTTCAATATTATCACAGTTACACTGATGCTGCAAACACCACAACGCTGCAATCATCTATTGATTATTCAAGCATGAGAAGATCTATAACCAATTCCATAAGCTCAGACATCTCTCTGCTCCTGTCGCAGGAAAGTAATTTTCCCAGGATCACCCTCGAGACCACACACAGCGCCGAAGTCTCCAACATCCAACCGTTTCCTGTCCACATGACCGATAAAATCCACCAAAGGACACGACAAGCCAGGGCCAGATTTGCAGTATGGCAACGGCGCTACTTTATCATTGATAGAAACCCGAAGATAACTCTCAGCAGTACCATCGGCACCCGCCACCTCCGACAGGCAGGTCATTCGCTCCAAAACGATCCGACCTCCCATGGGCATTACCGACGAGGTACGCCAGACACGATCCCGCGCCACATGGGTGACCGGCAATGCCGGATCATACTTCGGATCTTTCATGACATCCAAAGCCGTCAAGAAGGGGGCGATATCGCCATCATGAACACTAATAGCAACGAGAAGTCAGCAAGCCCGCCCACGCAGCAGCCCACCACCTCCAGCAACTCACAAGCTAAAGAACAGAGTCCCAGCTCCTGGGCCGGCCCTCAGCAGACTCGTCGTCGCATCTAACCAAAGCCACCCCATAGCCCCAGCGTAGGGATTCCCCGGCCCCGCACGATAGTAATGAAGCAAGTCGCGCGCGTACTCGAAGTTCTCCCAGTCGTCGCGCCCGAACACCTCGCACCAGGGACTCGATCCGCGAACCAGCGTCTCGAACCCGCACATCTCCTGCATACTGTAGACCTCTGCGTTGCTGAACGCACCCAGCGCCTGGTTCCCTTCCGCCTCGATCAGTCGCGCCGCGATAGCGGGGATGTAGGCCTGCTGGAACCGCGCGAGCATCTTGATTCCGTAGTCGTGTCCGTGCTCGGTGTCGTCAATGTACCGGAGGCAGGTGTCGCCCGGGGTGAGGGTGTCCGCTCCTCGATCGGAGGTCTCTGGGATGATTTCCAGAGCCGCTTTTCTGGATGCGTCCCAGCTGGACCCGGACATCCCTGCTGCGAAGTGGCGGGCGGTCTGGATGACGCGGGTGCAGTCGCTGGCCCAGAGGTTGGTGCAGACTTGGTTGCTTGCTAGAGCCTCGTATCGGGCTGCGAATTGCTTCCCGGTGCTGTAGGACTGGGTGGTGCCTGCGTAGGGTCCCGTTGTGGTCAATTGCTCGAAGTCCCTGGATGGGTCATCGGTGAAGTATGTCCAGTTGTTCAGGAATGAGAGCGTGCCGTTTAGCTTCACGTTGGCTCTATGGATGCGGTCAAGGAGGGCAAGGTGGCCTTGCGTTGCGTCGAAGCGCTGTTGTCAGCACCTGGTTCGGTTAGCTATGATCGGGATGAACGTACGGCCACCAGCGGATTTGGTCGGGTACCGTGCCCCATGGCGCGACATCTGAATTGGAATTAACGGGCATTCCTATGGAAGTGGAAACGATCTGTCTGGGCTGAGTATCTCATACCATGTGCACTTGATCAATAACGCATCCATCGAGATCGGACCCAGATATTTGCGAGTCGTCAGGTCCGTCAAGCTTCTCAATCCAGGGACCGTTGCCTCCCAAATGATAGAGAAGATTCCAGTCATCATTCTGAATTCGTGTATTGCCGCTCAGACCAGGGATAAAACCCAATGCCTGGGCCCAGCTGTTCCAGCTGGAAGATGGTGGTGAAGCCAAGGTGTGAGGGCCGCGACTCGGGCCGAGCCATCTTTTCGATGTAAACAAACCATAATCGTAATAGACAATGCTGATGACTGCAATGAGCAGGGAGACTACCACTTTTAACAAAGGCAAACCGCGAGACATGTTTATAGCAAGACCAGTCTCCCAGTGTGAAGTCGCACTTGAGACTGAAGTACAACAAGTGAAACCGGCGCATGTGAGGCCCGCTTGATTCTCGAAAGATCGACAGCGGTCCCGCCAAGGAAGCCCGCTCTATACCCGCAGGGACCGATTCTTCAGATCATGCTACTAGTAGTTATATCTTGATCTCTATCAAAGTAAAATGTTTATGAACAATCTTCATGAGATATGTTGTGATCACCAAAAACAAAACTCAGGTACTATAAACGAATCGAGGACTATAGTCCCCAAGCTCCTCAATTGCTTCGTCTGTCATGCCCGCGATCTTTTCATCTTCCAGGCCCTGTTGTCTTCGCTTATTCTTGTAGTGGTAGTACCACCACATGAGCCCATAGACCACCCCTGCAAAGCCAACTAGTGACAGCGTTACAGCATTGCCCCGAACATAGCGCGGTGCTTCCTGTGTTTTGTACAGGAACGGGGACATGACGCCACTGATGTTGCCAAAGGTCAGCTGCAGACCAGTTGCAAACGTCCGCTTCCCATATCGAGGCAGCGTGGTCGGTAGCCATGCGAGCGGAAGTCCCACCGTCACATATAGGCCCAGGGCGATGAGGAGTGCACCGAAGTAATGCACCCCGGACGACGAATCCGAGATCAGAACTCCATAACCAACGACAGAGATCACGGCGAAGATACAGATGAATATTCCACGCCGTTGGGTCCGATCACTCAGCCATGCGACCGCCAGATACACAATTGCCCCGAGCGCATAACACGGGATAGTCAGCGCTTGGACCTCGGCGGTTGACCAATTTCCCATGCCCTTGATGATTGTCGGCAGAAAGGTGCTGTAGCCATAGAGCATTGTATCGACTCCGAATTGAGCAATGCAGAACGCATATATCCTCCAGTCCAAGGCGCCTTCTTTCACATCCGCCCAGTGAAACTTCTGAGCAGACGGAGTCTGGCCTACATGGCGTCGGCGTAGTCGGACTACCATGGCTTTCTCGTCGTCGTTGAGGTAGTAAGCGGTGTCAGGTTCATCGGCGAGGAAGAACCAAGTCAATACACCCAGACCAACCGTCGGAATTCCTTCGATGATCATAATCCACCTCCAGCCTCGCAGCCCAGCGACGCCATCCATGAAGCCAATGCCGTACGCGAGAAGACCTCCAAAAGCGCCAGCGGCCGCTGCACTACTGAACAGATACCCTGTTCGGAGTGCGATCTCGCGCTTGCTGTAGAACAGCGTGAGATAAGTCATTAGCCCAGGAAAGAGCCCGGCTTCCACGACACCTATTGACGTGAGCATGAGAATCAGAGGCTAGAGAAATGCGCAGACTGACCTAGAAGCACACGGCAAGCGATCAACCCACCATAGCTCTGTGTGATACCAGTCAAAGTAGCTATGATACCCCAGATAATGGATATCGAGGCAATGTACCGCGAGGGCTTGAGTTTCTTGATCATCAAATTTGATGGAACTTCAAATAACTGTCTCTGGAGGTTAGAAACATCCTCGGGAAATTCTCGTTTGGGTGTGAGCGTACGCAGTAGGTGACAAACAGAATAGACACTGCAACTTGATACTGATTGTTCACAAGACCCAGGTCTTCTTCCAAGCCATACAAGCGGGCATTGCCAATATTTACTGCGAGATCAAGTTAGTAAACGCTGAAAGAGTATGATCGTCTAGAAAATGGAGCATATGTATAGGAGAGACCCACCTCTATCCAGGAAGCTGAACAAGTACAGAAGAACGACGAAGGGGATGATGTGGATATCGATCTTCCAGATCAAGTGTCGTGCCCCTTTTTCATCCGACAATGAGATATCCGATTGATCATCGCCATCCACACCCAGCGGGTTGCGCGTGGGAGGTTGCGACTCGGCATCTGCCTTTGCCTCTGGGTAGTAAGCCATGGCGGACAGTCTCGGCTGCTTTCCCGCACTGGTGTCTGGGCGCTCAGATGGACTTCCCCGTGGGGTGATCTACAGCAACACCATGAATCAATCTCTGGTCAAGAATAAGGCAAACTCAAGATTCAGAAAAGGGGAGGCCTCGTACTCTGATACCCGTCACACCTACCACACTGCAAGTGAGGGGAGGCAAAAAGTGCGCTCGAGAAAATTGTGGGATTTCTAATCGCCGTGGCCAAGGATCGCCAAGGACCTAGACCCGATATCTTCTTCTTTTTCTCTGCGGTTCAGGTGAGCGAATCGAGAAGATGTTCAGTCAGAGGTGTATGAAGGTGTCATCTTGCGTTGATATTGTCGCAGGAACCGCATTTATGGACAATTTGAAGTGAGTGTTGCTGTTAATTTGCCTCAAGAGACCTTGAGCTGGATCGTCCTTCAAACTTTAAATTGGTGGCCACTCCACCAGCTCCATGGGTCACGACGCGGGCCAACGTTCTTGGCGATGCAAGGATACAATACAGGCTGCATTAGAATGATGCAAAACCCACAAGGAGTGCAAGCAGTACGATCAGATCTGCAATATATGCAGAACGTCACCATGATGCGCTTAGGGTGCTTTCTACTTAGAGAGCCGGGTGATCATATCTCGCTGCAACAACTTCGAGCTCTTGTCACGAAGATGATCGTATTGTGACTCTTGTTCATCTGGTCGGTATTGTCCGTGATGTATATCATGCGCCCTGACGCTCTTATCGTTGAGGGCACTGGATTCGCATTGGTTGCGTCTATCTCACAAGTCCGAACCAGCAGACGATGATGCACAAACCCATACCAGTACGTCGGCTGGCTGGCCGAATATCGCACGGAAGTTACTCCCACTATCGGTTCTGACTCATGGCTAATCAATGCGGATGAGAGAATCAGGTAGAGGATGCGTCATGCACCAAGTAAGGAGGGCCCTTGACTGTCATGGTCCTCAGCCTGGTATATGTTTCTGGAGATGATCTCAATCCCATTGCTGTGAATGAGCCTTGACGCTCACACTTCAGGGCCCTCTGTGTTCACCTCGACTGTGCCTAAAATCATTGTCCATTTGACTTGGTATGACACTGGCATCATGCAGAATGTACAGCTATCACCTGTAGCCAGATACAGGCTGCTCGGATCTCATGATATCCGACAATCAAATCGAGATTAATCACTGACCGTGGCTTTCCGGAGCTCAAACTTATTTGAGACCAGTCATTGATATGGTCGGTGTCTGTTATCGTCACCCTGTGGAAAGTGCAGTGATCGGGTTCGTGGCAGCCGAGAACGAAGGTCATCGTATCTCTGATAATGCACGCTCAAATCTAGCCACAGTTTCCGAACGTTCGGTAAAGCTTTTTTACACCAGGCTGGATGACTCTCGACGTGATTGAGTTAGTAATCCGTGCATGCCGTGATATCTAAGTTGCTGTGACGTCAAGGAAGATATGGCATCTACCAGGTATATAAAACCATGCCTGCATTCCTGACATTTATTGCGAACACCGGAGAAGTCGGGAACCTCAAGTCAAAACGAAATCAACGACTCCACTGGCATAACTCTTGTCCAACATGTCTCAAACTTATGGCAACTACCGGTCTGAGATCTGTTCTCAAGGAGCCACGTCAGGCGTCACTCCTGCCGTCACCACAGACCCTCGTCGATTGGAAGATCAGGCGAAGACGGCATTAGGAATCCGTAGCTTCAACTATATCGCTGGTGGAGCGGGAGAAAAGGCTACAATGGACAGAAATCGGCTGGCATTTCGTCAGTGGAAGATGTTAGTTTTACCCGCAACGAAAATGCAGCCTGAAGAACAAATCGCTAAACTATCAATCTAGAGTTCCTCGAATGTTAAAGCAGGTTAGCTGAGGACCAATTTGGCTTGTCAGCATTTGCAGGTTACTCATTGATCTCAGATGGAGAATCAGGATATATCTGTGAATCTGTTTGGAGAAAAATACCCTAACCCAAGCCTCGTGGCACCTGTCCGTGTTCAATCTATCTTCCACGAAGACAAGGAGACAGGACTCGCAGAGGTCTGTGGACAAACTGGGGTTCCGTATATCCTCAGTACAGCAAGCAGCAGCTCGATTGAAGACGTGGCGAAGGCGAATGGCGACGGGAAGAGATGGTTCCAGCTGTATTGGCCGATGGATGACGACATCACACTCTCCTTGCTAAAACGCGCAAAGGAAAACGGGTTCGGCGTCTTGATGATCACTCTGGATACATGGTCGCTCGCCTGGCGACCAGCAGATCTGGACAACGCCTACATTCCATTTATCAAAGGAATAGGAAACGAAATCGGCTTCACAGATCCAGTTTTCCGCGCCAAATACGAGAAGGAATCCGGCTCGAAAGTTGAAGACGACATTCTAGGGGCATCAAAATCATGGAGCTCCCAGGTATTTTCCGGCGTGCCACATACTTGGGACCAGGTTGCTTTTCTACGGAAGAACTGGGACGATCCGTTGCTTCTCAAGGGAATTCAGCACCTAGAGGACGCGAAACTTGCCTTAGAAGCGGGCTGTGATGGTATCGTTGTGTCCAATCATGGAGGTAGGTTTTTTGAGCCATCAGCTCATAAGGTACATGCACTGACCCGTGCTGCATAGGCCGACAAGTTGATGGCGCAATTGGCTCCCTGGAGGTTCTCCCGGAGATCGTTGACGCAGTTGGGGTTAAGATGACGATTCTTTTCGATTCTGGTATCCGAACGGGTGCGGATGTTATCAAAGCACTTTGTCTAGGCGCCAAAGCAGTCTTAATAGGCAGACCAATCATTTACGGTTTGGCAATTGACGGAAAGAAAGGAGCAGAGCTCGTGATGAGAGGACTGCTGGCAGATGTTTGGCAAAACATGGGATTATCGGGGATTCGTTCCGTGGCCGAATGTTACCGCGACAAGCTCCGAAAGGTAGTGTATCCTGGAGACGGGATAGCTATGATGTAAGGGCGTCAATCTCAATCATCTTCGAAGAGTTTGTAAGACAGTAACAGAGTTTAGGAAGACTGGATAGATCAAGATTGATGGTACTTTTGAGCTAAGTGTTCTTGTACAAGGCACATGGCAGGTACCGTGGTCTGCGCTAAGAGGAAGAGTCGAACGATCACATGTCAACCCCGGCATAACCCCTTATCAATGATTGGTTCTGTCGATCTTCAGTCGCCACCTGCTCCCAAAATCCAATTTACTTTTCCATAGTTAACCAGGAACTGCTCTCACAGCGTAACGTTGGAACCTGGTTTCAGCAGGGAAAAGTTATCATTTTACTTTTTAGTTCCTGCCAAAACGGCTGTACAGCTTTCTCTTTCCTTGGAAGTATTCGACTTCATGCTCATGGCTGGAAAGAGATATACCTCTTACCGGTCCAAGCGGGTCATTTCCACCACGATTCTGACGATCTGAAATGTCAAGACTCTTCAGCATCCGAAAAACATGGAAACGGGATGACATTGAGCATGCAAACGAGCAAGTTGGCCGTGAGAATGACACCCGTCATGTTCCAGCAACGTCCGGCTTGCCTCTCCTCCCACGACCGCTTGCGTCCATGGTATCGTTCATGACTCAGTCGACTTCTCTATCTCTCCGAATAGGGACGCTTGTCGGGGGTGTTGCACTAGATGGTGCTAGAGCCACAACCTTAACTGGCTTGGAGCTCAGTCGGGCAATGATAGAGGGAATAATAACGCGAGCTGGGCGCGACGTTGCTATTCGGAGTAGCGGAGAGTTTGGCAGGGCAGAAGCAGAGTCATTGCTTGAAAGGAGTGTATGTCACTTTAGTTGTGTTTGCCTTGACTGAGCTGACATTAGGGGTTAGCTGGCTACTTTGCATACCACAATTACCTCGGCATCCTTCTTCGCCGCTGCGTCGTTTCACCTTTCCTCAGCCACACTCTCATCCGCAGCCAACGTGTCTCAGTCCCTTCTGTCCACACTTGATGCAACTCTCGGCTCCACGGAGTCGTCTAGAGCCATTGCGGCAATAGTAACCCTCTTTCGAAGCGAGCTCAGGGACCTGAACAATACTGAATTCGGGCACGAACTACGAGCTGAAAGAATTGGTGTAGCCGATCTATTAGTTGGTTGTGTTGGGTTTGCACTGCTCCAGCGCTGGGGTAGGAAGAACACAGAACGGCACGCACGAGGAATTGGTGGGGTCGAATCCATATGGGATGTTGTCATCTTGGATAATGGTGTAAGGGCAGATGTCGTCGGTACACGTCAGATTGAACAGCCGAAAGCTACTCTCGCCGATTTTTGTGAGGAGGCAAATCGCTCATCGTTCATGACTACTGGAGATAATGATGAAGTCTTTGACGCCGTCCAGCGGCCAGCAAGCATTGCTGATACCTCCGAAGAACCGCATTTGCCGATCTTTACCCAGAATTCGCATCAGGTATCTGACGAAGACATCCGCTCGTATATCATGAGACAGTTGCCTCAAGATTGTCGTGCTTCTATAAGAACCGATTTGGTCACTGCTAGGACTATCACGGTTGAAGTCTTCGATGATAATGTTGGAGAAATCACTGCTCCGCCCGGTACCATGATGATTGAGGAGAGACACCATGATGATATCACTTCCAGATCGACCAGTCGGGGACAATGTCCTAAACATATATTAGTATTTCGAACGGCCTTCACCAGGTCCAACAATACCGAATTGGGATCAGCAAATCAGCAGGCCAGCGTGGAATATCAGGCGGGCAATGAACAGGAGCTTTCTTGTTCGCACCACCAAGGAGTTGTGAATCAGCCATGTGCCACAGCAACAACCGATCCAATTGAATCAGCAAAAGATACACTTCTGGAATCTGAGCAATTTCAACCCGAGGAAAGCCCAGATTACTTCAGTACAATAAATGCTCGGATTGTTATTCCGAATCCAAGTAAGCTTGATCGTGGACACTCAACTCACCGGTATGTCGACAAGCGAGAATCACCATCGAAAGACAATTCTATGAAGCCCTCGATTTCAAAAGTGACGCAAAAGGTCAGATCGGTTCATAACGTTAAGAAGGATTCTGGCAAGAGCTCATCTACGAAGCCCTTCGCAGATAGGGGAAAGAGTTCGTCATCTTCTGCAAATGCTCCCCAACAAGGCAAATCACCCAAGGATACTGCAAACACACGCAAGACATCGTCACAACAGCGTGCTGCCAAGTATGATCGTGGTGGAGCTCACGAAGCAGCAACGGCATCGCCGAAACGTGGTGCTTCGTCGCCTGTAGCTAACCGAGGCCTGCCTAGAATCCCATTGCACGAGCATCGTCTGAAATCTGCGCCTATCCCGGAAGCACGCCATTCTGAGGCTCGCAGTGCTAGCAACGCAAGCAAATCTAGAACGGAGTATTACGCAATACATGAGAAGTCAGAGGAGACTCTCATTTCGCAGACGAACGCTTACGCTCCAGGATCGCCGAATACGCGGCCCGGCTCCCCTGCTGCAAGAAGGGCACATGTGCGTAGTAGCAGCTCTCTATCATTGACAAGGTCGGAAAGTGATGTGACTATTTACCTCACCACGGATGGTCGACCGAGCTCCTCTGTGTTGCAACACCAGCCTCGAACATTATCCCCGAGCTTATATTCCCTAGCCACTGCCGGGTCTGAAACGTCACTCATACTTGCTCACCGTCCTCGGAATAGTGCTTATGATGAATCCGAAGCGCTTCAAAGTTTGAACCGGGACGGAACCGTACCGGGAATTTTTCCTGCGAAGCACTTTGTGCAGAATATCAGACGGTTTTGCAGATTTTCCTCGGCTTCATATGGGTCACATGCTTTGAAGGTTATGGGCGTCCCGCGAATGACAAGTGTTCTACCATATGAAGAGGCTTCTCGCCCCGAGCATAGTGACTTCTCTGATCACACAGGCTTACCGGCTTCCACGATTCTACTGTCTTCTTTTGTCGATTCTGCCGGCGGCACCAATGCTGCAGGGGAGACTGAAAGCGGAATTCCCTTGGTTCACTACCTTTTCCTGGACCATGATTCGAAAGCTGTTGTCCTAACTTTGCGAGGAACATGGGGCTTTGAAGATATTTTGACAGATATGACCTGCGAATTCGATGACCTTGAATGGCAAGGTAGGAATTGGAAGGTCCATAAAGGGATGCACGCTTCAGCCAAGCGTCTTTTGATGGGAGGGGGCGGGCGGGTCATGCTGACGATCAGGGCTGCGCTAGAGGAGTTTCCAGAGTATGGGCTAGTACTTTGCGGACATTCGCTTGGAGGAGGAGTCGCTGCACTCCTTGCAACCATGATTTCTGAGCCCAGCAGTGATGCATATGGGGCCTCATTCACGACCACTTCCTATCAGTCCACGAGCTTGAGCCCTACTGCAACGAACAGCAATGACCAACCCGGTAACAATGCTTTCTTCGTCCCACCCGGGCGGCCTATACATGTCTATGCTTACGGGCCTCCTGCAACAATGTCGCCTTTCCTGCGTCGCGCAACGCGTGGGTTGATCACCACCATCGTCAATGGTCAAGATGTGGTCCCTTGCCTCTCTCTCGGCATTCTGCATGATATGCATAGTGTCGCTGTCGCATTCAAGGGTGATATCTCGGGCGCTCGATCCCACGTGGGATTTCGAGTCTGGGAAGGCTTTAGGCAAAGTATTGTGAAAAAGTTCTATGTTGATGAGCCACCTATACTTACACACGCTGGTCATGGTGTGGGAGAAGATGCCTGGGCATGGAATACATTGAAGATGCTCCGTGAGGAGATGAACGCACCCAAGTTGTTGCCACCAGGTGAGGTGTTCCTAGTGGAAACGATGAGGGTGCTGCAACGTAACGCTTTCACGTCTGAAGTGAGCGGTGATGGCTACCCATTACTTGGTCGGCCTGCTACTAGAGCACAGTTGACATTTGTTCGAGACGTCGAAGCGTCTTTTGGAGAACTCAGATTTGGTTCAGGAATGTTTAGTGATCATAACCCTGCAAGATATGAAGCAAGCCTTGCTGCGCTTGCCCGTGGTATTTTGGATGAGTGATATTTTTTTTGGCTATATATCTCAAACATAAATGACATCTATATTTGCAAGCATATCTTCGGGCCCCAAGATATCGGTTGGCTTTGGCCATTTTTATTTCGAGGCCCACTCCCAGCTTGCTCACAGCTCACTGGATAAGAACAATCATGTACAGATGAATCTTGGATAAAACTTGCAATCTCTCGTAAAGACGTGGTGATATAGAAGGCATCGTGCACAGTTTGAGTCTCTTATTGGAGCCAGTCGTGCTCTGTAAGTCATCTCACAAGATATTCGAGGCCCCTAGAGGGACCGTATGTCTCGATGCGCTTTCAATTGACAATGAAAGGTTCATTCAAGGTAGGTTTTCTAGCCCCGCCTCCGAGGTCTCACCGAGGGTGGTCGGACAACAATCCAAGCGCCCGTATATGAATCGCATTCAATTCGAGGCCGACGAATGTCGTCGTAAGATATTTGCAGCGCTATGGCCGCTTATGATGTAGCGACGGCGGCCAGGCTGACTCTCCTCGTCGCACCAACTCTGCCGCAAACCAGACGTGCAGCTCAGAGCCTTGCGCTACTGTTCGCAGTATGTAACTTTCGAAAGCTCAGGCATGCGCCGGCCAACGTCAGTTCCTCGTACGTGGCGAGACAAGGATTGAGCCATGGCACCAGAGCGCCGAAAATGTCCATCTAGCTCACATTCATTCAGACACCGTTGTCCATCATTTGTCATGGGGCGGCTCTCTCTTCGGCTCGCTGAGTTGGTTCTGAGATCTCTCTGCGATCCTTGCTTCCAGAGTATCAAGCTGCCTTTCCACGAGCTCCTTCTTGGCCATTAAATTTTGTCGCATGCCTCTGAGACCTTCAATTCGCTCATCGATCGTCGGCTCGAGTGCCTTTTGTTCCTGGATTTTCTGTAGATGAAAGGGACCCGTCAATAAAGAGACTCTCCCGACTGATAGGTGAAGCTTAGAGGTCATACCTGGCGATACTGCTGTTCGGTTTTCTGCGAGGCGCCGAAAAGCGTTCCTGATATGGTGATACAAATCACAGCACCTGCTAGAGTAGCTCGTGGAATGCTTTTTGGCATGCGAAACATCTTGCTGGTAATTGATAGATGGCTTTTCGTCCAGTAATTCTCTTCAAGTTTGCCCCTTAACTTGAAAACAAAGCTGTCGCAGGAAGAAAATTCGAGGGGGCGGAGAAAGCAAGTCGATAACAACAAAGAGAGCTCGCTCCGAAGCCTCCGACCGGAGGGGGGAGGGTGTCAAAAATGGACCTAAACCTAAAAGGGGTTAGATAGGCAGTTCCGGTTCTTTGTTCCCCCCGGCATCGCGTCGCGTCCGCCGCCCGCGTGGCTATCCATCCATATCTTTCTTTATCACCCTTCCCATATCAACTGGGCGGGGCTGGCAGCACAAGTTTCCTTTCTTCCCCCCCCTCTCCACTCCAAATGCGCCGGTGATAGGTCTTACGGCGCTTCTGCATCTTCAAGGATGTCTTCCGGACGGTCCATTCCTCGCCGTCGCACCCGCTCGGAGGAGGAGGACGACAGCGACGAAACATCCTCATCCGGCTCGGCTCCTGCAAATCCTACTCCACGAACAACATCCAACCCAAGCAAGCGCCCCAGACTCAGCACCAACAATGACGATCTGAACGATGAGGGATCGGAAGAATTGTCTTCCGGATCAGGCGATGATTCTGGAGGAGATGAGGCCCTGGCAAACGGAAATGCGGAGGACAGCAACGGGACATCGTCCTCCGGCTCAACCACCCAAAACTCTACGCCTCGAAACGCGAATCCCGACAAGCGCTCTAAATCAGGCACCAAGATCAATGGCCAGAGTATTGGGGGAACAGAAGACAATGCCAGCGAATCGGAGGAGGGCTCCGAGGAACTTGGGACACCGGGAGATGGCAACGAGGATGGCAGCGTTTCAGATCCCACGCAGGCTGACGGCGGGGATGGTACTCAGACGCCCGGGTTTAATGCGACAGGGCCGCAAGCGACGGATGTGAACGGAACAACACCCGAGGGTTACAAACCGGGGGCCATCGTTCGCATCAAAGTCACCGACTTTGTCACTTATACATCGGCGGAGTTCTTCCCTGGTCCGAAACTGAATATGGTGATTGGGCCCAATGGAACCGGAAAGAGTACTCTCGTTTGTGCGATCTGTCTAGGGCTTGGATGGGGACCGCAGGTATGAACTGCTATCTCGGTTTTGTCTCTTCGATGGTTCGGCATTGTTTACTAATTGAGCTCTCATATTGCAGCACCTTGGTCGCGCCAAAGACACTGGCGAATATGTTAAGCACGGTTGTCGAGAAGCCATCATCGAGATCGAGCTTGCGGGTGGACCGCGCTATCGTCGGAACCCCGTCGTGTCTAGGACAATCAAACGCGACGGTAACAAGAGCTCGTTCATGATCAACGGGAAGCAGGCTTCCCGTCAGCAAGTTTTGAGACTCGCCCAGTCCTTCGCCATCCAGATCGATAATCTCTGTCAATTCCTACCGCAAGATAAAGTCAGCGAGTTTGCTGCTCTCACGCCCATCGAACTCCTCAATTCGACCCAGCGAGCCGCAGCCGGGGATGAAATGGTCGAGTGGCACGCGAATCTTAAGAGCCTAAGAGCTGAACAGAAAAAGCTGCAGGCGGACAATCAGGGCGACAGAGACCTGTTGACGAATCTCGAGGAACGGCAAGAAATGCAGAGAGCTGACGTGGAACGGATGCGCCAGAGAGTCCAGATCAAGAGGAAGATTGAGATGCTGGAATCTGCTCGCCCTGTCACGCAGTACAAAGAGCTTCGTGAACAGTTCAATGAGATGAAAAGAGAGCGAGATGTGAAAAAGGAGGAGTTAACGGAGCTTGAGAGGGAGCTGGAACCTGCACTGAGGGCCGCGAATGAAAGGCAGGAGTACTGTCTTAAACTGGATGATGTGATCAAGCACAGAACTCAGACCTTCGAAGTTGCAGAGAAGAAGGCTTCCAATGCTGCTGCGAAGATCGAGCAGTTCGAGGAACAATTCAAGGATCTGGATAACCAGGCTGAATCCGAGAAGAAAAGTGGTCAGAGTCACCGGCAGAATTTCAGTAAAATTCAGCAAAACCTGAACAAACTCCGGCGTTCCTTAGAACAGGATCAGCCCGTAGCCTTCGAACTCGATTCCTATAATGAAAGAATTGTAAGTAGGTTGAGTCAATTTCAGGGCCATTTGCTAATTTCGGACAGCGGGAAAAACGGATGGAGCTCCGCGAGATTGAAGAACAGGCAGAGAAACTCAAAGTGGAAAGACGGCCTCTTCTAGAAGCCCACAAATCTACATCGGATCAAATAAAGCAGGCCGAAGAACAATTAAAGAATCTCGACTCTCAAGCTGGGCAGCAGGAATCAAAGCTGGGACGCTTCTCCCAAGATTCTGTCAAGGCTTACCAATGGGTTCGCGAAAATCAGGCCCGATTTGAGAAAGAAGTCTTTGGCCCTCCAACACTTACCTGCTCAGTCAAGGATCCTAAATTTGCCCACGCTCTCGAATCGTTACTTCAACGCACAGACTTCACCGCATTCACTACGCAAACGCGGAATGACTTCAGGACATTGCAGAAGGCTCTGGTGGAGCTCAGGCTTTCTGATGTTAGTATCCGCACCTGCTCGATTCCCCTGGATCGTCTACGACCAAGCATGTCCGATGCGCAGATTCGGGAGCTTGGATTCGATGGATGGGCCTCGGACTTTCTCAACGGTCCAGACCCCGTGGTTGCTATGCTTTGTAGCGAGAACCGCCTGCATCAGACGCCTATTCGCCTTCGTGATATCAGTGATGAAGAGTTCACAAGGATAGAGAATGGGCCCATAAGCACCTGGGTGGCAGGTAAGCAGACTTATGCGGTTACCCGACGACGGGAATATGGCCCTAGTGCAACTTCCACTCGAGTGAGACCGGTCAAACCCGCCAAAGTCTGGACCTCGCAGCCGGTGGATGCATCGGAGAAGGAAGCCATAATGCAGAGGATCCGATCACTCGAGGAAGAGACAAATGAGTTGCAGGCGAGGATGGATGGTGACAGAGCTAGACTCAGTCAGCTGGGTAAACGACATGAGGACATTGACAACGAGAGGGTATGCAAAATCTTAGAATCCATTTTCAGTCGTATGATTGCTGATCTTGAAACTCTCGCAGCGTGCAATTGAGCAGGAGAAGGGCGAGAAGCAAACGGCGCTTACGCACTGGAGAGCGATCCCAGAAAAGATACGTAAGTTGAAATTGATACGAGATCGGTGCTGTTCAGAATGCTAATGCCATGGAACAGGCCAGGAGGAAAAGAAATTGAGTGAAATGCAGAGATTCATAGACGAGGTGAAATCGACAGTCCTAGGCATTCGCAAACAACAAGTCCAAGTATCCATGAAGAAGGCCGAGGCAGTGATTGAATATGCGGTAAGTCTTTCGTCAGCTAAAGACAACGAACGACATCGCTGACGGGTCGCAGAATGCGGTCAATATCCTCAACAGACTGCACGACGAGCTCATCAAGATCAAGCTCCAACACATCGAAGGCATCTCCGACCTAGAGGCACTCAAGGCGCGAAACGTGCAGCACCAGCAGAGACTGACTGCAAAGCGTGATGAAGTCAAGAAGGCCCAACAGCTGATTAAAGACACCACGGAACGAGTGAAAAAACTGTACAAACAAGCGGAAAAGGTCATTTCAGGCTCTGCCTCACAACCCGATCTGGCCGAACTGATACCCACCCTGGCCAACCACACCATGGAACAGCTCGAGGCAGATATCGATTCCGAGAAAGCGCGCCTCGAGCTCACGCACGGCGGCAACAGCGGCGTGATCAAGGAGTTCGAAGAACGGGCCCGTCAGATCGACAAGCTGCGCAGCAAGCTCGCCGACTTCGAGACCAAGCTCGCCGATTACAACCACGCGATCAACGAGATCCGAGGCCAGTGGGAGCCGAAGCTGGATGGCATCATCAAGAACATCAGCGAGGCATTTTCGGACTCGTTTGCCCGCATCGGCTGCGCCGGCCAGGTCACCCTGGACAAGGCCGAGGAGGAAACCGGCCCCAACGGCGAGGTGACGGACACGCATTTTGACCAGTGGTCCATCCAGATCCACGTCAAATTCCGCGAGCACGAGAATCTGTCTTTGCTCGATGCCCACCGGCAATCCGGCGGTGAACGAGCCGTCAGCACGATCTTCTACCTCATGGCTCTCCAGTCGCTGTCCGCGTCGCCGTTCCGCGTCGTCGACGAGATCAACCAGGGTATGGACCCGCGCAACGAGCGCATGGTCCACGGCCGCCTGGTCGACATCGCCTGCGCCCCGTCCGACAGCGGCGGCGGCGGCCAGTACTTCCTGATCACGCCCAAGCTCCTCAGCGGCCTGACCTACAAGCCCGGCATGCGCGTTCTCTGCATCTACAGCGGAGAGCACATGCCCGAGGACTACAATATCGTCAACTTCGGCGATGCAGTCAAGAAGATGAGAGCGGTGGCCGAGAAGAACAATCGGGGCAAGGGCAAGGGACGAGCCATTGAGAGTGCGCGGAGGAGCAATGGGGACGTTGGAGTCTACGGTTGAGGCAAGTCACATGCATCACTTGGTCCGTTTCCGTTTCATAGGTATATGTAAGTATGCTTGGATTGAGGGAGTTTTTTTTTTTCTTTTTTTTCTTTTTTTTTGCTTTTCGGTTTCTTTGCGGGAGTTTCGACTCGCTTGTGATGATACCTTTGGATAGTTAAGTAAAACTTATGATGAGTTGGTTCAAAAGGGCTACGATGCTCTTTTCTTTTTTTTAGCAGGTTCGGTTATTCTTTTTCGATGTATGTACATGAGTTCGGGGCGGATGGGAAATAGGGAACAAAAGAACAATTGAGACAGATCTTAGTCGTGATCATATATGCATTGCATTATTCTTCCTTACCTTCTGGTGTTCTGTCCCTGTTCTGTTCATGGATGATGATCATCAGCTTACGAGCACCGACTCGGACCCTCTCACTTATCTGTAATCCTCAAGCGCAAGCTGAGAATCTACATGCATGCCTTCGGCCGACGCTATACGCCAATCACCTCCTCAACCCGCCCTCCGGCGGACCATATCTACAGTCACAGTCTAAGCGAGGCAACAGTACAGAGTAATCTTGATCTTGATCTTTTTTATTTTTATTGTAAATGATCTTGTTCACAGAGGTGGTCATGTCACGTCATAAACAAAGGAAATGAGATGACACAAGGAAAATAATAAGAAAAAAAAAATATAAAACAAAAAAAAAATAATCTCAAGAGAGAGAAGCTCCAGAGTCAAGACCAGAAATTCCGGACTCCAGTGCTTCCCTCTCCGCCCTTCCCCTGAAACAACCTCTAGCTGCCAGGAGAGGGCGAACCAGTTTCCCCCGCAACCATAACCCAAGCGACGCCGGCTCCCTTCGCACGATAATAGAAATAAGAATGGTTGGGGAATGGGTAGTAAAGAAAACAATCATTCCAAGTATACACAGGTTGAGAAGAGAAGAAAATGCATGGAGGACCTCTTTCGTGATACACCATAGCCCCTAGCTTCTTTTTTTTTTGCAGCAAACAAAGATAATTGGATGCAAGAAAAAAAAAAGCAGAGAGAAGGGATAAAATCAACACACGAAATGTATGTATGGAACACGCGATAAAAGGGTATCATCAGAAGAAGCAATCAGTGCAGAAGTGTCGCTGGGAAGTCTTGGGTACTGGAGTATTTGCGGGGAGAAGAAAAGAGCTTCCTTTCCCCATTGCTTTGTACTTTTCTTAGGTGTTTGGTGGTATGATTTCAGACTTTGATTCCGGGATGTCTTTCCAAATCGGAGCCCATTATACCATAGCGGTGGCAACGGGTCTGCCGGTGTGGCAGCCCCGTTCGTGGCGCTTCATGTTGCTCCGCACGCTGAAGGCCTTGCCGCAGCCGGCGTGGGTACAACGGAAGGGCTTCTCTCCAGTGTGGCTGTGCGAGTGGATGCGAAGACTTGAGGGTCGCGAGAAGGCCTTGTGGCACGTTCTGCAGATGTATCGGTCGTGGTTTTGCTGGTAGGGGGTCGTGCTGGAGGGGGGGAAATAGTGGTGGTGCTGCCAGGCAGGTGTAACAGGTGAGATAATCTGCTGATGCGCAGGCGCGGGCAGAGCAGCAGCGGTGGGAGACACATTGCTGGATGGTTGGTAGGTGGAGGAAGAGGATGCCGGTCTCTGATAGTAGACCGCGGAGGCGGCTGAAGGCTCGATGGGAGAGGAGTAAGAAGCGACGCTGGGGGCGGGCGATGCGTAAGGTGCGGCGGATACAGGAGCCACGGAGCCCTGGCTGGAGATGGACGATCGATCCGAATGGCTGGGGAATACCACCGGCGCCTGAGTGTATGGCTCTGCGCGACTCACAACGCCGCCCTCACTGATGGCGGAGATGGATGAGGCGGGGGAATGGCTGGCGCTGTTGAAGCCGGAACCCGGACGCAATGGAGGGGTAGGCGGCAAGCCGATCTGGGGGCCATTGGCCTTCATCGAGTCGAAGGGTTGCGACGGCGGGCGGGACTCAGGCTCGCGCTGCACTGGAGGGGTGACTCTTGCACGCTCTGCATTATTCTAGTCAGCACTGGCCAAGTAGATGGTCCAGGCAGGCCGTGTTGATAGCCATGGGAAATACATACTAGCTGCATGCATGGACGCAGCATCTGCGCCTTCCAGCAGGGTCGAGATGGAAGGTAGAGAGAACTTAGGAGGCGAATCCTCGACCGGCGGGGAGAGCGGTGGTTGCGCGGCGCGGGAGTAAGATATCGGCACGGAAGCGAAGTATGAGTTCGACGAGCGCTTATAGGAAGCCACACGAGGCGCAGGGGGGCTATAAGAGGCTCTGGACATAGACATTGAGAGGGGATCTGGTCCCGGGTGGGAGATAAGGCTGGCGAGATCCATGTTGAGTGAGGTGGTTACGACAGTAGGTGAGAGTCAGTGGTGGTAGTAGTAATAGTGATGGTATGGTGGTGATGAGATCAAGGCTGAAACGGGAAGGAGGAGGAAAGGTATCTTTTTTTTTTCTCTTGAGTTTCAGGAATGGCGGCTACCCAGAGCTCATATATGAAGTCTGGAGGGGAACTGATGGAACGGGGTATAAGAGACCCCGATCTAAGAAACAATCCAGGCACGGTAGTCGAGACAGGGTGGGGGTGGGTATGAGAACCAGGAGGAGGAACTGGTTTATAGACCCAGAGCGATGGTGGAGATGCAGGGTTGACAATCGTGGAATTATTTTTGAGAAAGAAAAGAAAATAAAAATAATAATAATAAAAAGTTATTTTAATTTTATGATTTATTTTATTTTATTTCTTATTTTTTATTTTTTGGGAGGAGGAGAGATGGAGATGGGGGGTGGAGAGGTGGGAGAGGTGGGAGAGGGAGGTGGAGGGGGGCGGCAAGATGGAATTGTACTGTACTATCCTGGACAGAAAGAAAAAAAAGAAAAGAATTTTAAATATTTTATTTAAAACCTGCACATCAAGCCAAATGTTAATTATAGCGCTGGTATACTCCGGCCGTAGCGTTAAACGACGAGTGGAACCTAGCGAGCGACAGAGTTGAAGATGGAGCCGAGAAACAGAAAGCAAAGAAAGAAACTTAACTGAATGATTGGAACTGCTGAAGGAGAAAGAAGCGGGAGAGGCCGCCGCGAACCTCCCCCATTGGGATTCATGGAATGCCAACTGAGGGAGGGAATAAGTGAGTGAGTGACAGTACTACACATTAACTTTACTTTTCTTTTTCCCCCCCCTTTCCGCGCTTTGCTGCTGCTGTACGGTTCAAAGCAAGCAGCCTTCAATGCGCAGCTTACACCTAAACCTACAGTAGGTACTACTAGAACTACCTAGTACCTACTTACTACTGTCCAAGAAGAAGCCCATCTTAACTGGAATTTCCCCGAACCCGCAGTGGCCACAAGCCCGGCTCATCATCGCTCTCTCTCGATTCGCTTCGACAAGGGCTGATACCTCCGTCTCAAAGCTTAATTAATGACCACTGGCCCGGTACACGCGAATGTCTTGCGCTGGTGTGGCTCTCCCGGCCTTCGTTTAATTATTTTGGTGGTTTCTCATTTGAGGAGAGATGGATCAAGTTCCGAAAGGAAGATCATACTGGTCGGTTTTCGGGTACTGCAAATGCGAGGATAGGTACTAGACTACTGAGGAAGTTACTCGGGGAGGTGTCCAAGTATCTCGCCTCCACAATCCCACACAATCCACCACTCCCCCTCTCTCCGTCGCGTACGCGACTAAAGAAAGATGGTTTGCCATTAGCTTATCGTTTTGGGTAGGCTCGACGAGAGCTAAAAAAACGTGCGCCTCTCCGCTGTCCACATCCGCAGCACAAACCCGTACCCTGGGTCGACTCAAGGCTATGGCTGGTTCCAGAGATCAAGAAGGCTAAAAGAACCGCATTTTGCCGGGAGAATGCCTATTCTGCCCGTGTGCTGAATCAGCAAAATACCTTGCGATAATTAGCTACTTACCCGATGGCGAAAATAAGAGAGGATCATGACATCAAGAGCCAGTTCGAAGGATTTCGCAGGTCGGAGACTTTTCGTCTTATTGTTCTTCCGTCAACTAATGGCTAGTAGTCTAGAAGTATAGAAGTAGGCAAGACCTCCGTTCGTAGAGGAGTGCGCCAAAACGCGATATAGATTTTAATATATTATTACGGGGTGAGTGAGAAAAAAATCATCCTGAAAAGACCGACACCCGCGGGCGTACGTAACTGCGTCGTACGGAGGCCGACAGATCGGCCGATGGAAACCAACGGTACTTTCGGGGCTCGGCTACAGTAAGTTCTGGCGCTAGTGCAGATCCACGGACACCTTTCCTTCTCCATCAGGCGCCCGCCAGGAATCATTCATCAATCATCGATCATCATCCATCATGGGGGGAGGGGGGGAAACGAGCCGGTGCCCTCCCCCTCTAATCCATGCCACTTTCCACCCGGTATCATCGCGGTAATGCCTAGAATCGACTAGATAACCCTCTCGGCAACCGATCGGGGAATCAGGAAATGAAGAAATAAAATAAAACAAAATCAGAAGACCAACGGAAAGTGAGAAAAAGCGGCTAGCCTCCGTCCAGGTTCTACCTGTCACAACGATCCCATGCCCCATAAACGGCTGATCGTTGCCGCACGATCATACACATTTTGCCTGAGAACCTGATCTGATGTTCCAAGACCAACTTCCCACCATGATTCATCATCATCATCATCATTATCCATCTGTAGATCGGTCGGTCCCTTTGTCTCGGAGGGGGCGGTCGTAGATCAGTGGAGGAACATTTGCCGCCCGAGAAATGTCAGGTACACAAGGGCTTCCCTCAGTGCGGTACAGATGTAGCCGACAGCCATGATGACTTCAGCAGAGCCAGCGGTACTTAACAATAGGCGAGATCTACCTGGCTACTGTGGTAGAGATCGCCAGTTTGTGGGATCCAGCGCGTGTCCTAGCTTCCACCCCAACCCTGGTTGTTCTTAATTTCGATCCGTTCTCTATGGCTTCTAGCGGGAACACCAATTCCCAGACAGCATCATCGAGCGCAGGAAGCCTACGGGGGGGGGCCCTTCATCCCTCGTTAAAGGGGGGAGGAACCTACCACCACCCCGAAAGAGGCGTGTCGGCGCCGAAATCAGGGCTGTAGATCAGGAGATGGATATCGAGCAGAGCAGCGTAGGATTATTGATCAAGGTGAACTGAATCGACACAACTCTAAAAGGGCAATGACTCCGTGATTTGCATCCATCCACAACCAAGCCCTTGGGGCCGGATGACGGAGTTGCGGCACGATGCGCGGATGGCAGGTCTTGGTTTGGAAGCCCTTCTAAACCCGAAATAGCTTAGACTGGGCCGCCTAGAAGGGAATTCCTGGACGATTAGTAGTCGCCTACTGTAGTGCCCCGGTCTGTAACCCTTGCCCTTTTCTCCCATCGCTTGCTTTGGGGGCCAAGGAAGGGATCGTCTTAGTGTGAGGGAGGCAGCCCGGAGATTATCGTGGCGTTGACAGCCAACGAGAAACACCAAGCAAACCTTAAAAACAGATAGAGCAAGAATTGGCGAGGAGGACCTACTCGGGACCTGAAAGCCTCACCACCACTGGCAGGCACCCAGAAACCTAGTTAACTAGCCCAGGAGGTGGCTGACTAACGAAGAGTTAGGGTTGAGTGTGATTGATGGACTGCTTGTTTGCTTATTTGCGAGTTGCGACTGATTTATCGCTTGACTTTTGGGCACTGGGTGGCCTGTGCAGCGAGCGGAAATGCGACCTGACCAACCGCAAGGCGAGGAATAGGAGGAATGAACACATGAATAGAGCTTATGCATAATGAAAGTGCATGTAATCCATGTCTAAGGCATCGACCGAAGGCCTGATTCAAGGCCAGAGAGCGCCCGCCCCTCTCTGCCACCCCTCCCGTGATTAATCACTGACCTGACTGTACTGGTGTCTGATCATGACGTCGACGAAGAAACCTGTCCAGGACCTGTTTCTCGTACTTTGAAGCGCCCAAACTTTTTTTTTTTTTTTTGGTTTGGCATGCGCGGCTTGTTGTCGTGTAGGTGGGCTGTACAAGTCCCGATCCAAATGTAAGTGCCGATGAGGAGACCGAATGCACACTAGCTGTCAATCGTCTATGCATTGGGATCGACCGTGGATTTGCTGGGTCGAACTCGTCGACAGTACGAGTTCGAGCCAGAAGGCGACAGCTGATGTAAACGCAGCCTTCGCACTGAAAGTCAAAAGGAAAGACCCAAATAAGAATAGACAAGAAACTGGCTTCGGGATGTCCCTTGGTTGCTAACTGGGCTACTGGTGGTTCGGTACCTGTGCACGAGACAAAATACCTCGGCCGGCCAGGGAACGCAAATCCGGAAAGGGTTACAGAGACGAGGTGGGACACTCGACTAATTGGTGATCATCAGTAGAGCTGCAGAGGTGAGAGGAGTTTCCCTTTTGGCTCTTTTCAAGATCAGTTCTGCCAGATGAATCGTCTCATGCTTGAGCATCTGACCCTTCTGGTGTTCGTTTCTTCGCTCTTCAACCCCTGGTTCACTCAGATACACAGACTAACTACCAATTCGAACTCAAGCAGGCAAGCAAGCATGCGTGGCACGTCCTAACTCCAATAGAAGCTGCGACCTCCTGTTGCATGTCCCTCTCCCTTCCCCTCTTCCCGAGGAAGATCATCAGATAGTGGCGGGTCACACCGCCCCAGCCGATTACTGCATACGTACTGTTCCTGAGCCGGTCGCTGAGGGGCGAAGACCGCCTCAGGCGTCAAATGAGGTAATGTTCCCGTCCGGGTAACTCATTTGCCAAGCTCCAGGTTGGAAACAGCTTGCATCACAATGGCACAGTCCAGTCCGTCCGAAGCAGGGGGATCCTCGACGGTGATAGACATGCCAACCATGCTCACCCGCCAAAACCCATGCCAACCGTCGGCGACGCCGGATTACATCATCATTATCAACCATGCACCCCGGTGCGAAGAACGAACAGGGCAGATGGTTGCTGCGAGATTTAATTTGATTCGGACGATCGTCTCCAATAGAAGGTCATTTTTGGATCTATTCTCCTTGCTGAAGACCACACTAACGACTCGCGTGGTGGTGACTATGACGATGCTGATGCTGATGCCGTTGCTGCTGCTGCTGCTGCTGCTGCTGCAGTGCTGAGGGAGGGAGCATTGTGGGAAGAATGGAGCCAGGTCTACGCGTAGGACCACTCAATATCGCCCACCCAGAGACCCGTTCCCATGTGTGATTCCCCAGTGGTCCCAAACTTTAATAAACGAGAGACGGCGTTTAATGGGATATGGTCTCGTGGAGTCGGCGAAGCGAAGCTTACCCGGTCACTTATTGCATCCGCACAAATCCGCGGGCCCCGTCGGCTCCTGCGCGACGCTCTGGAAAAAGTGCAGGAATTGCTATCACTCATAGAGCTTAGTCGCACCCGTCCGGTCTCCATTCTTTTCCCATGTGCTTTTCCAGCCTTATTCGATCGCGACGGGCCTGCCAATCGTCTTCCAGGCAGCTGGGTTCCAATCGAGTCTTGCCATTTCCCATGTCATCCCAGGGCCCAGCTGGTACGAGTAGTCACATCCCCGTCCCACGGCTTCGGAGCCTCCTTCGTCCCCTTCCCAATGCCCAATTCGACCTACGTTTTCGAGGCGCTGTAGTCATAGAGGTAACATTTGGTAAAAAATTAGATTGAGGCCAGTCTGCAGTTGGAGTCAGTGTTCCATCAAGCTGTTTGCTGTGACCTTCACTTAGCACTCACTCCCTTTAACGCTCGGTTCTCGGTTCCTCGGAATGGGAACTGCCTGGGAATGTCTTTGAGCTTGGGCTATACGCTCTTCTCACGCTCCCTCTCTTCCGGAACATGATGAAACCAAGGGGCACTTTAAAACGGTGCCGTGGATTGGAACCGCTCCCTCTTGATCTAGATGAAGCTCGGATGCGTGGGAATTGTGTATATGGTTCTGTATAGCGCAATTGCGACTGAAACCTGGAATGCTAGGGGAAAGATCCAGCTCCGAACCCAATTCCGCGTGGCATCGGCCGGCTCCGTGAGCAACGCAGAGGGAGAGCAATTCCAGAAGAAACGCCGAACGGCTTGAAGAGTGGGTGCGCGGACAGATGAATTGCTCCGAGTCCAACAACTCGGATACATAATTTGTGCTCGAAATTGCTCTTAGCTAGTTTGGACTCTCGCATATGCAGAGAAGGAAGAAAAACCCATAGATCCGGTGACTACTAGTATGCAGTTGCTTATGATCTAAACTGATACTTCTCTAAGAACATTTGAACGCTCGCGCAGCCATCGCATTGATGAATGAACCCACGGATGACTTGGAACATACATCACATGATGTGCTGTAAAGATAGATAGCCTTTGCGTAAGCGCGTGGAACGGGTCAATCATCTGAGCTTAAACTGAACATCTTGACCAAAATAAAACCAAGAAAAAAAAGGGGACTCGGGACCAACAGTCAGCTACCTGATCTGGGATATCTCGACGAACTGATGTTCTTCCATTCATTCAGCATTCGCGGGCGCGAGAGGCGCTTCCCTCAACCCAAAAAGGGGGGTTGGTTGGGGCTATTCGGCAAATTCCGCTTAGGCACCCCCCCGCCCGACCGCGTCAAAAATGCGGGACACCTTAGGCCAAGGAAACTCTGAGGGGAGAGGGGGGGTTGCCTGAAGTTTGAGGAACTGGCACACAGACACACAGGATCTCCTCACTCATGCGTATAATTGCTCTTTCGGGGTACATTCCACGACACTCTGTCTGTACAGTGCCTGCAACCATCCCATCCCTCCCCCTCAGCGTCGACCGAAAAATTGGGACTGCCGTGAAACGCGTATGTGCATAACAGCTCGTCCCGCGGTAACCTCACCGGAGTGACAGGCTTTGAACGAACACTGAATCAAATGTGATGCATTCGGCTTGTTTTTCTGGGGTGGTCTCGTTACTAGGTATGGACTCCTTACCTACGCCATACCCATAGTGCATCACTGCATTCCATTACCCCCCCTAGCGTTTCGTCGTGATGGATGTATGGGTCAGTGTTCGGCAGTGGCAGTCTTTTCGGGCAGCCGACGGAGAAATTCCGAGATCAGCTTGATAGAGATTGACAATGATACGCGCGCCGATCATCCCAACGCTCTCCAACGCTCCCAGCTTTGACCGCTTCAGCGCGAGCGAGATCACCACCCCGATTACATAGTCGCCGGGAATACTACTGCATGCCGCTTAGTGGCGGGTATCAACAGTAGCGCGTTCTCCCCTGATAACCAATGCTTTTAATAATAGTAACCATGATGGAATGATTCGCACTGGGTATCTACGATTCTGTTCGGGTCATCTTTGCCCGGAAGGCTCTGCTGTTCAACCACAGCCAGTATTACAACGCAGGTACGTATGGCCACGAGTCAGTTTGATCTTCTATCCCAGACATTCTGCTCCTGCGATGTCTTACCATTCGACCACCATCGATTCCCTCCGACCGGCGGTCGCCTGCTATAACAGCCGGAGTTATCGACAAAAACCATGACATCCGAAAGTCAAGTTGATTGCTCTGGAAAGTTTACTTAATAGCCAAGAGCAAACAGGGAACCAGCGACGAGCGGTCGCTTTCTCTCGCCTGTCTCGTTAAATCCGGGGCCCAGATCCCAGTTTCTAGGCCCCCATCCCCTTTGATCTCGACCCTACGTAGGAACCAAGGAGAGGCGGGCGGCAAGGTCGTCGATCAAACTCAGAAACCCAGAGTTGGCGCCGGTTTCAGGTTTGCGGCCACGAGTTTAAGGGAGGGAAACCTCGCTTCGCAGGTTCGCTTACGGGGCGGGTTGTGAATGCCTGAGGCACAAACAGAGCACGGTTCCCAAGGACTCGGCACGGCGTCTACCCTCTAACCCTCCACCCGGTACACCCTCGTCCCTTGTACTTTCTGCACCGTCGCACCAAAATCGAGTGTGCGATGGTTGTTGTTAGCTCTTCACTTTGCTTTTTTTCCACTGCTCAAGCATCGTTCCGATCTCGTATTCCTGCAACCTCACAGTCACAGCAGCTGATCGTTAACATCCGCAGGCGCCCTTCGTATGGACGCCGTCCGTATGCAGGAGCAAATCATCACCGCGCTTGGGGTGTGACGGCTTGAGCCGTCCCATTCCTTTCCCTTCCTTTCCCTGGATCCTCCCCTATCGTATAATTGCCTCAACTATAGATCGCACCTCATTGCTTGAACGGGGGAAGGATGGGAGGAGTGAAATCTAGAATTCGATGCCTGACAAGCCTGACAGATGTCACTGTAGAGTTTCGTGTGAGCTTGTGATCGATGGTTGGACGACTTATGATTGGAGGTATCGTCAACAAAAAGAGACGATCTACCGCTACTCTCAATCAGCCGGCAGGAATGACGGCTTTCAGCTTGTCTAGAACCAGCATCTCCCCCGAACGCCACGTTGGCCAGTCAAGGCGTCGAGCGCAGATCGTCATCAGGGAGCCCGACTAGGGACGCGGTGGGGTTCGTGGGGAACGAACAGGAACAGCCAGGCAGCCAGGCAGCCAGGCAGCCAGGGGCGTGGTTCGGGGGCTGTGTGTACTGTGTATCACTATCTGTGTGTCTGAAGTTCTGAAATGTGAAGAGAGATATGGATCCATTGAGGGAGGGGAAAGTGGGAATGGGTTGCGTCGTGGGTTTCAAACTCGACCTCCTCCCGATGCGGTGCAATCAACCTTTGGATGGATGGTGGTCTGTGTCTACGGCCAGTTACTAGTCAGTGTACTGTACCTCTTTAAATAGGACAGGGGCAATCACGATGATGACGATGAAGATGATGATGATAGTTTCAGACCTGGGAAGTCTCAGCCTGGTCTAGTTTAGTCATGACACAGTCACAGTGCAAGCTGCCGGGGGGCGGGGGGGGGGTAAGTCCCTCGTCTCTCCCCTGAACACCAAAGAAAAACAAAATGCCGACCGGCCGACAAGGGCCGGCCTCCTTTTTTTATTTTATTTTCTGTAAAATATTTATTTTCTTTTTCTTTTTTTTTTTCGCTAAGAACTGCTGGAGCGGGCGTCGGTCGATCCAAGCCGATTGTGGATTAGAAGCGGTCCTAGCGGACTTTCTGGAGTCTGGACCCTGGTCATTTCACGTGGCAGACGTCGGCTCCGCCTGCAGCATCGGCCGGCCCTTCCCGAGTTTGGCTACAAAGCCGATGCACCATCGAGACGCTTCCTTCTGACAAGCCTACAGTAGTGTGTTACTAGTCGTATGGTATTCTTTTTCTAGTCTCCAAGATCTCCAACCTGTGGCATGCCTACGGAGTAGACTAATATGAGTAGCGATTAGTCTAGTTAGGGCCTCGATTGGGAAGCAGACTATCTTGCTCGAATTTGCCCATTTACTCACTCTACACCCATGTCATATTATTGTACATAGCTTAGCAGAGTTAATTCTCCCCTGCTCTTGCACATGTCTCCGAGTACGCCACACGGTCGGATTAGGGCTGGGCGGCACTGACCCGTCACATTACTCCGGAATATTAATGTTTGTTATATGCAGCTGTCCCCCGGCCGGAGGAAGGGAGTCGATCATCTATACATAGTAATCCTAAACCCTTGTCTTGATCACTTGATGTGCCATTGCTTTGTTCATGAGTAAGCATGGATCCTGGGGGAGCGAAGTCAAACCACCACAACCAACCAACCCGCAAAAGGAAACATAGGGCAAATGATTTCAGTGGGTGACATTCAGCAATAGACCGCAGCTGCAAGGAAATAGAGACATGTGAACCAGAGTCCTTGGTTGCTTGCCGATGCTGTGGAATATCCTCGGTTCCGAGTCAGACTTCCAGCAGATTAAGTTTTTAATTTATTTGCTCTGGCTACTCGGCCACGGAGGAAGGTGGAAATGGCGTTGTAACGCAACTACTTACTACTAACCTTGGGCCGAGTCATGCTATGCCTACCGTAGCCGATGTCAGACGTTCAGGCAAAGAGACCAGAGCCTAGGATCGGGAGCCAATCTCGCCCACCATGGCCGGCGGCGGTCGATCCTCAACGACTCGACTCCACGGGCTGCGTGACTGCCGCACCACCCGTCGAACGTGTGATGAGAACGTCATTGGAGCTTGCTCAGTGTCGCTCCTGTCGCTCCTGCTACTCCTGCTGCTCCTGCATGGGCCCGCATGACCGTGACTTTACACTCCGGAGCAGACTTCTACAATTCTCCGGCAAACTAACTGCATTGGACAGACACGCGGACAGGCTTCGCAGCGATATTGACGAGGATGATGCTACTATGGTTGCTACACAGCGCTCTGGGACTGTCTATCCTAATCAATCTACGGGATACTCACCTGGGCGAGGCAGAACCTCGGTATCTACACCGCACTATCGGGGCCAGACAGGACTTCCGGAGATTGGGCGCCGAATCTCCACTTTGACCTGTGCGTGGTGGAGTCATCTTCCGATTGCATCGAATCTGGTTGCATCTCAGCTCGTTCGACCCGGATCGCGTCGGTCGGCTCGTGGTGCTCCAGGCTTCCATTGACTACGGACACTTACGTATGGGCGGTGGTGATCTTCCTGCAATCAGCTTGGAAACAGCCGTCTGGTCATTCCATTCCTGCTCGGCTGTCCACAATCTGCCCTGGCAATTCGTATCGAGCCAGGCGAGCAACACTCCATCCATTCCATCTCGCTTCAACGCTTGCGATCTCATATTCGGCCTAGTGCCGGTGGGTCAGGCGTAAGGCCACACACACTCTCTCTCTCCACGAGGCGGGGCGGCGGCGGCATTTGAAGCAATATGCCTGAGACTCCACGAGGAGGCTAGGCACCTCCCTTCATTCTTCAAGTGCAAGTGAGAAATGGGCTTTGAGGAACCCATATCACTGATGACTATCGGTGGTTTTGTTTTCCGCTGATCACTCTTCTCTCCGAGTCCGTCGTATTGGATTAACCCTGTCTGTCCACTGCACCTCCTTCTTTCCCCGTCGTTTCTCCACGGCCCCTCCCTTTCCTTCTGGACCTTTACATTTCGGAAGACTAGATGGGGAATCCTGCCAGATCAAGCATAGTGCCCTGGCTTGCCGTTGTACTGTATCACCATCGAGATTGCCATGTGCTTTGCGGGCCTCTATACTAACTGCTTTCTACTCCTCATTCCCGATTCAGGACCTTCCCCCCTCTCCAGTTCCAGCAACTTTCTACTTAGTGAAGAGACTTGTCACCATCTGATCCATGGTGTGACGAACCCAATGGCCACATGGCCGCCCACTCGCCCGCCCGCTTGTTGTTGCTTGCTTGCAATACCGTTGTCTGCACGGGGCGGAAATTGATGGATCTATCATCAACATGGAACCGGACCCGACGTCCGACTCCCGACCCTTTTCTCTGTGTGCCTTTCTCTCCGGTACTCCATGAGGGAAAGGCGTAGCCTAGTTCAACTGTTTACCTGGTCGTCCACCACATATCACGTCATGATACTCATGCACGTACCACTCATATCCGTCTCTATTGTCTCGAAGAGAAAGGGATCTTAACCCGAGCTAGACTAAGATCGATGAATGTGGCCAAACCGGGCATCCAGTCTCCAAGAACAGGTCTTCTGAGCTGGGCCATGGAGGGAGGGAGGGGGCACTCTTGCTTTGCCATCCAGTCTGGGCCTTTTCGGGCTCTATGGATGTGCGTTTCGATCGTCGCTCCTGCGTCTGATATGGTGGGTGTGTGGGTGATCCTACGCTTTAGTCAGATCTTTCAAAGCAACCAGGTTTTCGCCACAGGGTTCCATCAGAGGATTGTAAAGGAATGGTTGGCTTCGTTTGGCATGCGTATGGTGGCCCCTCGCCTGGGATCATCCTAGGCCTTGGGGACCGGTGTCATGCTACCAGGTTATTGTTTGAGATCAGGATGGGAGTCTCAAGCTGACTTGTCTGGCTGCAGCAATGAGGGTGGGAGACCCTACAAGAACATTGGCGAGCTAGGCTCGGACTCTCCGACGTCAAGCGCCTGTCGTTCGTCTCAGGTAAGCAGTTCCTTTATCGTTTGGGTCTGATGCGCGCAATCCTTACCGTTCCGAGCGACTTGCCCGCGACCTTGAGCATTGGTTCTGTCTGTAGTAGATTGGTTTACGCTGAGGGATACGGCAATTCCTACGAAGGGTCGTGTCTCAACGAAATATCGCTATAATCATGTGTGATACGAATGTGTGCACATTATATATAGAGAGAGAGACTTATTTGAATATACTAACAATCTAGACTGCATGGTTGAACGATAAAACATTCTATTCTGACGACATCGTCACTTGAATAAACTTCCGGATATATATCTCTCCTAATTTATGATACCGCCAACTTAACCGATCATGAGTACATGACCAAACTTAGCCATCCAAGCTCCAGCAAAGCAAAAACCTTGTGTCCTGCGTATACGAACCAAGCCAGAGAACTAACCGAGGTATCTCCATACGAACAACTGAATAGATACTCCGTCCCATGTTATATGCAAATGACAGCCTACCACCTAATCTGGTATACAAATGAAAGTGGACGGTCCTTTGCCCCTAGCACAGCTTCATACTACGATCGACTCCTTTCAGCTAACGCCTCCTCTCAAGCTCGCTCCATCCTGATACCCGCCCACGCCACAGGATGGCATCTTCGTATCTGTCGCGCTGACCTGCATACTTCCTCCTTCCCATCGTATTTCTTTCCTTAAACAAAAAAGGAAATAAACAGAACCACGAGTCTTCAACCTCCATAGAACCCAAACCCACATACCTCGTGCCGGAGGCATCTCAACAACACAACGAATGCGGGAAGAAAGGACACGGGCGCAACGACTACCAGCCAGAACGTGGGCATGACGGAACTTTGCCGACGGGACATGACTCGCATAGTCAGGTCAATCAACAACCCACAACCCACTTCTTGTGTACAGTATGCGCATCCTTGGCACGAGCTGAGCTCTTTTGCCCGATGTACTCCTGCCGGTAGTCGCACGGCCTTGATATGTAAGCTCTTTTCTCAGCATGGACTAGTTACTCGTAAATGAGAGGATTTAGTTCTAGGATACTGTCAGTAGTTTGAAACCTACGCCTAACCCATTAGATATGTTTTGGCCGAGTTATCGGGGGGTGGAGTTCACACTGGGCTTGACAGCGAGCATACTGTCTGTCTGTGCCACTGTGCGCTATGTGGGAGAGGAGAAAAGAGGAGGGAAGGACTAGTTCCATACAAGGTTCAGTTTGACACGTCAATAAAACTTAAACTCCCACCCGCGGGGCGGTAATGTTCTCCTGTTATTGGTGGAAGTGAAATTGGATTTTTGTGGTGGTTGTCGGAGTGGGTTTTGGTCGTCCCATCATAATTTAATGTCTTGGGTGCATTTTCAATGTTGTATGTTGTGAGGTTTTATTGGATTGATTAAGAATTGCTATTTGTTGGAGGCTTGTTCACATGTGGAGGCACTTTTTTTTTTGGTTTTGTTCGGTGGCTGTAGGATCAGGTTCCTGGAGGCTGAAGGTATAGATCGGGTGTTAAGGTGATCCTATTATTGGGAATGCTGTTGTTTATCCTAAATCTAGGGGAGAGGTATACTCAGTAGTGCCCCTGGATCAGAAGGGCTTATGTGCATAGCTTGATTTACTACTTCCTATAATGCCGCTGAAACATATTGAGTAGTGTACTCCGTCGCTATTGAAGTCGATCGGTCAGCAGGCGGTGACAACCGGTGTGATAAGCACAGCTGCATCATCCAAAAGTAAATCAGGATCGGAGGAAGGATCAATGGATCATCAGGATCAGGGACACAATCGCAAATCGTTCTGGCCGGCCCTGGGTAAAGTGTGTGTGTGTGTGTGTGTGTGTGTGTGTGTGTGTGCGTGTGTGTGGGTGGGTGGGTTGGCCATAGCTTCAGCCTCTTTCTCTTTCCCTTCTGCTTCTCTCCGGCCCACCGCGCCACCCACCACATCTGATCACGTATGGACAAGGATTATGCTGAAGGTAGATTGACGAGTAGAGGAACTCCCACTCCCAGTTGAACGGGTGCACGGAAATTGCATTCCTTTCGGGTACTAGGGTGCGACGGAGGGGAAGGGACGTAGTAGATCATCCTTCGCGCCGGGTATTATACACCACATGGAGTAATTTTACCGCGAACCATTGTGTGTGTGTGTGTGTGCATGTGTGTGTTCCGACTATCAGCTGTGTCAGCCGAATGATTTCATGCTGATTTTTGATTATCGGGATAGGAGAATGGTCTGGATGTTATGAGGTGCGTCTTTACTTTCCATACTAACAATCCAAGTCCATCCCACCCAAGAACTGTCATGTATGATCGACCCTGTTGAACAACTCAAAATACAGAAACGCAACCACCCCCCGGTCGTTTCCATTACCCTGTCAAGTATAGCGTCTCCCCAGTCGACGGTGCTACCAAACAATGACGAACAGATCTCCGGCGTGGCATGCCGGAGCCTTACCCAAAGGGGACTAGTTTTGCCCCGTAGAAGACCCAGAAACTTCTCCAGGAAAAGGTTAGTGACCGAGATGAGCGACATCACTAGCCCTTTTCAGCTTTGATCTTCCTCGGCTGAGGGCAAAATAATGATCCATCTGGGAGCAGGACTGGAAATGAACATTAATCAATAATGATCCCTGTTATTAACTACTGCACTTACTTCCTGGATTCCCTGCAATACGACCGACCTGTGTCCGTTTTGCCGAATCGTCGCTCCCCTCCCTCCCCTCTCTCTTTGTGGCCCCATCACAAAGACATCTTGTGGCTCTGAAAAGATCGACACGGGACTTTGCGGACCATTTTAGGACGTACATCATTTTCCAGCCACGTCCCTCTACTCTCCCGCGTCAAAACTCATGCAGCATGATGAGCCTTATGGGTTGTATCGTTTCTCGATCAGCCACCGTCGAACGGCCGGGAAGGGGCTGATTTCCGACTAAGCTATCCAGAGCGCCGCGCCTATCAATCTTTGGATACTTCGTCGCCTCCCTTTCTCGCCTCTTGTACTTACTTCAGTGGACGGCTGAAAATGCAGTTAGATATCGACTGTGTCGCCTCCCATCTGCGTTCCCAAAATATGAGGTGAAGATCGCTTCACGACGGCGCTGGTTCGCTCGGAAGACCACCGAGAAGCAAAAAAGCAGTGAGAGGGGGTGCGTCTCCGCATTAGGCAACATTTCAAGTGCAATGCAGCTGAGAAGGGGAGAGAGCTCTCCAGACATCCAGAACTGACTGCGCAGGCGACACACACAGTAGCGCCAGTCTCTTGTCCTATCGCAAAGTGGCAAGACAAATCAATCGATCCCCCACCCCGCCCTCCTCTCAGCTGTGGGCTGAGTGATTATGACCAGCATGATGGTACCTGGCCGGATTGACCATCTCCGTCACATGCGGGACTGCTAGGTTTTGCAGCGAGAAAGATGCACTCGATGCTTTGCGACTATGAGGTGTATACTCATCACAAGACAAATGTCAGATGATCATCAAGGCTTGAACAGGCCTGTTCCTCGGCGGCTGCGGCTGCGGCCTGGCCTACTTCCTGAACAACGAATCTCAGACAGCAGGCGCTGCAAATCCCCCCGGTCACCTCGCTTGCCGGTGCACCACAGAACACCGAGACACAGACGCAGGAAGGAGGGAGTACCTAGACGTTCTATCTCACCTGCAGAAGATCATCTCCACAGCGCAGAGCCATAGGATGATCTCGGGGAATTCTTAACGTTGTACGCAAACGAGCAAGCCAACCACAAGCCAACGATCTTCCGGGGACCTGGGATTTTCCAACGCAATGCTGCTTTTCTTGATGACTCATGGTTAGTCAGAGTGGGATGAGTTAGCCGCCTCTTTACTCTTTACTCATGGAAGGGGGAAAGATGTGACTGGGAGCGCATATGGCTGTTTCAGCCTCTTTGACCGCCGCTCTTTGCATACTACGTATGTATTTCTCTTCTCCTGACACCCAGATCTCCTGGAACTCCATGCACTTGGGAGAAGACCTCCGGTGTTTCTGTTTCCCTCGTTTTTAGGTCTGGCTCTTTTGCCAGCGTTTGGTCTTGCGGGATGCAGTACCTATGTGTGTGCGTGTGTATTTGTCTGTTGTCGGAGTAACTTTTCCCTACAGGACGGCTACTATCGGCCTCTTCCTTCGATCTCCTCTATGCATGAGGTCGACTCGCCCTGGTCCTTGATCGACCGGGTTGCCTGCATTGGCTCGGGTCCGTGTCGTTGTCGCTGTTGTCCAGCTGTCGGGGGTCGGGCGGGAGGAGGGGGGACGATCCTCTCTAAGTTCATTGTAACTGTCCTCACTTACGTTGTAACGACTAGACAAAGAGAGTGGCATCGCTGCGCAACACCGAGTAACTCCAGAAGTGGAGAGTAGAGACAAAACAAGAAAAGCCGGTGTGGCTTACGCGGGGGTCTTGGTCACAGACCTGTGCCAGAGTGTCGGGGCAGGCAAGACCCAAGACGGGTTGTGGCCACTAGCCAGTAATGTACTCTTTGGACTCGCGCCGTTATTTTTCCCGCCTGTACTTCTCGGGAAGCCCTCCTTCCTCGTGCTAACTGGTCCTAGTCCCTTCGCTTATCGATCGTTGCTGTCTAAGCAAACAAAAAGGGGCGCCGTTGGAAAGGAAAAAAGCCCGGCTAAACCATGCTGGGGTTTCCATCTGCTCGCCTCGACCAGCCATTTCCATTTTCCTTGTCCCCGGTTCTTGCGCTGATCCACACCCATGACGCGGAGGGAACAATGCCCGCCGTGAATCACCGTGTGAGAATTATATTATTGTTCCCATCCGATCGCCCCCCCCCTGTCGAGACTCGACAGGGTACCCTTCTGGACCGACCCGGGGCTCCGGGATTCTGTTGCACCAGTGCCTTGATTATCGTTCACCTTCCCGGCAAGCAGGGGTCATGGTGGCGCCATGTCGACGACCATCGACGTAGTACTAAGTAGTCCAGTCCAGTCCAGTCCAGTCCATGCGCTGGAACCTCCTCCCGGGCAAGAACAATCGGACTCAACGTCATGGAAAGCCTACACATACTGTCCCTCTAGGAGATGCGGCAGACAGGGAGTCGGTCAGAACCATCCTTGTTGTGCTTAAGGTTTCCCTAGCCAGCTCTAGACACCATACACCTGCACAGCATGCCATCATCTCACCCCTCAAACCGGCCTCAACTCTCTTCCTGGCCATCCCGTCCGCGTTGTGGTTCGCTGACGGAGGTGATCCTTCTCTGGGAATCGCGGAGGGCCACGGTAGCTGGGCTGGCCTTGCTACTACATTGAGGAAGGAGGGAGATTAGTAGACGTGAGATATACCTCTATATTCGAGACATACTATAGCCTCTCTTCTCTACCTATGTCTCCATGTGGCCAGAAGTTGGTTGGTTGGTGGGTAACCCGTCAATCAGTAAGAACTATTTAGTCGCCACGAACGACAGATTCTGTGCATTCGAGCCACTCTTATTTATTTTTCTGGCATCACCATAGAAGCGAGAAGGAAGGGGGCGTTCGAAAGGGAGTATTCGTTCAATTCATCCACAAAATCCAGCACTCCGTAGTAATCAGCAATGAGTTAGTACCTGGTACATATACCAAACTCACACCTCATAATGAAAGTTGTATGATATGGGAGATGTCCAACAATAGGACACACCACATACAAAGAATTACAATTCCGCTCCCCCCCCAAAAATCCATATATCGAGCCCCTAAAGCCCCTTTCCCGACATTATCACCCCAATTAATCCAACATATCATATCATTTGTATTCCGCCCCCCTCAATCGGCGACTCCGGATCGCCGCCCCTCCCTCCCCGCGCGGCAGTGAGGATTTACACTGCAGACAGCTAACGCGATTTTGAAAGCACTTCCCTGCCAGTCAATTATGTATCAATCCTGCACGCGGTTGCATCTTGCTTGTGTTTATTGGCTCAACGGGCGGGTTTCTTTTTTTTTTCTCAGAAAGGTTCTCGCGGAATTAATTGCACCAATCAAGGATTTCTCCCCGCACACCCGATCGAGACGATGGGCGTGTCGATCATGGGGTTGGCAGTTTTTTTATTAGGGGGGGGGGGGTTGTTTCTTGGGGGGAGTGCCAGCGCATATACTATACTATTGTATACTATCGTATATGGATGATGAAGTATGTGCGTTGAGTATAGCTTGGGGTTGATATCGAGTTTTACCTATCGAAAACTTGCTTGTTTGGTGAATCACATGCAGTTCCATCCTAGTGGTGGGCTACATGTGAGGATCGAGTTGATGACATCTTGTCAGCTTTCGGTTTGGAGTCCGGTGTATACAATACGTATGGTACGTAGTAGCTTTTGAGGTAGGTAGGCAAGAGATAGGTAGTAGATTGCGATTAGGACGAGGTAGAGGAAAGAGGGCCGGGTTGGAACAGTCGGAAATGAAATGGAGTGCAATGTGAAAATGTGGGATTCGAGAATCTCTGCAGCAACAACTACATACAGTACACACCAGTAGGTGTCTCTATAGCTATGTAGCATGTTTGCTCTCCCCCTCCCCCTTCCCTGACTTTCTGATCTGAACGGATCTCGATCAAACCAACTGAAAATCATCAATCATGCACGTACGGTACGCACCTGCTGATTATTGTTGAACCGAGGACTGACGTTCTTCACGGTTGGGTAGGGGGTTGTTTGTTGGTTGGTTGGTTGGTTGGGTGGTTGGTTTGTGTATGTTTGCTACTGTTGCAATGAAACTCGGGCTTTCTTTTTGGTTTCCGGGTTATCAAACTTCGGCGTACTGTTGTTATATGAGGTTGTCAATTTGATATGTGATTGGTAGGTACGCGTAGAAAACTTCCCCCAGAATGGATGATAATGATCATCCTCCTCCACAGCAGCGGAAATCCCCGATCGCTGGCCGGGAACCGACAGTTGCATGCTATATTTAGGGCGGTGGAGGTCAAATCTGCAAGAAAAAGAAAACATGGGATTAATGTTCAAGGGAGAGAGGAAAAGGAAAAGGAAACACGAACCTCCAGGCACTCGTCTACAGCAGTGCGGCAGTGAAATGCGGGGGAAGAAAACAGAGAGCATAAGCCAAAGACTAGTCAAAGGAGGGGGAGGAAAACAAGCGCTCGCGATGCGATCTGATCTCTTACTTAGTATTTACCATCTCGGATGATCATCCTCCAAGCTCCGCAGTCAAAAAGACCTTGTGCTGGCTTCAACGCTTTTGCTTTGGTGTATTGGTTGGTCGCCGATGGTACGTATACAGTAACTGCTGCACAAGTTGCAGTTCAGTCCGCTTCCTGCTGACTGACCGGGTGGGTGGACTTGAGGGTCGAAAAGCGTATGACTTCTTACCCACTACATTCGTGTCAACTGCATTAAGGCTGCGATGATCGAAGTCGGTTGCTGTTTGGTCAGAGTTGGATCAAATCGAAACGCTGGAGACATACATGACTGTCTTAACTGCCGTGTTCTCTATCCGGGTATGGTTGTGACGTTTTTTTGTTTTTTTTTTTTTTTTTTTTTTTTTTTTTTTTTTTTTTTTTTTTGGCGCCGTGTGCAATAAGCAGAAAAGTCCAATCCAATGCGTCGGGAGGATGCGATCAGGCTGGATTGTGATGATGATGTCGATGATGATGATGGGGGATGATCTTCGTCGATGCTCATGCAAGTTTTCGGGGTCTTGTGTTCTCACCGAGAAGATCGATTGGGAGATATTGAGCGAGAAGGTTATGCTGCTGCTGCTGATGATGCGGGTATGCATTGCGATATGTCGGGTTGTCTGTGTGTATATGTATGTATGTATGTATCTATTGTTTGACATACTTCGATTTGATATATGTACTGTACAGATGTGCAAGGGGGTGAGCAAAGCGGAAGTATACATCCATTATCTATCTGTGTAGAATGATATGCACTCCATCCATGAACCCAGTGACAAGTATCAAAACAGAGCGTTAGTAGGATCGACACGACAAGACCAGCATGTAAAACCTAGATCAAGCAGATGATTTTTTCTCTTCAGGATCGACGCAAGCAACGTACTTTACGAAGGGGACGGGAAGAGATCATGGCTAGAACATGCATTCTCATCCTCATCGTATATGCCTGCCAATCCATAGGGAATAATCCCGGCCAAGTCAGTCTGGATTGCAATGGCTTTCTCTGGCACAATTCCAAATCACTTTTCTGTCATTGTTTCTTTATGTGTCTAGCAGGTGTAAGCATCTCTCTCTCTCTCTCTCATTTGCCTATCGAGCAGAAACAATGCTTTTGAGGAAGAATAGGTTTACAAACAATACTCTTTCTTGATGAATCGCCAGATTCGCTAGGCTTGGCTATACTGTAGGTCGATTAAACAGTACTTCCAGAACTATTCAATCACTGCATACCTTCTACCACCAACAATCCTGCTAAAAGAAATCCATACAGCAACCTCTTATCCCATCACATCAATCCCAAAGCATTGACCACCCACACTCATGATAACGGCCACGACCATAGGCGGCGGCTCGGGACGCAACTCCGTCACATCTCCCCATACCTGGACTTGCGCGAGTAAACGGAAACCTTATTTGCGAGAGAAACTTAAATACCACTTTGTAGAGCCCGAAAAGTGGCGTGAGGTAAAGCGGGACGGGAGTAATATGACCGCCGGGGGGAGGCTGTGGGATTCTTATCCCTGGTGGATTGGAAAGGTTATTGAGGGAGGAAGGGATAATTTAGGGAGAGGATGAGGAGGAGGAGGAGGAGGAGGAAGAGGGAGCCGTGACCTTGCCACTTTAATCGCATGATTCTTCCTGTATCTTTTCTGGTGAATAATGGGTGCTTGTTTGGTTGAGTTTTGCTTGATCGATTCTTGACCCGTGGGTTGTGTACGTGTAGTACCTTGGTGATGGTGATAGATGAATGCATAGATGTGTTTGCATGAGCTGCTTGGCGGAGGAAGCTGGAATTGGAGCCTGAAGCTCTGGTTTTGGGAAGCTGTGCCAGTGGTTGTAGGTTTGTTTCTGTCTTAGGTGGTTCTTGAGGTCTGAATCATAGTACCTTGGCGTTCTTCCACCTCTGCATGTAGCTTCTACTATGTGGGAGACTAGATCATTCTCGCAGGGTAGTGCTATCTAGCATGCGTAAGACTCGGTCAGTAACGAGCTTACTAGTGCGACGATGCCAGTTCCCTGGATCCCCTGGGACAATGCAACCCACTCGCTCCTATTCATAAGATAATGGCCCGGGCCACTTCAATCAGTTCCTTTGGAACCATGACCGCTGAAGCATTCAACACCCACGACCCATCCATTATCTCCAAAAATGCATATATCTAGCTATCTCTTGTATGTTGTATAGTTTAAACTGGCCCTACCTCTACTGGGGCACCGAAGGGCGCCAAATTCCCCGCGCCTTATGTATATATGTACCATTTCCGTGTATATAGATCATCGAATCATCATCGCGCATGGCTCTTCTACCTTGATATGAAAAGAGAAAGGAAGGGTGAAAAGCAGAGAAGAAAAAGACGCCGTCAATCTCAAGCGTCCAGCTCCAACGTTTCCAAGATTCTGTCTAGTTTGTCCATGAGGATCTGGTAGTTGAGCGCATCCTGGTCGAATTCGTCGACGACGACCTCGCCGTCTAGGGTTCGGATCAGTGGTTGTTGGGGATGAGGTTCTTGTTGCGCTTCGGGTTGCGCGGGCTTAAGGTCTAGTGCTTCGACGCGCTCGGTGACTTTGTCGACGGCACCGTTTTGTGCATCTTCGTTCTCTGCTATGGTGGCTTGGGCCTGGGCCTGGGCCTGCTCGACGGATTCCTGCCGTGCTTCCTCCTCCATCATCTCGTCGATGCCGGCGTCGTCGAACCGTAGCCGGAAGCGCTCGCCGAGGTAGAATCGGATGTCGTCCAGCAGCTCGATGGAGTCGGTCTCCTGGCGGCCCTGGATGCGGGCGGCGGATTCCTGGATTAGCTCCGAGAATTCCGGCGAGTCGATGTGAGCTTCCAAGCGGTAAGCCAGGTAGCGCGCGGCGAACTCTTCGAGGCGCTGCACGCGTGTCAGCCAGGCCGCGCGGATGATGGCGTAAATGTCCAGGTCGTCTTCCTCCTTGGTGCCACGCGTGCGGGCGGCTACCGCCTGCGACATGTTGCCGCTGCCCAGGGTGCTGATCACCACGGCGGCTTTGCTCTTCAGCTTCTCGATGAAGAGCATGTCCGCGGCGAAGAGCACGTCGACGGTGATTTCGAGCGGGAAGTCCGCGCGCTCCGTGTACAGGAACGTGAGCACGATCTCCAGGACGTCTGGGGCGCAGTCCACCGGGATGATGTTCAGGCGGTCCTTCATGTGAGCCTCGCGGAAGGGCGAGGTGAACATCGTGTGGAAGAACTCAGATCGCAGGAGCATGGCCCGGTGGCAGGGGAATAGAGTGCTTTTCGGAACGTGTGAACCCGCGCCGTCGCCGTTTGTGGCCGCCTGATCGTCCATCTCCTCCGGTTCCTCGTCCGCTCGGAGCAATACGTCCGCGAAGATCGCGTTGTCTCTGTCCCATTCGACTTCGTCCGCCTTTGAAGTTTCCACGGTCACCTTGTGCTGGAGCACATTCGCTCGGAACCACTCTTCCAACTGGTCTCGCCCCTTGGCAACTTCGAGCGTTCGTCTTTGCCTGGCTAGCCTTCGATCTCCGCTGTCCAGTATACTATCCAAAAGCGTGTTGATTTCCAAATGCTTGGCGATCTTATCGATATTCGACAAGACCTCCGACTCGGTGAATCCGGTTCCCGGGCCACTCCGGATGTCGCGCGGGGCTTCGCCGAAGTAAAGGTATTTAATTGCCGTCCCGAATGCTTCTGGTGGGATTGTGCTGGGCAGCCTCCATGTTGACGTGTCGGGGGCTGTCGCCAGTTTGTTGCGGAAGTAGGGTGATCGTGCGGCCAGGATGAACTTGTGCAAATGGAGCGACTCATCGCCTGCTGTCACGACGATATCCGATGTTGCAGGGCTCTCGCGAGTGAGAAGTGAAGTAACATGAGCAGCAAGTGGCTGCAGAGGATCCGTTGATTTCGAATAGTCATATTCCAGGAGGAGGTTCCGTATACGATCATTGAGGGCATTATACAGACATCTACCACAATCTTGTGAGCTGACTAATGGCTGTTAATGGGCAAATTGACAAGGTGCGTACCTCTCTCCCTGGAAAGTATCCCGTTCGCATAAAGCTCCAGACTCAAGCAGCAGCTGAACAACTTCGTAGTGGCCACAGAGACTCGCCTTTTGCACAAATACTGGTTACTATCTTGCGCGAATGCCGACTCGCCACGCCGCAGCGAGATGAATAGGGTTGCGGCCACACAGGGAAGACTTACCAGGATCAAAGGGGTATAGTCGTATGGATCACGGGCATTGATATTGACTCCTTCCGTGATCTTCTCCTGACAGACTTTGAGGTCCCCCTTACGACAAGCATTGCAGAGCTCCCGAAAGGGTTCGCTAAGGTCAAGAGGGTTATCGTCCTTGATTGTGCCCTCCTTGATCAGCTTTTTCTCGTTGTGCAAGCTAATCTCCAACTGGTCCTTTCGGAGAACCTTCGGTTCATGCATTGCACCGGAGTCACGAGTGGGCATGGTGGACGAGATGCAACAAATTCCCCGGAGTATGTGACTATTGTTGCGGAGGGCGGGGAATCCTAAATGGGCGACTTTTGATTGCCATCAGCTTATCGATAAGATTGAATCACGTGAGCACACAGTCGCCACGGTTGGTGACCCAAAGGGGGCCAAAGGGCGATTCGAAAGAGGTTCGCTCTCCTTGCATCATCTTGCTTTTCTCCTTCTGCTCAAATAGATCTCGCCCTTAGAACCCCACATTCTGGAACATCATGGAGCTCTTGCAGGATAAATATCGATCGAAACTTTCATTCAATGTCCATCGGTCCCATGCAGCATTGTGAAGGCTTTCCGACATGCCGAACCGCTGACGGAACAATGATGCTGGTCAATGGCCCGCTTCACCGCCCGACTGTCTCCACCGCCTGCTGCAGAAAGGCAAGAGTCTGCGTTGCCTAGCAACAGCCTGCACCTAAACATTCGGCGCTGCCAAACCCGTTGCATACCTACTTCTTTAAATCTACAACGCAACCACATGTTCCCACCCAACATCGCTCCATACTAACCCCAGCAGGTCTCAGTCACACAGTCTCGACTCATAAATGCCATAGGCTACTATACCTCGCTCTCTCGCCACTTATTCCCGACTTTCACCTTCTACTTCATCTCCTTGTCTGCGGTCTTTCCTCCCAGCAGCCACAATGGCAATTGCGTTAGCGGAGGCAGACAAGTATGAGGTGCTTGAAAAGATTGGTATGGCACACATACTGCGCATAGGTCATGCGAGACGTTTTTGGACCTCAAAGTACTGACCATGAATCTCTAGGCTGCGGTTCCTTCGGGATCATCCGCAAAGTTCGACGAAAGGCAGACGGTTTTGTAAGGAAGACTGATCCATTGAAGCATTGAACGGCTTATGCTGACTTGAAGGATTGTTACAGATACTATGCCGCAAGGAGATCAACTACATCAAAATGTCGCAGAAGGAGCGAGAACAGCTGACGGCCGAATTCAATATCCTAAGCTCTCTGCGACACCCGAACATCGTCGCCTACTACCATCGCGAACACCTCAAAGCGAGCCAAGATCTCTACCTTTACATGGAATACTGTGGTGGTGGAGATCTCAGCATGATCATCAAGAACCTAAAAAAGACGAATAAATTCGCCGAGGAAGAATTCGTCTGGCGCATTCTATCTCAATTGGCGACGGCCTTGTACCGCTGCCATTACGGTTCAGATCCCGTCGAAGCTGGAACTATTCTGGGCCCTGCCCCTAAGCAGTCTGGTTTGAAGGGAAAGCAGGCTCAGATGACTATCCTTCATCGCGATCTCAAACCAGAGAACATCTTCCTTGGTAGCGACAATACCGTCAAACTCGGTGACTTCGGTCTGTCGAAGTTGATGAACTCCCAGGATTTCGCCTCTACCTACGTCGGGACCCCATTCTACATGTCGCCCGAGATCTGCGCAGCAGAGCCTTACACGTTGCGGTCTGATATTTGGGCTGTTGGCTGCATTATGTATGAGCTTTGCCAAAAAGAGCCTCCCTTTAACGCCAGAACCCACATCCAGCTCATCCAGAGGATACGAGAAGGCAAATTTGCTCCTTTGCCTGACTTCTACTCACCCGAGTTGAAGAATGTCATTGCGAGCTGTTTGCGCGTCAACCCCGATCATCGCCCCGATACTGCCGCTCTGATCAACCTTCCTATTATCCGCCTGATGCGTAGGGAGAAGGAAGTCGCGGATCTCGAAAAGACCCTACGGAGGCGCGAAGAGGCCGCTGTTCAGAAGGCCAGAGACGTGGAACAAGCATACACCAAACTGGACAGAGAGAAGCAGCAGATCAAGGCTGAATTGGAGAATACCGTCCGACGAGAATGGGAAGTCAAGGCCCGCCTGGAGATCGACCGTCAAGTACAGAATGAACTCGAAAAACTTCGGAAGAGATTCGATTTCGAAGTTCAGGAAAGGGTTGCGCTGGAGGTTGAGAAGCAAAAGAAGAGCGCTGCTCTCAAAGAGGATACCATTTCCCGATCGAACAGCCAACAATCCCAATCATCCAACAGCAACGACGATACGAGTAATCCTTCGAGCACGGATATCAGTCAGCTGTTGCTGGAATCTCCGGCCCCCAGCAAGGCCCCACGCAAGGAGACGCGCACTCCCCTGACCCGTTCAAAAACTGTGGTCGAGTCACCAATGGATGTTCAAATGGCCGAGCCCTCGCCCATCTCTATCGCATCGCTTTCCTTGTCTCCCCGCCGCACGTCTGGAACCTCTTCCGGTAAGAACATTTTCGCTGAAGCCGAGAGACAGCGAGCGAAGTGGGAACCCACTCTGGCTTACTCCGATGACGAAGACGACATCCCTGATCTACCTTCTCCCACTCGTCCCAAGGTTAAGCCAGATCCGTTCAAAGCCCCTTCACGCCCGCTTCTGCGACAGAACACAGCTGCTTTCATGCAGAAGTTGAGCACCCAACCGCCCATCTTCCCGACCAACGCTTCCCGACTACCACAGGTGTCCGGTGGTCTCTCCGACATGCTTCCCAGAGAAAGCAAGCCCCGGTCGCCACATCGGCGTTTGTCGAAAATCCCGTCTTCTGCCAACCTGGCTGCTGATGCTGGCTCACCGACTCGCAAGACTGCCGTTAAGCAGCTGCCATCCAAAACCAACAGCGGCGGTGAGGACATGTACAAGGCCGTGATGCAGCGGAATATGGGCGGGAGGACGTTAGTTGAACTGGCGCAGGCGCGCGCAGGTGGCCGTCCCGTTGATGAAATCAAGCGGTGTGCCAGTGACTCCCGCGGTCTGAAGTCAAGCGCGCGAGACCCTCCGGCTGTGTGGGATCCCGAAAAAGACGAGATGCCCAGCCCCTTTCTGGTTCGCGGAAGAAAGATCATTCGCAATCTGAGGTAGCTACCCTCTCACGAGGCGAGTGGCATGCCATCGACGTTACCCATACATCACCGACTCTCAGCTTTCATGTCTTTCGGTTTCGCCGGTTGATCCGCAAAACCTTACGACAGACACACTTTTTGGGTATCTACTATTGGCGTCTGATATCGTCAATATACCATCTAATAATTCAAGACATACTTCGGAGTTATACGGCTTGGGTGGATTGATTTTTCTCAGACCGAACTTGAGCCATGCGAGACATGGTATAAAGCTTCGATGATGCATATTGGTGCGCTGCTTCTTGACTTTGAGTTCCTTATCATCTCATGAAGGACGCAACACCCTCTACTTTCCTTTGTCTCTTAATGCCGTGATGAATTCCCCCTCTTTACCCCTCAAAATTACCCCTTTCCCCCATCCACCACTGCAATCTGTACAGATAATTGCTTCTGACCACATCCAGCTCAATTGGATATTTCTGGTCACCTTGTTTTCATGCCCTTGGATGTCTTGGTCCGCCTCCCCCAAGTTTCCGGCTCTTCTGCGATGCAGATCTTGGAAGAAAGCCAGTACACTCGTTTCACACCTGTACATTTCCTATCTCTTTCTTCTACGCATTTGTGGTGCTCTCCGGTCGGTGTTGAGACGGTTGATCCTTGGGTTCTGTTGTTCATTTCGGGAAGTTTTTCTCTCCAGGAGTCGTACATAAATACACATTTCTGTTTTTCCAGTCACATGATCCTGAAATAGATTGGCAGATCAATACATCTGTGATCTACGTTTCTCATACTCATCAATCTCGACTGTGAAGCCTGGCAATGAGAGTAGGGGACTCTTGATAGAGAGAGAGGGCTACGGATAAGCTAGGAAGATAAGGCGCTGACTCAGTCGGCCTCCCCTCCTTTGCATGCGATTCTTTTCGCTCCGCGAAGAATTGTCGTGGAAATAAGGATTGCTTCATTAGCATTTATGCCTCTTCATCTTCAACTTCTTCGATCTGGACTGATCGAAGTTCCTGGTTGAAACGCCTTTCCTCCTCCTCTAATAATCGCCGTTGGGCGTCATCGTCTGCCGCTTCTGACTGTGGAGTGGCCTTTTCTGGCCCAGCGTGACCCGAGTCCGCCTTGTAGCCTGCCCTCTCCAGCCGATCCATCTCCTCCGGCTCCAAGAGCTTACCCTGCCCTCGTATAGCGTCCCGCTTGGCCCTGACGGCAGCGGGGATAAATTTGTTGATGGCCTCCTGGCGCAGGTCTCGGATCTCGGGCTTGGCCTCGTAGACCGTCTTCGCTTCCACGACGGGTGGTTTAGCAGGAAGAGCATGTGGTCCTCGAGCACCACCACCCACGGCCTGGTCGCCACCTGGTCGTCTCTGAAACTGGCGCGGGATAGGTGGAGGTGTATCCCTCGGCATGGGTATCCTTCGCACCTCCTCATCTGTCTCGTCACTACTCTCGCCATCCCGATCATGTCGTCCAAAACGCCTGCCGCCACCACCACCGAAACCACCATCCCGCCTGCGCTTTCCTAGAACCCCTCCATCATCCCCGTCGCGGTCCCCTCCGCTTCTAGACCCGAAGCTCGCGAACTTGGGAGCCTTGTCGCCCAGCGCTTCTCGGGCCTTGAGCACCGCGCGATGATCGCGCTGTAGAGCTTCGAGTAACTGCTGATCACGTGGTCGTAGCTTTTGTCCCGACTCCTCTATGGCCTTGATCTCATCAATCTGACGCTGGATGCGCTCCGGGTTGCGACGGGCTAGTTTCTCGTTTCGGCGCGCCAGCGCCTCGGCCTTGCCCTTCTTGAGGCTCTTCTGCTTGTCCAATTTCCGCTGCGCCGCGGCAGGGTTCATGCTGCGCTCCTTGTCCTTGGGCATTGTGATTTGTTCTGATATGTGTGATCGAATATGGTGTGTACAGGGGTATGCGAGGTTGACTCGATTGGTAGTGAGCCGCGAAGGTAGAAAGAGTCCGTATAGCTGACTAGGCGCGGGGCATAAACTCGAATGCAGTCAGACCCTAAGTGTTTCGCACTGTTGAAAGAGTACGCCAGGTATTAGCCGACTTCCAAGCCGTACAGCCACACCTCCCACGATCCTGTTCCTTTTTTTTCTTGTGTCTGCTTGAGCCTTAGGCAGAAGGAGGAGAGGGCTGGACTGGGAGGGGGCGCATAAGGTACGCATGTGTCTGACGAACATCCCCGAAATGTGCGTGGCCACAAGGGCCAGTAGAGCTAGAGCTACCTGCAGCAGCCTAGAACGGCAGAGAAGAGAGGGGAGGTTTTGGGGTATGCTCACAGGCTGATGGCAAAACAAGCTGCATGAGCAAAGCCCAACCACGGGAGCAGCGGATTCGCGAAGCCGCAGGTGTAGTAGCTGCGGAATCTTGGCTAAGACCAATGAACGTTGCGAGGGCGCACTGCTCTAGCCTCACAGGTTGGGCAGCGGGCGATGGATAGTAGGTGTGGGATCTAGATTGGATAAGCGAGTGGGTTTTGAGGTGCTCCCGTTTGATTGAAGGGAAGTGGGAGGATGGTGAGGTCGATGGCGGCTGGAGAAGCGCAGGGTGCGGCAATTCGAGCGCGTTGGTTGGTGAGCAATAGAATGGGGTGGTCGCTAGCTGGGTTTGGTGGTGGATGGTTGCAAGGCGGCTGAAGAGGTAGATGGTAGGGAGAAGAGGTGAGACCCAGTGGTTTTCTGTGGAGGAGGGGAAGCTGAAGAAGCAAGAAACAAGAAGCACTGTAGATGGAGGAGGAGCCTGGAGAGTTGAACGAGCGAACGGATGGAGATTGCGGGCGGGCGATAGCCGGTTTCCCAATTGGGAAACCTCCGGCTTCCTCAAGGCACTGCGCATCACATTATGATATCTCGCTATCGCATGGCTTTGCTACTTCTAATGCGATGGGAGTGAGGGCAATCCAACAATTTCAGGCATCTCCTAGCAGTAAGCGTGATGCTCGCTGCTGCATTCCCTCTACTGTGTCCCTCAAGACTGCCAACAAGCGACTGTTCATTCATCCTTATACTCCCTATTCGGGTATACCACCACCGGCCGGATCGCATCCTCTTTTCAGCCTTGATCACACGGTCCTCCTCCCCGAGAACGGAGCCTGAATGAAGGCCAGGGAAGCCATTCGATCGTTCTTTTTGAAGAATCAAACCCGAGTTTGTTCCTGTCCTGTACGCATTGATCGTAGCATCTTGCGTTCACGCCGGTTGCTTCCCTCCCTCCATCCTGTCACTCTCTCTTTTCTGTCTCCCCTCCTCTCCTCACTCTGCCTCGACTCCGGCCACAACCCATCACTGCAGTGGCTCTCATCATCATCAGCTTTTGCTTCTCTCTCGCCTCACCCACTCCTACCACTTGTGGCTGATCCTAACCGTCGCCCTCGAAGAACCTCACGTTAGGCTTATCGTGGGGACCAGATTCAGTTCGCCGTCCGTCTCCTCCCAGTGTAACCCCGACCGACTCACGAGGGCCGCTATTCTTCGTTCCTTTTTCTTTGCCGCCTACAAATTAATAGGCTATTCTCTCCCCTAACCCAGTTTTCTTCGGTGGCCTCCAATGACACCGTAGGACGCTCAAGGAGAAATTAGGCCGCCCTGGGGCAGAGGCAGACTTCACCATTGACCGGTTCTCGGCCAGATCCCGTCTACCCAGCAGGTGATTCTCTCGTCTACCCACTATCTCGTTTCGCAGCCGCTCCCTCCCCTAAGCTTCAGCCACTACGCTCCTTCGCGATCTTCTCCCTACCTCCTTCGGTTCTCATCATGAACTGCGGTCCGTTCTACATCCACACTACGAGATCAACTGGCGCTTCTTAGACCACTGTCGCGGTAGGAGCATGTCTCTGCCGGGACCAAATGTCCGTATCAGCATCGATTCCCGACACCTCGCTTGGCCTTACCTCCTCCGAGATCCAGATCCTAAGACAACAACAACAAATCGCGCTTCAAGGCAGCCATGGCGCCAATGGTATTTCCAGGGGCAGGGGGACCGGACGAACCAGCAATTCCAGTTCGCGCGCCGCCAGTGCCGCCAGCAGTCATGGACGTTTGCTTCTGGACCCTATGAGTCTACGAGCGCTTTCGCAGCAGTTGGATGGGTTACAGCAACAAATCCGGGGTCGCATTGATTATGTACGTCTGATTTCTCCTCTGCATTGTGCAATCATGCATTTTTGGGCGTCTCCGCCTCCCTTGAGTGACTAGTTTACTCACTTTCCTGCCACCTTCACGTAATCTGCAGCCATCTGAAAGATGTTTGCGTACCGCACCCTGCCTGCGCAAATCATGTACCTCATCGGTTCCTCATAGAAGTTGGATGCTAACTCATCTCAGCTCGAAGAACAAATGCAGCTCTCAATTCAAAACAGCTACGATCGCGCAGGCAATGTTGTACGCAATGCCGATGCTGAAATCGCCCGCACACGTTCTATCCTAGCTTCCATAGATGAGCTGGAAACCGAGCTCGCCAAAATCGGCCATATCAGAGAAATTGTGAAAGCATACCGTGGCCGCATAGAAGGTCTTGACCAGCGCTTGGATCAAGCTGCCCGTCGGAGGCATTGAGAAACTCCAATCAGCCCCATCCACTTATCAAAAGATCTGAATTCTTGTTCACCCCAGTCGCGCCAACACAATTGGACGCCTCTGGCGCCCTTATATCGTCACTTTCCATCAACTTCTATCCTATATCTATGCAGCTCGGGAACAAATCTTCTTCCAGCAAGGTTGCTCCTCTGACCCTTCATGTTTAATGTCGATGACGAAACGATTCATGCAATTCTCCATCCACCTAGGTAATGCTGTCAGGAAGCCACTGGACCATCAAAATGCGAGACGAAAGTTACGAGATCTCAACAACAACTCTGGCACCGACACACACAAAACTGCAAAACATAAACCAAAATTGTCCTCACGGACTCTGTGACATTACATTACACCTATGCGCAACTAGTCCAGCGTTTCATATGCCTACTTCGATTCCCATCATTGTTGAACCATGAGTCTATAGGCGGGTTTTGTTTCTCTGTTTATTATGTATCTGGAGAGGACTATTGACTAGAGGTTTGAATCTTGGCCACGCGGCTTTTTTGGGGCTCGAAACCATCGATCGAGTTTTGACGGGGACAGCATGGCGTTGCTAAGCGTTGGGACTCTCTTTCTTGACTTTGCTCTTACCTGGAGGTCGTCTCCAGGTTTACGATTTACGCCCCCCAATATACGAACCTGACGATCTGCCTGTCTGTTCAATCATGTTGCGATTCCCCAACATGCATCTATTTTAATTTGACATGACATCTTTTGGTTTTCATACGTCTTATTCTGTTTTTGCTTTGGCACTCATCCTGTGTTATGATGCCACCTCAATCAACCTTTTCACTGATGCCCGCCCATTCCATTTGGCCTTGACATAGGGGCGCAAGCAAACTCTAATACAGTCAGGTTGAACCTGACCGATGACCAAATATATGAATTGTAAGACTTCAAAGAGGCCAGCCCCTGTGAAGAAGAAATTTGAGGCGATGGCACCAATTGCGAGCCAATTCATATAGATCAGCGTAAATCAGCTGAGAAGTATTCAACCCTAACAACTGAGCTCGAGATATCTGACTCGATTATGCCCGTTGTGTTTGTCAAGTATGCATGATGGCACATATGCAGAGCCTCACCGCGAAAGAACGGTCCAACTAGCGGTTGAGCTTTGCTGAGAGATTAATCACATCAGACCATCCTTCTGGATGGACTATATTGCACGGCGCATCCACGATGATAGGCGAATCAAAGGGCAATTTAAGAGACAGATTCTAGGACCATTCTCTGCAGCAAGGATGCGATAATCAAGTACCTGCACGGCTCTGGTTCTCTTGCTTCTCGTGGGTTTTCGCTTGCCGGCGATCAGGCAGCTTCTTGCTGCGCTTTTCTGTTTGAGGGAAACGCTTTTCTGTGCCACAGGTAGAGCAGCGAATCACCAAGAGGTCAGCCCATGGCTTTTTGCAGCCGCGACTGGGGTTTCTGATTTCCCGTGTGCAGGTTACACCAGGAACTAGAAGCGTGTCGCATCGTTTGCAGAATGATCTTTTCATTTCAACTGGCAATCGAAGCTGCGTTTTCAGGGATACACCGCGCATCTGCGACAAATACTCTCGAGAAAGCTGAGGAAGCTGTCCTGTCTCATTCTGCTTATGCTGGGGCTTATTTTCAGCCACTGTACCCGCAGAGTCAACAATGAGCGGCACTATACGTGCTGGGACATTTGACTTCTGATTGTCCATCTCATTGGTGGCGTCGTCAACATGACAAGCTCTGGACTGGGCTTGTAGGAGAGTCGCGGCTTTGTATAGATAGTCTATGCGTGCCCGTATATGGCTATTTGCACCCCCTGAGGAGACTTTCTTGCCTTTGGACTTTCCTTTGACCATTTGCAAGGGTGGCCCGGTCCAGACCTTGTGAATAGTTATTTTGAATCTGTATTTGAGGTGTGGAGAGAATGCAGTGGACGAGGGAAGCTTCACTTCGCCCGCACAAAACTGCTAACCGGAAGCAGTCGACGGGCCCGGACCGACAGTGACTAATCCACTCTGGCACGTGACAAAGCTGTCTGGGCTCAGCCGCTCCATCCCTTCGCGCGGCGACTGTCCTTCTCTCCATCTCCATCGCCTTCCTTCGCGCAACAATCTGCCATCATCTTCAATCTATCTCACAGCATCAAGGAGGCAGCTCTACGTACTACCCGAACATAGATCTATTTCTCACCGGCTTCCAACCCCGTTCTTCTCGACACCACCAGACCTAGGCTTCTCTGCCTTGGTATAAGCGACGCGCCTCAACAGACAGAGTTTTCCCATCTAGACCACCTCTTACCTCACCACAAACCATCAACATGTCTCACGAAGAGGATCTCATCGACTACTCTGACGAGGAGCTTCCCACCACCGATGCGGCTGCCACCACCGCTGCTCCCGCCGCCAATGGAGAGGCCAAGAAGGGCGACTTGACTGTTTCTGGCGGCCGGTCCGACAAGAAGGGCAGCTATGTCGGCATTCACTCGACCGGTTTCCGTGACTTCCTGCTCAAGGAAGAACTCCTGCGTGCCATCACCGACTGCGGTTTCGAACATCCATCGGAGGGTTAGTCCATCATACATATTCTTTCCCAAACAAAAAAACCTCCCTCCATTGCTCCAAGTTTCAACGTCCGTCCGTCCGTCCATCTCCGCGGGGAAAGTTCTATAGTCGCTTCCGGGCATATATTTCGTTCGAGCTTGTGGGCGGCATGAGGATGTGTGTTCGGGTCATCAAAAGACGAGCCACCTGCTTGCAGGAGTCAGAGCACCTAAGCATCTGCTTATTGTTCTCCTTTGCTCCGGCAAACTACGGCAACGACCGTGTTCAGCAAGATTTTCAGGAAAGATCTCGCCTGCGACCACTCAATGTGATTCTTGAGTGGGTGTTTTGAACGAAGCAGGGTCGCTCCTGCTATTGTCTTCACATGATACCCGTCCTCTTGCCGCCTGCAGAGAGCTCTTGATAGGAGTCTGTAACGCTGGCGATAAGAGTTATCGATACAGTGCTCCTTTTGAGATTATTCTTGCTTTTATGTTCTGTGTCGGAAATCTCGTATTAGCGTTGTCATCCTTTATTCTCGATACCTCGGAGGATGGACGGACTTGCGACACGGATTGCTTTATTTCCATTACAAGTATCATGCATCGAGTACAAGTCTAACATACGGTCTCGCCTACCACAGTCCAGCAAGTTTGCATTCCCACCGCCATTTTGAACGTCGATGTTCTGTGTCAGGCCAAGTCTGGTCTCGGAAAGACTGCTGTTTTCGTCCTCACCACATTGCACCAGCTGGAGCCTGTTCCGGGAGAGTGCTCTATCCTCGTTATGTGCCACACCCGTGAGTTGGCTTACCAGATCAAGAACGAGTATGCTCGTTTCAGCAAGTACCTTCCCGACGTCCGCACCGCCGTCTTCTACGGAGGTACTCCCATCCAGAAGGATCTGGAGGTTTTGGCGAACAAGGACTCTTACCCCAACATTGTCGTTGGTACTCCCGGTCGTCTGAACGCTTTGGTTCGCGATAAGAAGCTGTCTCTGCGCAATGTCAAGGCCTTCGTTCTTGACGAGTGTGACAAGATGCTTGACCAGATTGGTAAGTGATTAAATCACGCCGCGATAGACTTACATTGCTAACGATTCTCCATAGACATGCGCCGTGATGTCCAGGAGATCTTCCGTGCTACCCCCGCCGATAAGCAGGTCATGATGTTCAGTGCCACCCTTTCCCAGGATATCCGCCCCGTCTGCAAGAAGTTCATGCGCAACCCTCTCGAAGTCTACGTCGACGATGACACCAAGCTCACCCTCCACGGTCTACAGCAGTATTACATCAAGCTCAGCGAGGCGGAGAAGAACCGTAAGCTGAACGACCTTCTGGATAGCTTGGAGTTCAACCAGGTCATCATCTTCGTCAAGAGCACGCTCCGTGCCCAGGAGCTTGACAAGCTGTTGCGCGAGTGCAACTTCCCCAGTATCGCGGTCCATTCCGGTGTGAGCCAGGAGGAGCGGTAAGTTCTCTATTCGGTGAATTCTGGACAACCACTAATTGCGTGCAGTATCAAACGCTACAAGGAGTTCAAGGAGTTCAACAAGCGTATCTGTGTCGCCACTGACGTTTTCGGACGTGGTATCGATATCGAGCGCATCAACCTGGCCATCAACTACGATTTGCCCGGTGACGCCGACTCCTATCTCCACCGTGTCGGTCGTGCTGGCCGTTTTGGTACGAAGGGTCTGTCTATCTCGTTCGTCAGCACTGAGGACGACGAGAAGGTCCTCAAGGACATTGAGAAGCGCTTCGAAGTCGCCCTTCCGTAAGTTTTTACTGCTTCAGATTATCCGTATGCCATTCGCTGACCATGTCTTGCAGCGAATACCCCGAGGGTGGTGTCGACTCCAGCACCTACATGGCCTAGATGAGTGCTGGCCAAGCGAGGGCGCTGTTCAATACGATCGATTTTTTTCCTTTATATCTCGTTCTTATTTTTTATTTCCTTTTGGCGTGATGGTTCGGTTACATTTTCCTCGCTCTTAGGCGAGGCACTGGTTGGATTATGCCGGGAAAACCAGACATCTAGGCAGAAAAGCATACTGAGTCGCAAGCAATACCGGATACCAGTGCCACCTAGCATGACAGCTGTATTATCAATGTATGTCTGAGTAAAAGATTCAGCGCGTAGTTCAGTAGGTATTCAGTGATCCGGAATCGAGGTCCGAAATAACCGTCCAGGACCTAGCTAGGTGGTCACCTGATTATCTGCAAGGCTGGTTTATTGACATAGAAGGATCAGGTATACATGGACGACCTCATAAAGAGTTTAGATTGGCCTGAGAAAAGCAATGTCTGCTCAGCTTCAATGATAATGCCATTGGGCGGTTTCCTAAGTATATCTCTTGGGGATTTCCAGCATTCCCACCTTTCTCTTTCTCATGATTTGACAGCTTTCAATACGACGGTGACCAGAGGACCCTGGAACCGGCATTTCGATAGTATAGACTTCTCCGTCGCTGATCGTACCACACTGTTAAGACAGTTGACACTGTGTACCTTTATAGGGCAATGGTATCGGTAATTTCACCCTACACATGGATAATCTTCCTCTCTGACACGCCAACGACTTTGAAAAACCATCCACCAAATTCTTTTCAAACCTGACAGGTTCAACTGGGATGCTGTTCCCTTCCCGACCCCGCTCTATTTCCAACTCGACTATATCTATACTATCAAAGAAGACGCCGGACATTCCACAGTGACCCAGTGAGCAACCGTGGATGGGGGGTCTGTCTATAACCGAGACACCGACGGACGATGTAGGCTAGTATCCAAGACACGTCGCTGAGCACCCACCATAGACTCACTTATTGACGACGTGGTGACCGTACCTCTACGCACAATGATGGATCTTCTCTGAGCGAAGGCGACGTGAAGCCACCGCGCAAGGACCGTCATCTGGGCTAGCCATCTCATCTTTATCCGGCACATCGCACTTTTCGAGATCCGCAATGATGGCGCTGATATCTTTTTTCGTGGCCTATCATTATCCCCCTCGTGACCAACACTTCTGTGCCGCCTGGGGTTTCAGGATATCGGGGTACATATTCTCCTCACGAAACACCTGCTCTAAGGCTCACCCTGTACAGTACATCTCCAGCTAGTCCCCAACCCGCTAATCCAATGACCTGAAACTGAGAAAAGCTAACTTTCCAATTCAACTGAATATTCAGCTGTTCAATGCAATCTGTAGAGTAGAATTTCCCTCATTTTCCATAGCCAATCAATAACCTCCGAAAACACTGAGTCAGTGGGCCAGTGCGCAGTCACAGTGAGTAAGTGCGCAAGCAATTGACCTACAAATAGATATCTATCGATAAGGCCCTCCCCGCAACGGTAGGTGATTCACGGAATTAATGACGCAACACGAAAAGGAAGCCCCACCACCACCACTGCACCTGGAATTGCAAGCACGGGAAAATGCCAACTTGAGAACAAGAGGAGGGCAATTGATTGATAATACATACTGTATTACCCTATTGTAAATCGAAGCCTTTGCTCACTTCTTTAAATCTTATCGTTCCTTCTCTTACTTCTCCTCCTCCTCCTTCTCTGCCCTCTACCTTAAATCCTACTCACCACGGAAACCCCTCTCCCTCCACCTCAACAATGAGCCCCAGATGCTTCATCATCCGCCACGGCGAAACCGAATGGTCACTCAACGGCCGACACACGGGAACCACCGACCTGCCGCTCACCGAGAACGGCGAGAAGCGCGTCAAGGCCACGGGAAAAGCCTTGGTGGGCAATGACCGGTTGATTGCGCCGCGGAAGTTGGTTCATGTGTATGTTTGCTCCCTCCTGTTTGTTTCTCATCCCCATAGTTCCCCCCTTTTTTCTCTCTCTCTCTCTCTTGTTTAGGTTATGGGAAAGGGGATATTATGTATCTACCGTCTGTCTATGCTCTATTCCGGGTGGAATTGATTCCCATGGGTATATGATACAGTCCAAGATTTATTGTGCATAATCAATTCATCTATCAGGAAGAAGGTTATTGAGTTGAATGTGAAGACAAGACTGAGCTAACAAATTATGTCGAAAAGATACGTCTCCCCGCGCGCAAGAGCTCAACGGACCCTCGAACTCCTCGAGATCGGATGCAAGGAGCGGCTACCCTGGACGGAGGCGCGCAAGTCCGAGGCCGAGGAGCCGATCCGGACGGAGGCGCACGTCGAGGTCACCGAGGCGGTGCGCGAGTGGGATTACGGCGACTATGAGGGGTTGACGAGCAAACAGATCCGGGAGCTGCGGGAGAAGAACGGCGAGGGGGCCTGGGATATTTGGAGGGATGGATGTCCCGGAGGAGAGTAAGTTCTTTGACCCCCTCCTTGATTGCGTTTCTGGCCCAATGAAAAATATTCGGGGGAGCAATTCTATTCACCCAGAAACAAAAACAACGATCCGATCAAGGTAACCCAACTCCCGGGCTAATGCTAATCCACGAAATTACTTGTATAGATCCCCAGAAGACGTGATCAAGCGCCTCGACGCCCTCATCGCCGAGATCCGCACCAAATACCATGGGCCGTGTTTCGAGTCCGACTCCAACTCCGGAAAGGGCGACGTGCTGATCGTGGCGCACGGCCATATCCTTCGTGCCTTTGCGATGCGCTGGACCGGCAAGCCGTTGACGGAGACGGCCTTGATTCTCGAGGCCGGTGGTGTCGGTACATTAAGGTAAGCTTCACCTTTCTTTCTGGCGTGTTGCTGTTGCTGTTGTTGCTGCTGTTGTTGTTGCTGTTGCTGTTGCCTTCTCTTCATTATGTGTATCCGTGTGAGAGAAGAGAAGAACCGATGAAATAACCTCATCTGCCACTGCAGTTACGAACACCACAGCATCGACGAACCCGCTATTATCCTCGGAGGAGGCTTCGTGGTCGACTCGTGATATCCCTCCACTTCAGAATCCATTCCGGTTTCCCGGTATCGAAAAAGAAGCCCCCGCGAAGCAAGCAGGAGATAGACATGACCAGTTATCTTCCCGATCTGCTGATTGGGTAGACGGGGCGAAGCGAATCGCAATTGAATCTCGCATCGCATCGCATCCCTAGCCTAGCCATCAAGCAATGAATTAGTCACTTCGCACTCGATAATTCAATCCAGTCCAAGTCCAAGTCCATAACCACAATATAAAACCAATCCAATAGACCAAAAAAAAAAAAAAAACAGAGCAACCAACTAGTTCCACATACATACCTTCAATCCCCAACACCCAGTAACACCAGACCCTCACTCACTCACTCTCACTCTCACCACCCCCAGCAACAGCAGCCGCACCACCAGAACCACCACCAGAAGAAGCAGAATCAGAACCACCTTCGTCACCCTTGATTATCCCCTCCTCACCCAACACCTTCGCAGATCCCATGAACAGCGCCCCAACATACCCTCCCAGGAACCGCATGTCCTCGGCCTGCACGGCCGTCATGCGGACCAAGTTCTCCGTGTCGCGGAGGTGGCTGTTCAGCTGGGCCAGCTGGGCGTGCAGGTTGGCGTACTGGCGGGTTTTGGCCATGGACATGCTGGTCGTGCTGCCGCCGTAGCCCATGGATGCGGAAGGGGGAAGGATGGAGTGGCGGGGAAGGTGGTTGTGGCGGCTTTTGTTTTGGCTCTGGCTCTGGCTTGGACGGCAGCTCTGGCTGTGGGTGTATTGGTGGGTGGGAGGCATGGTGTTTCGAGCTTCTCTTCTGCCCTTCCTTTTTTTCTCGGATGTAATTTGTCAGGTTTCGACCGGATGTGCCTGACAAAGGGTACGTGGTGAGCAGAGATTATCCCTTCTGTGGGTGGTAGGTGATGTGTACTTGAAGACGTCGCAGGTCCTGTTTATTATTTGTTGACAATCTACGGTTCCGCATCACGTGCCATCGTCGCCGCGGGGATTGATCTGACACCATTGAAACATCAACCACAATGGAATCATCCGCTCAACTTCATTTATTGTCTTGTCGTGGACATGGTTCTTTCTTATCAAATGAACAGTTGCCGTGCCATCACAACGGCCTGGTTGCTTTCACTATTACTCTGCATGAACATGAACCCAGCCATATCAAATCAATCAATCACCCGAATAAATGATGGACCCCCTGCTCTTTTTATGCGCCAGAAACCAGACCACGATGAGAGAAACGGCAAAGGCTGCATGGAAACATCGGATAGATAACGGTTTTAGAAAATGCAAAGGAGGGCATGCAGGTCAGACTGACAGTGGAAAAGTTAAGGAAAAGAATCAAGCAGCAGAGAGTATAAAATCAAGTAGGCGACGGAACCACATGTATGAACTCAACAAAATCATGCGCCGACTCGCATAGTGTACAACAATTTGTCATGCAGAAGCAGAATGTATGATCAGTACTGGAGAATGAACGTCCGTGGTATAGCTGCGAAAAGTCAAAAAACGTATTTATCGCTCGAGCAGAGGCCCGTCAGCATGGGAATCAAGAATTTGCCGCAGAGGTGAGTTTGAGGTAGGTGATGAGGGTGAAGGAGACACAGAATCACCCAACGAGCAACGCGCGCGCAACAGCGCCCGCTCAACCAAACGAGGAAATTGGGGGAGATCCTTAAGTCCGTTGCGTTATATGTGAATAATTGAAAAACAACCGGAGGATGACACGGAATGCGGTCCAATCCTCCTCATTTTGTTGCCGAGCATCTCATTAAAAGTATATCCTTTATAAGAAGCAGAAAGCAACCTGGAGGAGAACTCCCCCCGTGACTGGCGATCCCCAACCAGGCTGAGAAAGAGGAAGTATAGGGCCCACGACAAGCATCGGCACAGTTGAAAGGATCAGAAGTGCTCAACTGCCGTGGAGGAGGGGGCTGGAGGGGGAACGGGCTTTTGGCTTTCAACGAACAGGCGCGGCTGCTTGCTGCGCGCCGAGGCTGATCTGGCTGCTGTGGGCTGAATTCTCGGAATCGAGGTTCGCACTAGCGCCGCTATCACCACTCCCCGCGCTGGCGCTCGCACTTCCGGTCAGACTTCTTTCCTTTGGAGTGCCCTTAGTGGGATACGAATTGCTCACCCCAATATGTTGCTCAACTTGTTGCGGGCCTACCGCATTACCATGTCCTGGGGGATACCTGGGAACAGGTGCCCGCATGTGTCCCGGAGGAGACGGGTGACCGCCGTTGGGGGGCCCGTGAGGAGGGCCGAAGTGTTGATCCTGAGCAGTGGCCGGACGGCCCATGCGAGGACCAGGCGGGCCACCATAAGGAGTCGCGGGCGAATGGCTATTTCTCCGGCTTTGCGGGTAAGGGTGCGGAGGATAGTCGCCCATTCGGCTCGTAGTCATGGAGTTGGTACGAGATCCTGCAGCCATCTGGTTTCGATCAACAGCGCCATAGCGGTTCGACGAGTAAGCCATCATGGGATTATCCAAGAGCGAGTCATGGAGGCCCGGAATTTCCTGCATGATACGGTCACTGGCACGCTTCCTGCCTCCTCCGAAGTAGCGGCTGAACGTCGAGGACCGACCGCCGCCGTTGGACAGAAGCTCGGGGTTCTTGCGTATTTGGCTTGCGCTCGGGAACTTCTTAGCTCTTCGAGATGTGATACTCAGCATGTCCACATTATCTGGGTCGATGTTCGGGACCAGACTAGTATCCATGGGATCGAAATAGTCATCCTCATCTTCCTCGTCGAAAGTGGCCCGAGAGGGAGCAGCCCTGCGGGGCGGACCCCGCCTCATGCTCATTTCCTGTTCCCGAAGCTGCAACTCGCGCTGCCGCAATGCCAATTCTCGTTCTCTCAGGGCCAGGTCAGCAGTCGACTGTGAGTGACCGGGGCCGGGAGGACCATCCGGATAACCGTTGGGGTTTCTGGGAGGGGGGGGCCCCGCTTCGCCAGCGTCATCATAGACAACCAGGTGGCTGAACTCCTCCAGACCCTCCAGAGACGGCTCACGAGGCATCCTGGCAGAAGCTGGCGGGGGTTGTGTGCTGGGAGGTCGTGACATGCCGGGCATCGGGGGTCCGCGTCTAGGGGGTGGCATCATCATTGCAGAGCTTGACCTGCCGGGAGGCGGGCGCATGGGAGGGCCGTTTCTTGGTGGAGGAGCCGAGGACATCCGGGTGGGATGTGGAGGCGGGGCTTGGATAGACGGAGTTGGCGATTCACGAGGTTTGCTTAGATTAGTGGTATTAACGTGGTGCAATATAGCATAGATCGTTTCGATGCGCGGAAGACGAATGTTGAGTTCTGTTGCTAGCTTAATTGGTGATCCGAGATATGTCTCGATCTCCATCGGACGCCGAGCTTGGAAATCCTGGTACATGGGGTTGGGAGACTGAGGCGCGGCCATTGCCTCCATTGTCTTTTGAGCAAAGTCGCTTGGGAATGAGCATCCGTGTGCTTTGGCCAGTCCGATGAGCTCATCAATCACATCCGTTACTAATTGACGCACTCCGACCTTCTGCAGAAGTTCTGCGACGTTTCCGCAGTCAAACATAACGCTTGTTGGGTAAAACGCAATAGGCCTGGTAGTTGCATGATTAGCACCATTTGCAGGAGAAAAGCGGCGTCAGGAAATAATCACCCTATGATACGCTCAAATTGCTCTTGTCGGATATTGTTCGACACTTTGCAGTCCACTTGACCGGAGCTCAAGGTCATCGCCAACGCGGCCGCCATGTCGGTTTGCATGGATGAAGGAAGGCTCGAATTTTTGTTGGTGGCACCGACCCAGATATTCGACGAGTTCAAGTGCTCAAACTCGCTAGGTCCGATCTGGGAGATCTCGACGCCGGAAACAAGGGAGAGGACAACATTCGTGGGGAAACGCTGTTCCAGGTGTGATTCGACGCCAAGGGTGTTGGTGGTATTGAGCAAAATGCAGGTATGTTGAGGGGTAACAACGGATTCGATGATTGCCGCCAGGTCGTAGACATCGGGCAAGGCCTTTACACAGAGAATTACATAGTCGTATGCGTTTTCCCGTGATGCCGCCTCTTCCGGTGAACGCACCACTGTAGAATGACCGTCGTCAGCTGACCAGCACGACCGCTTGCGGCATTCCGACACAAAAACATACCGTGACGAGGCTTGAATCTCTCATTGCCGAATGCTTTCGACCTGTTGATCGCTTGTCAGAGGGGCCTTCCAACGGGCGGTGACCGGAGAGACAAACTTGAAAGACACTCCGTATTGCGAAACGGCTTCAAACCCCGATTTCCACACTAGTGTTACGTCGCAGGAGGTTGACGCCTGGAGCCTCCAGGATAGAAAAGCTGAGATTGCGTTGCTGCCAACTAAACAGACCCGTGTCAGATGACGGCCCATAGTGAATTGGCAATTAAAGCTGTGGGTGAAGAGGGGGGAAGAAAATGGCGAGGGATAGGCAGCGTGAAGCTGATCCGGAGAACAAAACGGAGCGAAGCCTTTCGGCCTGGCTGAATCTGGTACCGGCAAACACTGGAAGACTAACCTGACAAAACGCGCAGGCGCGGTGGAGGAGCCATGGTGACCGAGCAAAAATGGAAAGAAGTGTTCCACCGGCCAAAATGGTGGAAAGGGAACCGTGAGATTATCGCCTGACTGAAAGCCGACCCGGAATCGCCAGAGATCACGACTGGGATGCGCGATTGACGTAGGCTGCCACCGAACGAAGGACCGTAGTGCAATCAATCCCCCGAAACTAGGATTACCGACTCGATTCGATTCGAAAACTGGACACACGCGATAGGCGCCAAGAGTAAGATAGTGAAAGTAAGGGGAATCACAGAAGGGAAATTTCGGAATCTGTAAAGAAAAAAAAGGAATTCCAACCAGGACAAACGAAAGGAGGTGGTGATGATGGTGTTGATCGTAGCGAGGGAGAGGGAAGGAGTGTGAGGGAGTCAAAAAACAAGTTGAAAACGAGAGGAAGACCGAACGAGAAGAGGGAGCAAGAGAGAGGAGGGGGGAATAGAGAGAGAGAGAGAGAGGGAGGGAGGGAGGGAGGGGTGGTGAGGGAGAGGAAAGAAAGAAGGATAGTTAGTGAAAGGGGAGAATAGCAGCAGCAGTTCAGAATTGTTGGAGGAGAGTTCGGATGGGATTGGGATGGATTGGGGGGGGGAATAAGGTGTGGATGGTTTGGTTTGGCTGTGTTCGCAGCTAGAGCAGCAAGCAGCAAGCAAGCAGCAGCAAAGATGACCGGCAATTCAACTCAGTCAGCTTTGGGCGGATGCGCAGCCCGAATGGGAGAGCTGATGGAGTCGAACGTATCTTTTTTCTCTCCCTCTGTAATAATAATATTTTTTAAACTTTTTTTGGTTTACTTTTTTTTTTCTTTCTTACCTGGTTTGCTTGTTCACCCATAAACCTCTAACGGTCGTCGTGGATCCCCCGCCAGGGCTCGATCCGGAAACGGAGGCAGGAAACAGAGGCGGACGGAGACAAAGATTGACTGTCAACGGAGAGAGAGGTGGGAGAAGGGGAAGTAGGAACACGGAAACAGAGCTGCAAGCAACAATCGAATGGCGAGAATGGCGAGAGTGGTTATGTGACTGAGTAAGAAAGAATGTCTGCGTTCTAAGAACAGCAGTGAAGGGGAGGAGGAAGGGAAGGACGACGCGCGACGAGAAAACACACTCCCATGACAATCAGGCCAATACCACTTCCCTACTTTGTTGCTGAGTGACTGGCACTTCTATGCTCATATGCTACACTTGGTATGGTAATAATGCCATCTACTAAGTTGTAAACACAAGCCATGATCTTCTTATGTACTGGATCATCATGATGGGTGAATGAATAGGTCGCAGGTTCAGTGGCCTGGTCAATCAATTGATCATTGTAAATACTAATGTGGTCACTTCCCATCGCAATTAAAGAGAACCATTCTATTGAGTCAGGCTACTACTGAGCTCATCACACTAAGGAAAGGATAATAGTCGACGATGGTGATATCCATCCAGAGGGCTGTTGTACGAGCTAACCCGTTCAGAGTATCGTCCACGCTACGTCCTATCGTTCCCCAATGAACAAACCGGTTTTCGCCTTCGGTTCGATTCTTCAGGCCCTCTTGCTTCTGGCCTGTTATTATACTTGAATGATTACTTCTTATTATTAGGTGATTCGGAGGGGGGGAGATGGGGACCGAGGGGATATTTGGCTATGCAATACCCGGCAATAAACAATAATCAATTCTCAGATGATGTTCGGTCCCCAATGCAGGCCAGCCCCCATGATATCTCTGATAAGCGCAGTCATCCATCTCCATTTCGATATCATTCTTTTACCCCTGAATGATGCCCACAGACGAGTCAGGTCTCTCCCTCCCCACCAGGTGTTCGATCCATGGAATTATCATAGACACCGACTGTTAGTGCCAACCACTACTACCAAGTAATTCACGTACGACCGCGCCGCCGCCGACGACAGCGACGACGAGGACGATGACGACGGAAGAAGGGGGGAGGAGGTGTTGTTCTTGTGGTAAGGGAACGAGGGCAAGGGGGGAAAGCCAAAAAGAAAAGGAAAAAAAAAAAAAATGAAAGAAAGCGGGTTCAACCCAAGCGCTCCGCCCGTCGAAATATCCTGATTATTATGTGGTTTAAGGGAAATTTCTTTTGATTTTGATGATACACGACCATGCAAAAAATCCACTTGGGAGCTGGCTGGATTGGGGCCAACCATGATGCGACCAAGCGGTCATCGAACCAGTGCAAAAGCACATCCTCCCGTCACTCCCAGTTCCAACCCACCCTGAAACCCACCACCTGGTGATGTGGTCAAGGTCAGGCCGGGGATTCGCCCGCTGCAATGGGCGACAGGGAGATTGGCCAGTCTACTGTACTAAAGGACTATCTAGGCTCAGTAGGCTGCCCTCGGATGCGGGCCTCCAACAATAGACTTAGAAGTTTGGAAACAGGCAAGTGTGCGCCATTGCACGAAACTACGAATAGGAATGGGAGAAGGCGGGTGCCTCCTCCGTCGCCGGTCGCAGGAAGTGGGCGGAGCCGAGTTTTATTTTCAGAATCTCGCAAGTCGCGAATCGCAATTGGCAACTCCTGCACTAGTCTAGCTGGTTAGGGTAACAAGCTAGAAACAAGGTAAAACAGGGAGGATCAATGATTCAATATCAAGCCCTCGGGATCATCCTCAATCTTTTCTAAACTTTCCAGCCGACGGTTGTACTGGTAGGTAGGCTATAGGTAGTGATTAGAATCATGAACTTCCGCCATTTACATCAATAAGAACTATGGTGAGATGGGTTGCTTGATTGACCGTTCGTGATGCTTACTATACAGTACGTAGTAGCGGGCTAGCAGCCTACAGTACCATCATGGATACTTCCGACCGGCCCCATCTACTTCTCTCCCCCTCCCCCTCCCCCAAAGACCCCTAAATGCAAACTACCTGTGTGTAGGCAAAGCAGGTGTGACTTCCGAGAGACCAGTCAATGCTCAAGCAAAGCACGGCGAGAGATCGTCAACCCTCCCAAAATAGGTGACAGTGTTTCCAGACCCTGGTGCCATTGTCCCAAACTCGATTGAGAAGAAGGTGATACGAAACGGATCCTCCATGCTTATATCTCTCGATTGGAGGTTTCGGTTTCTCTATGCCCAGCCTATGCGTAGCATAAGAGAGACAGACAGTCTCGTGCGGGATGGGAGCTCTGCACAAGAGTCCATTTCTCCGGCGACATCATTTCATCACTCCATAACTCCGGCTATATCTTTTATTTATTGTTCTCTACTTTGTAATCACTCGGCCCCAGGGAAGAGAGGGGTGTGGAATTTTGCCGCTGGAACAACCGGGAAGGGGGCGGCGGTGTTTGTCGAACCCGGCATGCCACAGAATCCTAGCCGCAGTAGGGATCGACAGTGAAGTCCCCATACCGAACCGGGACTGGGCCTTTTCTGTTTGCAGGAAACAATTTGGATGGGATGCAATCGAGCGGGTGTCTCCGCGACCAGCAATGCTGCATGTTGCACCCACCTGATTGCAATACAGGAGGGGGGGGGGGGGTGATGCATTTCGCCACCAAGTAATCGTTGACATCAATCAATCAGTCTTGAAGGAAATGGATATATGAGTCTGTGTATGCACATGTTGATAGAGTTTTGGTCTCAGATTGACTTTCCAGGTTTAGCTTTGAAACCAACCGGTAAACTCCGCCCGCCTGTTGTTGCATTCATAAACCACCCAAATGCGCATAACATAACGAACGTGATTGTGGCTTGTTGCTGTTCGACATCAGATTTCAAACACTGTGAGGAAAAAAAAGCAATGCAACAAGTCTAAATGATGACACATATCCACAGTATCGGACACGCCGCATTGCTCCTGAAATCAGTAGTAAATCAATAGCATCAGTAATGAGGTGGAATCCTCATCTCTCATCTAATTTCCACTGTTGTTCCTCCACCATACATACCTTTGCGGGAGAGTCCAATACATTGTTCGGATAACAGTAATGCTCTGCATCGATCTGGCATCTGCACACTGCCCGGGAGACCCGACCAGAGTCTCCGAGCCTTGAGGGGGAAGGAAGAGTGGGAGAAATAGGAAGGGCAAGACTTACCTAACTAACTACTTTAAGTACTACTTAGTAATCACTATGACCAAGTGGAACCCGCAGCGTCGACGGAACCAAGGCATCTAGCGGGAATCTAGTCTAGCTCCTGTGAGGTAGCCGGGCCGTCTAGAACAAATCGCATTGTTCAATAATTCTTACAGTTAGGCTGGCTGAGAGAGTTAGCGGCCTGTTTCAATCTATGGTACTGCCTCAATTGTGGGTCTGGTACTTATCCAATCTTACTTACTGAAACAAGGAATTTTCTCTCTATTCTCTCTCCTTCCCCGTTTCAGTCGGCGGAAGTTAGGCACAAGTGAAGGCAAGAGAAAAACCAAGAGATGGATGCGATGCCAAGACTTCCTCTCCAGTTAATGTTCTGCCTACAGTACGGAGTACCCAGTGTGCATCTGAACATCAGAAGGATTCCAGCTTGGCTTACTAAGTCCGTACCTATTATGGATCTAAATGCACAATTGCCAGGGTTGAAACGTTTGCGGAAGCTCAAGTCTTAGTCTCTCTCACCTGGCATTGGTTAGTAGGCTCTGTCTGAAACTGCATCCGGCCGCTAGGCTTTAGAAATCAACCCCAAAGGTTCTCTTTGCGTCTTTTCACCTCCGGGTTCCTGAGATCGTGGGCAGTGGGGGGTGGGACGAGGGGACGCCGCAAAAGTGCCAGCGCATTGTGTGGTCCCTCTTCTTCCGGTCTCGAACTACAAAGTGTGTGGCGAAGAATTCTAGAAGGTGATGTTATCCATTGCGCGTGAGGTCTGATCTTGGTTGCAGTCCGGGAATCCAGCTCGACAGGAACCAAGGTAGTCAACCGTTCCCGACTACAATACTGAATGGATGTCAACATCCGATTCAATTGAATAACGGCCAGTGCTCGGCTCAAACTCACGGGAGAATCGGGCCACAATGGCTCCCTCAAAACTGAGGATGCTGCCTACATGCAGGCTATGCTAGCGTATGCGCTGGATGCAGCCACTTGAGTCTAATAACCTATTATATGATGAAGAGTGTCTGTCTGGAGAATTGAACCAATAAATCAGTCAAAAAGCCTACGGTAGTAACTACTGCAAATCTCACGACCTCCCCGAAGTACCGCATTCGACAATGGACCTCTTCTCATCCAGGCCGAACCACGTACAACACATGGAAACAGGGCCCCCAATGCCTACAGCCGTCCATGTTCGAAATCCGACTGAAAACAGTCCCTCCCCCCACGGCATATCCGAGCCCGTGAGGAAGAGCCAAGCCCGGTCTAATGTACAATGGACGGCCCAACCGGGTGTGGTCTGGGCTCAACCAAAAGCCGACCACTGCACCTGCAGACTAGGGAGCTCAGCTCGCTACAGAACACAGAGGCAGCGAACACATCCATGCAAAATGGGGCATCCATTCTAATGCGGAACCGGCGCCAGGGCTTTGAATGGCTGCGCCGATCGATGGTAGCCGCAACCACAAAGCGTCGCCTAACTAGTTGCTTATTCGGCCTTTGGAAGCTATACAGATTTAGTCCGGGATGGCCTGTCTTTCTGTTGAGATTGCTCTCCACAGGCTGTGTCAGTATATGCCGGACGGTCAGCTGCTACTACTGTAGCTGTAGTGTAGGACGTGGTACGTACTCGTAGCCGCTATAGCTCACGTGCTATTGGAGTAGGTCAGCCGGACGGTGCGCAGGTGCATATGAATCGCCAGGTCCCGCTTTTGACCTGTCATGTTACCTTCAGTGCCATGGTCGGACGAGGACAACTCTCCAGAGGGTCTGAGGCTGGAATTATATTTATGGTTGCTATGGCGGGCGGATCTCCTGCGGCACGAGTAGACCGGCCCGGCATATGTTCATAGCCGCTATCACCCGCAGCAATTGAGGGAGGCACAGAGATGGGAGAGATAAGAGGGAAAACGAAGATAGAGGCTTTGGACCAGGGGATGCAGGCAACAAGCAGATAGAACTGACCATCGTGTCTTGATAGGCACACCGACTAGCATTCCACCGTGTCAAGTCTAGTTTTTGACTAGCTCGAACGTGCAGACGTCATGATTGTGTCGCGACCCCGCTAGACACGAGTACATACTCCGTACGCGAAGATCGACCGTGTTTTTGAGTTGCGCGAAGCTCTACCGGGGTTGTGGAAGCCGTCTTTGCTTTGGGGCTTGGTCACCAATTTTCGCAACAGGCCCAGTTCTCCACCGGACCATCGTTTCGACTCTCTTGGCTGATGAAAGATGTCTGTTCTCGTCGGCACTGACGATCATTACGGTCAACTGGCAACAGAGAATCCTCATCCTCAGCCACACATGCTGTGACCGGGAAGCCAAACGGAGGTGGAGATTAGTCATCGAGGCCAAGACATTCCGTCTTCAGGGGTCAATCTTCCAAGCAGGATATGGAGAGATGATCTTACCGAATTCATCAATGGGGATCACCATGGACAAATGAGAATAATTAAAGTGAGGTGGTCTAGAAGAGTGACAATGCTCACGCCCGGATTGCGAGTGGAGCTTTGGACTAAGTCAGCGGACCATGCAACGGGCGACGCCGAGGGGATGCCTCGTATTTCTGGCTTCTAAGGGTCAGCCGGATCTGATTTGCTGCACGACATTCCAATCAGCGAGTCAATGCCATGGAGATGTCTGTTTGTATGTACAGTGCCTACATTATGCATGCATAGACGCAAACCACCGAGTCGGCTTCGAGAGCAAAACCTCAAGCTACAGGTACATGAAGTACGATGTAAGGTGCGTGTAGATAAAGACTGCTGCACATGAAGCTTACTAATATGTTATGATTCCTTATGCACCCTACAGTTAACGAGGGGCAATATCTGATAGAACGGAGGGGCAATGCTTGAGTGCACTAGAAGCCATGACATGAGCATGTTGAATACTTCTCCAACAACAAGAATATTATCGATTGCGCCAGTATGTAGAAACAAGCAATCTAAGCTTCTCGCCCAAAGGACAAATGACTAATCAATTTTCATGGCAGAATTCTCCAGGATTGATGAATACCATCAAATTGATACCAGGAGAACCCCCAAGCTAGTGTAGCTCTAATCGACCCAAAACAGATCGAGGGCAATTATTTCACACCCCTCACATAAGTCTCTGCATCAGACAGAAGAACGGCGAGCGACAATGACCAGAACCTCGCGCAAGCCTCCCCGAGACCCAGCTCAGCTCTCGGGGAAACCACTAGCAGAGACCCTTGAGCCATCACCCATCCTGCACAGCGAGACAGAAGACTGGACAACCTCTCGTGATCTCACCGAACATGGCCTGTCGTTTGTGCCGGAGGTGATGCAGGACTTGACCCTGTACCTGTTGGCCAACCCCAATATCAACTCTAGCCACCTGTTCCGGGCCGATATCCTCTTCGACAGCGAGGGCATCATGCGCACCCCGAAGGAAAAGGCGCAGTCGTTCGCACTCACAGGCAACGCTAACGCGGCGACCATCGCATCGGCCGAAGCTCGTGAGGGCGAGGACGAGGAGGTCGAACCGATCGCCGCGCGCGAAGTCCCCGGCTTCTCGCTGACAAGGACCGTCGTGCGACGGCTCGTGCCCCGGAACCCTAAGCTGGACCGGACCCTGGACCAAACGTGTCACTTTTACGAGGCAGGTTCATCTCTGCCCTGTGCGCAGGGAGCTGAGGACGTTCCCTCCGCAACCAAAGAAGGCGAGCAGCGCACTCTCAAACGCTACCTGGTCATCTACACACCGCACATCACCAAGGAGGAGGACATCCCCTACTACCACCCTACGCTCCGCTCTCTCGCCTATCTATACGACTATACCGCGCTCTCCGCGAATCCAGAGCCATCATCAACTCCCACCTCCGGACGGGGAACGTTAAGTCTACATACCCTCCTCTTCCCCAGCCTCCCCATCACCAACCGCTTCGAACGCACCCTCCAAGCCCTCCTGAACACGCAAATCCGCCTCGCGCGCACCACGCGTCTCCCCACCGCTGGCCCCTCCTCCACCTCCATAAACACCACCCAGCACCAGCTCGGCGCCAACAAAAACCCCCTGAAAGACAACATCCTCCCGCAACACCTGGTCCAAAACACCTACACCCGCCTCAAGGCCAAATACGCCAGCAGCCTGTGCCAAAACTGGGTCGAAACGACAGAGCCCTCGAAGCACGTCTTCGAGGACCTCTCGATCGCCGCCTTCCTGATCGAGCTGTGGCGCAGCATGTACGGCGCTTTCCCGGAGGATGAGCGCAGCAGCAGTAGCAGCAGCAGTAGCAGCAGCAGCCACAACAAATCCCAATTCCCCGGCTTCGTCGACGTAGCCTGCGGCAACGGCGTGCTAGTCTACATCCTCCTAAGCGAAGGGTACGAGGGGTGGGGGTTCGACGCGCGGCGCCGCAAGACGTGGGCGACTTTCCCAGAGGAGATTCAAGCGAGGCTCAGGGAGGAGATTTACGTGCCGCGGCCATTTGGGGATGTCCTCGGTGGTGGTGGTAGTGCTGGGTCCGAGTCTGGGTCTGAGTCCGACGATCCGTTCGGCATCGGCATCCCCACGCACACGGGCCAATTACCCAACGACACGTTCATTGTGTCGAATCATGCGGACGAACTGACGGTGTGGACGCCGCTGATGGCCGCGTTGCTGTGTCCCGAGTCGCCGTCGCCGTTCGTGGCTATCCCCTGCTGTTCGCATTCGTTGTCGGGAGCTAAGTATCGGTATCCGCCGCCTAAGGTGGCTACTACTTCGTTGGCTAAAGGGGAGAAGGGGGAGAAGGGCTCGGGGGAGCAGCAGCAGAAACAGGAACAGGAACAAGAACAGCAGCCGGCGGCTGGGGATCTGAAGGCTTTGAGGAAGGAGAAGCAGGATGCGCTGCTACTGTCTTCGCAGAATGATGCGGCTGGGTTTTTGAAGAGTATGTACGGCTCTTTGACGGCGAAGACGATGGCCGTGGCGGAGGAGGTGGGCTTTGATGTTGAGAAGACGCTGTTGCGCATTCCCAGTACCCGGAATATGGCGGTCGTGGGTGGGCGGAGGGTCACGACGCAGCGCTGGAAACTGGGCGCGCAGACGGTCGGGTCACCTGACGCTGCTCTAAGTCGTGAGGGGGATGCTGGAGACGTGGTTCTGGAGAAGGTTATGGCTGCTGTGCAGCGGGAGTGTAAGCGCGAGGGCGGCGTGGAAGCTGCTGCCAAGATCTGGATTGAAAGAGCGAGGGGCATTAACAAGGGTCCTGGGATGGGGAAGCAGCGTGGTCATTGAGGGAAATATCATTTTTCGGTTACCTACCTTGGGCAATCGATGCGGCGACTAATCAGTAGGAAGGGAGGGGGGATCCGTGATAGAGTTACATTCTATAAACTGTGTCTAATAGTCTATAGACATCGAGCACGAGCTCAACTTCATAAGAGGAAAAACAAATGACTGAGATGGGAGTTCTCAAGATGTGAAGCATAGACCTGGACGGATACTCCGATCAAGCATCGAAGGGGAAAAAACGCACGAGAAGAACTCCGACCATGCATTTCTATTACAATGAGCGAAGAGGAAGATTATCACCTTGCGTGCAAACTATTACAAATGACACATCTGTAACGGTGTGATGGCCCCATTATCAGATCAGGCGTTGAATCAAGACTATCGTAAGAGACGTAAGAGTGAGCCATCATCACTGGATCATGAAAGCATTGGAGCATATGGAGAGCTTCTATGCTTCCTTGGACGGAATGCCTTCTGCCTTCGAAAGGGCATTGCCGGCCGTAGTCGACGAGGATGCTCGCTGCGCCGCCGCGGACTTAACAGCAGCCGCAACTGAGCTGTCTCTGATGCGCTTCAATCGCTCCGAGCGTGCCTCACCAGGCAGACTACCCCAAACAGGCTCGATAGTATCAGCCCGCCAGTTTGGCCGGTGGCCCACATGACCTCCGCCCCTCGTGGGTAGATGAACGATAGGCGAGCCGCCTGCGCCATCTTCACCCCACATCCTAACACGCTGGAGCTTACGCAGCTTTGCCAGTCCATACACGCAGACGACGAGCGTGATAGCGAAGCAAGTCACAGAGACAGCGCCGAATCCCAGATCCGATTCTTCAATGAAGTTCTTCAAGTTCATTCCATAAAGTGCGGAGAAGAGGGTTCCGGTTGCGAGTCCAAGTGTGCCGATGCTGAATTTCAAGTCGAGGAGCATGAGAGAGTTGCGGTTTGCATCCAAGATAGCTTTGACACTATATAATGGGATTAGTCACTTAGCCAATGGTAAGACTTCCAAGCGAACATAACTCACACTTCTTCTGTGTTACGGATTCCCGTCACCAAGTTGCCGCTTGCCTGGACAATTTCATCGCATACTTTATGATACGATTCCAGTAGCATTTCAACTTCTTGGTGATCATCCTCTTCACGCTCAATTTTCTTTCCACGCTCCGTGAGGTACATGGCAGCCAGGTCGTCGTCCGCTTCCAACAGGTCATCAATCGCGTCACGCACCAGGCGAGCCTTCTGCTCGAAAGTACCCAGTTTCTTCGAGTAGATAAGCAGATGGCGCAGTTTCTCACGATCAATGTCCTCTTCCAGGGCCCGGAGAACGCGCACGACGGGTTCCCGGACGCCGTTGAACTCCTCCTCCAAGCCACTGGTGACACTAATCAAGACTGCTTCGAGCGCCCGGAACTCGTAAGGCAAAGCGCCCGCGCTTTGTCCCTGTCGCTGCCGCAGCTTGCCCTCCAGATCATATACGAACAGGGACTGCATGTAGGAGTCGGTCGATCCGTACGCATCGAACACGAGCACTCGATCAGCCTTGATCAGAACACGGAGATGTAAAAGATTGATCAGGATCGCGCTGGGCCGGACAAGAATATGAGGCAGCGTGGACGAGTCGATCTTGCGAAGATCCCGAGGAAGAAGGCCATACTAGGGCAAGGCTGCGTTAACTGGAGGGAATCCATGAGAATCAGGACATGCGGGGAAACGCCCACCTTTGCAATCAGCTCACTCTTCTTGAACTCGCCATTCACCAGAGTGACATTCCCGTTGCTGTCAAATTCCGTACATCGCAGTCGCGGCTCGTTCGTAGCCTTGGCCGCCAGTCCGCGCCCGAGAGTAAAGCCCGGCTCCGTGCCGTCGCCGATCAAACTGGGTGGAGTGCGCAGGTACTTGTTGCTTTCTGCGGCCTTGTTCCGCCTCCAGTCGAGTAGCCTGCGGTAGAATGGCCGGTCTTTGGTGGACACCGCGCGCGATGGTTGCGCATTAGGAACGGGAAATGCCGGCGCGGCGAGAGGCGGTGTTAATGAAGCTCGGCATCTTGCACCACTACCCCGGCCGCGGGCTGAAAAACTGGGCAGGGGTAGTAGACTAGCCTGGAGCGGTTCGTGGCATGGCAATGGATCGATTCGACTGCAGTTGGTGAAGTTTCTCAGCGTTGGCAGACGAGGCGGCGGTCGGGTCTGGCCCCGAGTCGTTGGGTTGGCTGTGAAAAAGAGAGACTCGGACTGAGAACGCAGGAACCGGAGGAGAGACGCCGATGGGGCTGAAGATGGTAGAGACGATGGGGACGGCATTTCTGAGGCACATGCGATGACTTCATCAACAACCAGAAAGACGACCGCCACTCGTCCTAGATCTTGACCGGCGGAAATGGATTCGTCTATCTTTTTCCCGCGCCGCAAGTTGTTGCGCGCGCCCGGGCCGAGTGATGATCCGGACCCTTATCCGATGTTCTGCTCACGATAAAGATACAACTCTCTCTACTCAGGTACCTAGTTACCCCTTATCGTCCTTATGAGAAAGGAATTGACAAACATGACTAATCGATATGATATGTGAGTATGTTACTACTGAACAATTGGACTGGCTTTCTCCTTGTTGTTGTGTCTTTTATACATTCATGCTGCCGCCCAATGTCTTCGATATCAGAAAGCGATACAGCCACAAGTGAATCTGTACAAAGCAAAATGTATCTAGGAGCCAGTGGTCGCTTCGAGTCCCATATCTTAATGAAGAATCACGAACTTAAGATGATTCTCTAAGATCATGTTTCTCCATGGTCCATACTTACTCCTGGAGAAAGTCTGAGCCCCACCCGCTGACAGGTTCCCGTTGGTGGATTACGTCACAGGACGGAAAACGTACCTGACTAAGGCACCAAGGCTCGCGTCTAGGCTCCAAGGAATTTGGCGAGACACCGACTTCCAATTTCTCGTCTATAGAATCAAATAGAGCAATGTGTTCAGGAAGTCACCATCACCCGATTAGGAAGTACAGCTGCACTGCGCAAGGACTAGCTAGTTAAGACAACCGACTGCCAGGCGTGCCGACCGCACAGTAAGCAGAGTGAACCCTGGGCACTTAAAGAGAACGGAAGGGAAGGTATAGAACAAAGATATCTGGCGCAAACAATCATGCTTAACACACTGCAACGCCAGAACGAAATAGCATCGAGAAGGTAGATGCCGCCCAGCAATCACCAATCGTCGTCGTCCTCCTTTTCGTCATCTGCCAGTAAAAATCAGCTATGAACCTACCACAGGAGGCGGAAAGAGTAGAAGACAAGGAAATACTTACCGCTCCCGCTGACCTTTTGCTTTCTCTTTGCCAGGACGTCTTGTAGAACTCCAGCCAACCCTGCTTGAGGCGCGCCTCCAGGACTTGGTGTAGCCGCGGCTGAGTCACTAGAGCCGGGCACAAAGGCACCACTTCGGTCTTTCTTCTCCGAGTCTTTGACCTTCTTGAGTCCACCGCCTCCTTTCCCTCCTGATGCTCGGATAGCAGCCAAGAGGTCATTTCTACCCGCATCCGGAGCGGGCAGTGATGGAGCGGCACCACCTGGTGGAGGTGGTGGCGGAGGAGCACCAACGCCAGGAGGGGGTGGTGGTGGAGGTGGAGGAGCGCCAGCACCAGGAGGTGGTGGCGGTGGAGGTGGAGGAGCAGAACCGCCTGGTGCAGGCGGCGGCGGTGGAGGGGGAGGAGGTCCAGTGCTTGACGGAGGCGGCGGCGGAGGTGGGGGTAATGAGGGTGCTGCGCGTGCTGAAGGGTGCGAAGGGGGTGGGGGCGGCGGAGGGGGAGGCACGCTTGACGATGGTGGTGGGGGAGGAGGCGGCGGAATTGCGCTACTCGCCGGTGGAGGTGGGATTGGGCGGGAGCTCGAGGGTACAGGTGGAGGAGGCGGAGGTACTGAAGCTGGACTTCTTGGGGGAGGAGGCGGGGGACCTGGAGCGGCAGCATTGGGAATCTTGGGTGGAAGTTGGGGTGGCGCGGCAGGGCTCATTGTGCGCGGAGGCGGCGGCGGCGGCGCGGAAGGTATAGGGCTGCGGCTCGGTGGTGCTGGCGGAGCGGACACCTTTCGCACTCCATCAAAAGGAGGTGGCACTCCAAACCGAGAATGATTATCTTCCATTGGTGTCTTGGGAGGCCGAGGGGGAGGGGGAGGGCCTGGATTCGTGCTGGACATTGCTCGCTGACGACCGGGAGCAATGGAACCCGTAATATGGGCAAATTTACCTGCATCTGCAATTGGTGGAGGGGCACGGAAGCGGTTTCTTGGAGGCGAAGGCTCGCGGTTCGATGCAGGCGTAGCAGGTTCATCGTCGACATCAGTCCGAGTCCTGCGTGATGGAGGAGGGGGCGGAGGAGCGCCACGTCTGCTACCCCCACTGTTGCCAGTGTTCTGCGGGCTGAGGGCTGCCACCTTCGGAGTTGGCGGGGCAGAAGGGGGAGGCGGAGGTGGAGCTTTTCCTCGCCTCTGGTCATCAGCCAGAGACGGACTAGAGTCTGAACCAGAAGCACCCTGTTTCTGCTCAATATACGCCTTGATGAAATCGGAGTTCTCCGCTATCTGGTCCTCTGTGATTCCCATCTGCAAGAGTTCATCCAGTAGCCCCTTCCATGCCGGGTCGCTGGTGTCGAAAGGCAGCTCCTTGCGTGGCGGGCTAACTGGAGGCGGCGGGGGAGCGACCTGAATCGAAGGTGCGGGTGGTAGTTCTGCAGGCGTGATCGTTTGCGCGTGAGACCCGGACGATGAGCGATGCCCGAGCAAGCTGCCAAACAACGATCGGCCTACGCCGTGTTTGCCGTTCACCACCGGGGCAGGGCCCTGGCCACGAGTCGACGCAAATGGTGTCTGCCGTGTCTCTTTGCTCGCATGCTTCTCTCGCTCGTGAACTTTCTTGATGAAAGTCTTAGCCTCTTTCTCGTCTGCGAAAGAGAACCCGGCGGGACAGTCTTCGAGCTCAAAGGTATGGAAGAATGTGCGGTCCTGGTTGTATGCGAAGTTATCGTAGATCTCTTGATCCCAAATGACGCCTCTTCCAGCAGGCTGCAGTGCAGAAGATTGAATTGGTTAGAGATTATTATTCAGAGCTTGAGGGATGCGCTTACCGAGACATCTACCAATTTGAGCCAGAAGGTGCGGCCAACCAAGTCATTTGCCAGCACTGCAGCACCTTGTAAACCAGTGTAAGTCCATCTCTGGGGGTCTGGATATGCCACGTAGAGGCGCGCAACGGCTACAGCAAGGATCTTGTTCGCAGGCTTAGGAACAATTCTTCTAACAGTCTCCTTGTCGGAGTCGGTGAGTATAGAAGGCATGACGAGGTACCGGGCAGTTCTGGACAATGAACTAGGGAAGGTGGAGTATGAAAATTGCGATCAAGGCGATTATGTAGTTTCTCGCGGACGCATCGCAGGTGATTTGGTGCGATTTTGTAGGCCCAATGGATCAGAATGGTTGTTGATCCTCAGGCACGGCTGTTCACTGATACGGCGCGACAGTAACGGAAGGCAGTGAGAGTAGGGGGCGGGGGGGCTTGAATTCTCTCGGATTCTGCAGGGAGCTTCGGTGGGAGTGAGAATAAGAACAATGGGGAGAAGAATTAATAAGAGAAAGGCTATCTCTTGAAGGGCTCACCTGAAGAGACTGACTGCTGCTATGAAAATCCGCCTTGAAGGATGATGGGGCAGAAGAGGTCAAGTAGCAAGAAGAGAAGCGTGAGGGGGAAGGATACCTAGGCGGAGAGAGAGAGAGAGAGAGAGGCTAAGGCGGGTGGCACTAGGGAGGCGCGCGGTGGGGATCTTTTGCAGGTAGCCGGGTCTATTCACCGCAATCAATCAATGCTGCTAAATACTATGCCAATATGCCATTACGGCCTGCGACTGCTATATCTTATAACTGACTTCTGCGTGCTTCTCGAAGGACTACTGGTTTATGTAGTCTTAGACTAATTACGGCCATCGATCATGCTCCCTATTGTGCCATAGTTCTAGCTAGACTACTCCGTAGATGTCGCCGCCTCTACCAACGGCCATCTTAGGCAGAAATGACACAGTCCATGGTAGTAATGCTAAGTACGATACTCGAATGGATTAACTTTTGCCTCTAGGCAACGTCCTATCACTGACTCTATTACAAGCATGGATCGATCATGTGGCTGCGAGTGTGCTTACATTGTGAACTTATCATGTCGGAGTATCGATCCCAACCGACGTCATCGCGTGGCCTACAACTATAGAAAGCCCGCTTCTCTCCTATCACTTCTCTGGCTGCAACTGCTCTGAAAACCTCCCCAGAATCATACATACTCTTCTTCATACCTACTACGCATCTACCACTAAGCCAAATCAAACTTGTCACTATGCCTGTCATCCCATCCGAGCCTGCTAGCTTCCCTGCTGCTCAGGGCAGTAACAACGACAACCCTTCCAACTCCTCGGCACAGAAAGAGCCCAGTCAGGGTACAAAGAAGCCCTCGGAGGACGATTACATGCGGAAGGGCCCTGTGATCATGGATAGTAAGCTTAGTGCTTTCAACCGGTTGAATGTCGCATCATTAACCTCTCTATCCTAGACTTGCCCCCCAAAGCAACAAAGGAAGAGATCGAGGCACGTAAGAAGGAGCTAAACCAGTGAAACACCAGGAGTGATGCAGGATATGTTGAATGGCCTACTTTCATACTTTGTATTGATCATGAAGACTACGAATGTTATTCCGTCGGTGTAATGAAATGTCACATTAAAGACGGATTGCGGGGATATATTTACTTGGCGTGACCAATTATTGTATGCAGTGACCTTGACATCGCGAAGCACACGCCTCCCCACGAGCGGTTACTTTAGTGTCATGAAGTAAACAAATCCCCCCCCCCCGGCCGTTTACCCCTGCTAAACCTGTACGTAATTACTGTATGCCCGTACTCCAACTGCATCGGCTTGCAACAGACTCTTGCAACGGGCTCCGGCAACGGGCTGCTGAAAATAGTCCCGAAAAGGAATCATTACATCATAATGCACGTGATTTCGTGTTCACTTTGCTCCTCTCAGCGCGCTGCGATGCTGCCTCTATCGCGTCAAGAGTGTCCTCATGCCGCCTGAACGAGCCACTGTCCCGGTGAAGCTGTCTCTGCCTCTAGTGAGTGTTATAGTTCCCCGGGAACTTTATCAGACATACCACGAAGTCACTAACATGATGAAATCAGCAATACCAGCAGGACATCTTCACCGAACTGCGCACGGAGGATGAGTTAGTGATCCTTGCGCGAGGCCTAGGTCTCCTCCGGCTAGTGACCAACTTGCTTCACTTCTACGATGCTGCCGGAAATAACCTTGTATTGGTCGTTGGTGCCGATGATCGAGAGAATGAGTGGATTGGGGAGGGTAAGCGGCGATCCCGACCATGACGGCTATCGCAGGCAAGTGGCTGACAACAGCTTGTAGCGCTTGCGGAACACTATGCCATCAGCAAGACCCCTTTGGCTAGAGGCCTGAAGGTGATCAATACGGATAGAGCCACTGTTTCAATGAGGTAGCTCGCGAGCGGTACACTGCCGAGGATTGCGTGCTAATGGTCGCACAGAGAGAAGTTATATGCTGCGGGTGGTGTCCTGAGTGTGACGTCCAGAATACTGGTGGTGGACTTCTTGTCCAGTAGGTATCACTGTGCGCTTACTTGAATGACTTATTGCTGATATCAATCTCACCAATAGAACTCCTCGACCCTTCGAAAGTGACGGGGATGGTTGTGCTTCATGCCGACAAGTAAGTCGTTCGGTAATAGGGGGCACCCAAATACTGATATTGTGTAGGATTCTCGCGACATCGCTCGAAGCTTTCATCATTCGTGTGTATAGAGAAGACAACAAGACCGGGTTTCTCAAGGCGTTCTCGGATTCCCCCGAGCCGTTCACAACAGGGTTTGCTCCATTGGCCACCTCCATGCGAAATCTTTTCCTTCGCAAGGCATCGCTATGGCCTCGCTTTCATGTCACCGTTGCAGAGTCTTTGGAGGGTCACAGGAAAGCCGAGGTGATCGAGCTTGAGGTCCCCATGAGTGACAAGATGCGGGACATCCAAAACGCTGTTCTCGAGTGTGTAGAAATTTGCATCGGAGAGCTAAAGAAAGCAAACACCGGGCTTGATATTGCAGACTGGACCCTGGACAGTGCTTTGCACCGAAGCTTCGATATCGCAATCAGGCGCCAGCTCGACCCTATGTGGCACCGGGTGAGTTTCAGGACCAGGCAAATAGTTAGTGATTTGTCGGATCTACGTGCTATTCTCCAGTACGTTTCCTCCTTCAAGGTTCCCCTATCGTCCTGCCGAAAACGAGTACGTTCACCATGCATCTTCAAATGTTGACCGAAGACCAGTGCTCTGCTTACCTACGATGCCGTATCATTCCTCAAATTCCTCGACCTCATCGTTACTGCCCACACTCCACCACCTGGCTCTACAAGGCACAACTACTCCCCCTGGCTCTTCCTTGACTCTGCTGATGTGCTGTTTCAAACGGCGAAAGCGAGGGTTTATCAAGGTAAAATAAGCAATGAGGTGGCCCGCTCATCGTTGACATCATTTCCTACCACCCTTCAGCCCATCCTAGAAGAACAACCTAAGTGGGAGGTTCTCGCCGAAGTACTTGAGGAGATCGAGACCGATGCATATTTAAACCCCACAACTGTGGACGAATCTAACAGTACCGTGTTGATCATGTGCAGTGACCAACGAACTTGTCGGCAACTTCGAGAGTACCTTGCAACGATGCACGCTCACGTAGGCAACAGGAAGCGGGAGAGTTCTGACCCCGGTGATGCCATGGGTGAGAAGAAAGGCTCAGCTGATGTGATGATGCGCCGAAGGCTACGAGAATACTTGGACTGGAAGGCTTCTTTGTCCAATGTCAGCAAGAATCTTTCATCCAAACCACCCAACGAAGATACCAACGGTACAACAAGCCCAGCCACACCTGGAGCTATGAATTCCAGAGCACCCGCAAGTAAGCGACGTCGCGTTCGTGGTGGAGGTGCAGCAACTGGGCCAGGACGAGCGCCCAACGCCGGCATCCAGGTGGAGATGGAACCTTCTAGCCAAGTCACGGCGCTCTTGGACGAGATCAAGCCCACGGAGATCGAAGAGACTCAGAAGGAAGAGATCATTGTGGAGGACCTGGAAGGCATGGACGACTATTACGAATTATATGATATGAACGATTTGATCATGATACACCCTTACGATGGCGACATGGACGAACACATCCTCGAGGAGGTCCGTCCACGATACATCATTATGTACGAACCAGACCCTGCGTTCATTCGACGAGTCGAGGTCTACAGGAGCTCTCATGTGGGCAGGAATGTGCGTGTGTATTTTGTCTACTATGGAGGCTCGGTTGAAGAACAAAGATATCTGAGTGCTGTACGCCGAGAAAAGGACTCGTTCACGAAGCTGATCAAGGAGAAAGGCGTATGTACCTGTCCAAGACCTGGCGAAACCGCAACCTCATTAACAATATTCACTAGAGCATGGCCGTCACTATTGTTCACGACAAAAGCCTGGAGGATCCCCAAGAGCAATTCCTACGGACCGTGAACACTCGCATCGCCGGAGGGGGTCGACTGGCCGCAACAGCATCACCTCCGCGGGTGGTGGTCGACGTGCGGGAGTTCCGAAGCGCTCTACCGTCTTTGCTCCACGGAAACAACATGATCGTAGTTCCTTGCCAGCTTACGGTGGGCGACTACATCCTCACACCGGACATCTGCGTCGAGCGCAAGTCCGTCCGCGACCTTATCACCTCGCTGCGCAATGGCCGCCTCTACAACCAAGCGGAGACGATGCTGCAACACTACAAGAACCCCTTCCTCCTCATTGAGTTCGACCAGAACAAGTCCTTCACCTTCGACGCCTTCGCGTCCGCAACCACGCCCGGCACGACCTTCCTGACTGACTTCGGCTTCTCGTCCTCTGGCGCCAGCACGCTGTCGGCCAACAGCTCCCTGGTCAATCCCTCCAGCCCCAAGTCGGCGCAGCACCTGCTCGTCCTCCTCACCCTGACCTTCCCCAAGCTGCGGATCATCTGGTCCTCGTCCCCCTACCAGACGGCGGAGATCTTCGCCGAGCTCAAGAAGAACAACCCTGAGCCCGACCCGATTCGCGCCGTGCAGATCGGCCTCGACATGGATATCGCCTCGTCCTCCCATCCCGGCGATATCATGGCGGCCGCCGGCATCGAGCACCGCACCTTTAACCTCCTGCCTCAGGACATGCTCCGAGCCGTGCCTGGTGTCACGCCCGCTGTTCTCGAGCGGCTGATCCTGGAAACGGAGAATATCCATGAGCTTGCGAATATGAGTGTGGAGCAACTGGATCCTATTGTTGGAATCGAAGCTGCACGCAAGATAGTTGGTTTCTTTCGAAAGAGCGTGTTTGAGGATAGTTAAGACATCTTGGCTACTGTATTTATACACTTATGATTCTACTCTACAATGCTAACAAGCGGCCTGAGGCAACAAGCTGCGGGCTAAGATTACGGGATAGAAGAAACTGGATTTGATAGTAGGTTTTGTATTCGTAGCCATTTCATAACTCTATCATCCAGGTTTTCAAAAAGAAGAAAAAAAGGAGCGAATTTTGAAGATAGCAAAACCAGGGAACAGAAAAAGAAAATCGTCAACACAAGCCAAGCTGCACGCAGCCTGCCTTTTTTTCCGTACGTATTGCGACCCATTCCTCCGTAGACGACCCAAGAGCATCCCTCATGATGGACCATGATCCAGGGACCAAGAGGACCCAACCGAGACAGCCCTTAAGTCTATCCCTGCCAATGATTCATACCCTGAGTTTGCGAGGGGCCACACGAGAGATTGAAGCGAGCGCCTGTTGCGAAGCGGGTGGGGAGACGCCGCTGCTGCCTTCATCCATCCTCCAGAGGCCTTCTCAGGGGAAAGAAAAGGGTGGCGTAGGCGAGTAAGACCCAAGCCAAGCGCCTAGGTTTCACAAATACCCTAAAGCAAGCGGATGTTGGCTCGCACAGGGTCCGGAAACTGGGACACATTCCTTTCCCCGGAGAAAGGACGTTTGATTTGCCGAGAGGGAAAGCATGAAGGACGTGTGGCGAGAAGAGAGAAGGGGGGCGAGAATGAATCCCAGGGGAGCTCTCCTCGCGCAAAGGGGTATGAATGCATCGGAGACGAGAGGGGAGAAGGGAATTTAGAGCTCGTCGACATCGATCTCCTTCTCGTCTTCGCTCTCGCGGTCCTCGTCGAACTCGACGTTGTCCTCGAAGCCCTCGTGGCCGTAGGTGTCGGTCTCGTTGATCTTGGCGTGTTCGGGCAACTCGCCGTAAGCCTTGAGACTTCTGGCCTCATCGGCGGTGTACTTCATGATGACGTCGCCCTTCTCGTCCTGGTAGTCACGCAGCGACAGAAGAATGATGTCGCCCTGGTTGATCCAGACCTTCTTCCTGAGCTTGCCACGGATGTGTGCCAGGCGCTTCTCGCCGTCGAAGCACAGCGCCTCCAGGCGGCCGTTACCGAGCATCTTCACGACCTGCGCGTACTCCTGGCCCTCCTCCTTGAAGACGAGTTCACGCTTCTCGTTGTCGTTCTCGTTCTTTCCACGACGACGGTTCTTACCGCCCTGTTGGTAGGATCATGCATCAGCACAAAGGTCCTCATAGAAGGGGGGGGGGGAGGTAGTATTATGACAAAATAGTGGTATCGTGTACTCGACAACGCCAGGCCTCACCACCTAGACAGCTGCATTCTTGACATAAACACTCCAGCGCAGCGGTCTTTGGTGGTGAAAGTCGTGTGGCGCCCGTTTCGAAGCAGTGCGAAAATCTGTGAGGCGGGGTTCATAGGGGGCGTGTGCTCACCTTTCCCTTGTTCTTGGGCATGGTGAAATCTCGCTAACCGCGTTATTCTTCCACTCGATGCGATAGCCGATGATCGAACACAAAAAGGGGAGGTGATAAGATGGACGTCCCTACGGACCAGCAGAGGGTTGAAAGTGGGGGTGGGAGACAGAAAGAGACAACGATGATTTCGACGCTTTTCAGGCTTTGCCGCATCTTATGTCAGCACCCAGTGGGTGTTATGAGCCTGATTCCTGCCTTAAGAGTCAGCGAGGAGCCTGCCAATCATGGGTAAGATGGGTCTGACCGCCCTGTGACAGAAATGATAGAGTCGCTTTATCGATAGAAGGAAAGAAAGAAAGTATTCTTACCTTCATTATTACGAACTCTTCATGCATGTCTGATTTTGGCATTCGAGGCCCCCACGCTCTTCCAACTTCGTAATATACGCATCTGGCCTCGCCCCTACGCCTCTAAATGGCTTATTTGAAACTGGCTTAATCGAGCTTTCAACAGTCGCTTGCTTGTCGAATCCGAACTTCCATCGACCTCGTTCATCTCTTTGGAAGAGTCGGCTCCTCTTTGTTCGGACCTGGTTGGCATAGGAACAGACCATCTAGTGCTACTCTGGTGTGTTTATATCAGTTGTAGGGGAACACCTGGATCCACCCTTAACGGCGAATTAGTGGGAGTCATCGATTTCTTGACACCAAACATGCCCCTCAACCCGATGCGCAATTCCGCAGTAAAGCTGCGTCTCAAGACGGCGCTTTACGGCATCAATTATCATACCGACCATATAATGCCCTACATTGCCCGTTCACAATTACTGTTACCTAAGAACCCTGTCAAATGCAAAATCTCTCATCTCTACCAGAACCGCCCTCGCGATACGCTATGGTACTCAATGAGTCACAGCATGATCTCATCATACAAAAGTGTTGTTCGGTCATGGGCATTGGGAAGGTCTAGAGTAGCCTTTCGCAAAGCGATGGAAGCGCGTGGATACGATAGAGACGGCCGAGCAATCAGTTCGTTTGCCAGGGAGCCTCAGGAGGCGAAACATATTGACGGTCTCCGAGGGACGCTTAACGTCATTATTCAGGAACCGGTCCTCAACGCGAAATCCTCAGAGATTGAGAGGGATATGGATTTGATTGTGCATGAGGTAATCCAGACCATGCTCAAGGATCCAAACGTGAAGAAGGGCAAGGTTCCGCCGCCAGGGAGACCGCGTGTGTCTGCTTATTATCCAAGGAGAAGATGAGACAGTCAGGATCATTTGAGAACAATTTGGCACATTCTTCTGTAAATAGATGAATAGAAATAATATCATATTGTATAGCATGGACATGCCTCTTGATCGCGGCCGAGGGTCCTTGGCAACGTTTGGTTCGTTCCTAACGGGCCGATCTTTGAGGAGAATCAAAACAACATCTCCGACATACCACCTGCCTTACGTACTCCTCTTCCTCATCCTCATCATCGCGCCGGAACGACTGCCTGGACGCAGGCCTCCTTTTCTTGTTCCTTGAATCTCTCCTTCTTTTGGCGTCGAGATCACTTGGTGCGCTATTTCTGACTGCCCAGTCGGTTGCTTCACTTGACAGCTTGCGTGCGCTCCTCCACCTTATCGACTATGTTGGTATCCTTGACTGTCGGCAAGGTCGACGCCGGAGTCGCCGTACTCTTGACTCAGGACAACAGACTGGTAAGTGATTATTCTGCTGTTTCTCGACTCGAGATGCAGCTGCGAGGTGGCAGGCTCCTTGCATTCTTCGATTCCCAAACCACCTCCCCGAACCCATGCTGACTCTCCGACCACTCCCCATCAGATCGAATTCCCCTCAGTTCTCCTGCCAAACAACATCACCTCCGGTAGCATCGTCGACATTACCGTCGCGCGCAATCACGCCGCCGAAACCGCCAGCGCAACCGCCTTCCAGACCCTCCAAAAACGCATCCTCAACACCTACGGAATCAAGACGCCTACTCCTCCGATCCTCCGCCTCCGCAACGCAACCCAGACCTCCCTCGTTCTCGAATGGGATCCCATCGATCTGGCCACTGCGTCCCTGAAATCCCTCTCCCTCTACCGCAATGGCTCCAAGGCCGGCTCCATCCCCCGACCGCTCGAGACACGTAGCACCAAGATCAGTGGCCTGGCCATCCACACCGAGTATACCTTCCACCTGGTCCTGCGCACCACCGCGGGGACCTACCAGTCCGAGAAGCTCGTCTGCCGCACGCACAAGATGACTGATCTGTCTGGCATCACGGTCACAGCCGGGGTGCTGGCCCCGCAGCAGAAGGATGCGCTCGCGGCCGCGCTCGACCGCATCGGCGGCAAACTGATCGATACCGTCCGCATCGACACCACGCATTTCGTCTGCACGGAGGGCCGGGGCCCGCTCTGGGAGAAGGCGGTGGAGATGAACATCCCCGTCGTCGTGCCCGAATGGGTCGATGCCTGTGAGGCTGAGGGCACCATCGTCAGCGTCCGGGGCTATTACCTCAACGCGGACCCCAAGGCTCGCCAGCTGGGCCCCATCCATAGCTCGACGCAGCATCAGCGCACAACCTCGACTGCTACGTCGCTCCTAACCGCCACGGGCCAGTCACAGAACAATAACCAGAGCTCGAACCAAATCCCGGACCCCGACCAATCATCACTGTCCCCGTCCCCGTCGAACTTGGCCCCCTCGAGCTCGCAGCAGGCAGAGCAACAGCAGCTCGAGGAACCCCCACTGACCCCCTTCCCCGGTGCCGAGATGACAGGCCAGCCGACGGCCGAAGAGAGGGAGGTCTCGTCCGACGAGGGCCGGATGTCCCCTCCACCCCCGGTTCCCCCCAAGGACGACGATGACGATGACAAAAAAGACGAGGCCCCCGTACAAGAAGATTACGATGCAGCGGAGGGAGCGACGCCGGAAGAGGAAGAGAGGGCCAGTGGAAGCGACCAGGAACAGGCGAGCACGGCGGAGGAGCACTCCGACCACCCCGGGGAGGAAAAAGGCAAGCCAGCAGAGGAGGAGAGTAAGGAGCGCCACTCGAAAGAGGGCGAGGGTGATTTCAATGAAGTTCCGCTTTAGTTGTGCTACCCCCATAAGTCCCTTTCGCTTTTCCTTTGTCTCCTAATTATCTTTTCTTGCCGCGACGATATTCAAATGGACTTTGTAAGCGTCTATGATTGTAGTTATAGCCGATAGAAGCAAAAAAACTACTATGGTTCTTCGTATCAACATATTTTTCCGATATGCGTACTGTTGACCGACTGTTGTACTTTTGTGTTTGATCTTTTCTCTTCTTACCTCGGGTTGGCGCCATTTCCGCATTATAACTTGACCAGTCTGCCGCCATGCATGTTTTCTTTTACGGTAATCTGAAAGCCTTCCTCTTATCGTTGAATCTTGGTTCTCGGTTTAATTTGACGTAATGGACATGCGCACTGCACGTGCAAGGGCAAACATCTGTGGATCTATCATTGAATGTCGTGCACGGTGTTTGCTGTCAGTGCGCAAGACATATATAATTCACAGCCGGGCTTGGCCCCCTCTCCACTATTTACAATTCTTACATCGCCACCTCGGTCTATATTTTCTCTTGATATATATTTTATATTCCGTGCTTTCCGGGCTTTACCCCACCATCTTAGTTGACGGTACGGACAATATCATCGATAGCCTGTGCTACGTAGGTAACGTTCCCCTGGCTCACTAGGATTATGGTCAGTATGCTGGTAAGGGCCAACAGATGTTGACAAGAACAAGTTACTTACAGCCGCTGATGGAGGCTCGGCCAGACTTCAGGAGGTAGATGTGGTATTTCTCCTTGAGGGCCTCGACCTGCGTCGGGGTGAGACCGGTGTAGGAGAACATGCCGTTCTGGGTTGTCAGTCAGATTTGGGTTGGTCCACTTAGTATATTTGTGTGGAACGACTTACCTGCTCGACGATGTGTTTCCACGTGCCGGGAGTCTGAAGGCGCACGAGCTCGTTGTAGAGGGCCTGGCGCATGGACTTGATGCGCGAGCTCATGACCTTGAGGTCATCGTGCCACTGGGCGGTCAGCTGGTCGTTGGTGAGGACCTTCTTGACGATGGTGCAGCCGCCGACGGGGCCCATGGAGAACTCGCCGCGGATCAGATGGCAGAGGTTGTTGACGACGAGGTCGCGGAGATTCTGGGAGCCCTCGGCGAGGACGTAGTGGAAGGCGCCGACGCGCTGGCCGTACAAGCCAAAGTTCTTGGAGAAGCTCTGGGCGACGCACATCTCGAGGTGCGGCTTCTCGGTGAGGAAGTAGCGAACGGCCCAGGCGTCCTCGTCGGCGGAGCCGGAGGCGAAGCCCTGGTAGGCGGAGTCGAAGAAGGGGAAGATCTGCTTGCGCTCGCACAGGTCGGCGATCGCCTTCCACTGGTCCTGGTTGGGGTCCAGGCCCGTGGGGTTGTGGGCGCAGGCGTGCAGCAGGATCACGTCGCCGGCCTGCGCGTGGGCCTCCAGCGTCGACATCATGCCCTCGAAGTCGAACGACCGCGTGTCCGCCTTGTAGTACGGGTACGTGCGCCGCGGCACCCCGGCCAGCTCCCAGATCGTGAGGTGGTTGGCCCACGACGGGTCCGACAGCCACACCGTCCGCGGTTTCATCTTGTGCGCCAGGAACAGCGCCCCCAGGTGGTTGGCGCCCGTGCCGGCCACCGTCTGCACCGACCCAATCCGCCCCTGCTGCGCCTTCTGCTGCTCCGTCGCCTGCTTCGCGTCGAACCCGAACATCAGGTCCCGAGCCAGCTCCAGGAACGGGATGTCGCCCTCAATCGCCGTGTACTCGTGCCGGAACAGATTGTCTTCCGCCAGGAGTTGCTGCTCCGCCTGCCGCACCACCGGCAGCGGCCACGGCTTGCCATCGTCCGTGCGGTACACGCCCACCCCCAGGCTGACCTTTTGCGGGAACGTGTCGTTGTTGTATGCGCGGTTCAGCGCGAAGATCTCGTCCGCCGGCAACGGATGCAAGTCGAGAACGGTCATTTTGGTGGTATAGGAAAGGAGGGCAGACGGTTTGAGCGTATCTTCGAGAATGTCAGCGAGGCAAGCCCGGCTAAGTGTATGCTCCGGAACCAGGGTTGGGGTTTAGTTCTTCTTCTGCAACCTACCTGAGGGGGGGCGGTCCCGAGGGGCAGTGGGCTAGGTTTTGAGGATAGCCGGTGTGGGTGGAGCAGTGGGATTTTTAGTTGGATCGGACGGGGACACGGGCGACGAACAAGCAGGCTATGAGCACGGTCTGAACAAGGGATTATGAGATCTGCTGGCGTTGAGCAAGAATGGAGAACGAGGCAGGACGCGAGATACTCGATTCAGCAAAAGAATGACGGTGGACCGATTGCATGAGTCAATATTCAGTCGTCAATGGCATGCAGGATTGGCCGATATCGCCCTCGTGGATCCAGCCAAATACCCGCCGGTTCGGTTCGTCTAGGCATGGCGGTTTCTTTTTCTTTTTTCTTCGCCGCTGACGACAATTGAGCAACGGGAATCCCCGCTTAGTGAAGGATCCCTGAAACCGTGGATCGATGATTCGAAGGAAGCCATTGCAGACCGTGTGACCGGCACAGAATGGGCCATTGATATCCCATCAAATGGTAGACTTATCGTTGTTGTCTTGCCGATAACCTCCGTTGCTGGGCGGTGACGAGAACAGGAATGGATCATGTGGCTGGTCACATTATTGTTCACAGTGCATTGACTGTACAGTATGTATACAACCAGACTTGTACACTTTTCAGCATAAAGTGAGGGTTGGGATATTCCTCATTGGGAACCTGATCTGGGCATGTCAAATGAAGCTCAAGGTGAGGTTCGACTCGGATAAAGGCGGACAAAAGCCGGTCACCTGCTTAAGAACCCCCGGTTGTAGCCGAGCAAATATACTGGACGGAATCTGAACTATACAATCTTCGCTTGTAGAATCCACGATGCCTGGGGACAAGAAGCATTGGACTTATCTCGCCCATTAAACAAGTAGGTTATCCCACCAACATGAACCCGAGATTGGAAGGCAACATGTCCAAATGACTGGACCACCCGGATCGACTCGGTCGTCTCTCGATAATAACAATGTTACAATGAGGGGTCGTGAGGGGAAGTTGTCAGCTCGGAACAACCTGGCGTTGGGGAGCAAACCACGACATTCGTCCTCTGGTCAAGTCACTTCTGCTAGTGAAATTATCTCACCGTATCTGGATTCGACTGCGATTTACGTTCTACTATCAGTATGGCCTCACCGAATGACGAACAGCTCTTGCACGACCTCCGTCCGAGGGTCTTAACTCAACCACTTCATAACAGCATCCCTCCGGAGTTGGTGTCTCGGTTCGATCCGGTCTTCGTGGAGAACTACAACAAATACAATGCGGGAAGGCTCCATACCCATGAGGTCCCTATCGAGCACTTCCGACGCAACCCAGCTAAATACCTCATCAGCTATGGTCGTGCGAGCGGTCCGGATGTCTACCGCATCTCCGAACAGAAATGCCCAGTACAGGGCGGAGAGATAACCGTACGCATCTTTGAACCGCCAGCCGTGGTCAACGAGCATGGTAAGGCTCAGAAGAGGGCCGCTTATATCAACTTCCATGGCGGTGGATGGGTCTTTGGAGATCTGTCAACCGATCATGACTTCTGTAAAAGGATCGTCGATGGGTTGGACGGGCAGTTGGTAGCCTTTGATGTCGACTATAGACTGGCACCTGAACATAAATACCCCATTCCGGTGGATGATTGCTGGACAGCATTTAACTGGGTCAGTTTAGTTTTCCCAAAGGGTTCGATGGGTAGTCACGTAACCGAAGACTAACTACGAAGGCAGGTCCGCTCACAAAAAGCCGACGAGTTCAATATCGACCCAGATCGCATGGCTGTCGGCGGTATTTCAGCGGGTGGACATCTGGCAGCTGTGATGGCTCATCTCTGCCGCGACGCTGGCATCCCGTTGCGACTTCAGGTGCTGAATGTCCCCGTTTGCGATCTGCATAGCCCGTTCGCTTCCGATGGCACATTCGACCGCGATGGATGCCCCTATGACTCGTACAGGGAGATGGAGTTTACGGTGCCTCTGTCCGTTGCACGCATAGCATACTTCCACAGACATTTCCTAGGAAATTCAAGACCAGCAACATCAAAAGAGGTGAGCTACTCCTACAGAGTGCCGAGACAGGTATTCGCGACGCGCAAGGCGCTGACCTGCGCTTCAGGACTGGAAGATATCTCCCATGCTAGCTCCCAACTTTGCTGGATTGGCGCCTGCATTGATCTACACAGCTGAAATGGATCCTCTGCGGGATGAAGGTGAAGCTTACGCGACGAAGTTGAAGGCTGCGGGATGCTCGGTCGAATTGATGCGGATGAAGGGGGCGCCACATACTTTCGCTTTACTTGATGGGATCCTGAAGTCAGGACAGGTGTATAACTTGAAAGTGATTGAAGGACTGAAGGCCAGTCTTATAGTTCAATAGAGGCAAAGTATGACTATGATGACGACGCTGCATCATGCATACTCGCTAGAATGGATGATGAATCCCAACCGTTGACGGTGTAGGAGAAATGCGGAGAGAATCTGAGGATCCTGGTTTATCCGGACAGGCCTTTTACCATACCTTACCGAGTCTTACACTTCAAATCATCATCACACACTGGGAGAAGCGACCAAAACAAACTGCCGGGCGTCATGACCGTACCGGACCGGGAGAGCTCGGCAGGCGGTATCGGAAAAGAATGGCATTCATTAAGGCCTCGTTTTGCTCTCTTCCTCTTCCCCTTCTTCTCCCTGTGGCCGTCCATCCCCTTGATTTTTGGGTATTTTCGAGCGTGTATATTTAGAATTCTATCCTTACTGCATTATTTTCAGAGTATGACGACCACCCAAGCTTCCTGCACAAGCCGCAATGGCTCTCTCTGCTCTACCACCTGCACAATTGGAATTGGTTCCGACTAGCTAACTCACCATGACCAAAAACAGCTCGTCAAAAGCCGAAGAAGCGTCATGTTGACCTCCTCCTACAACACCTCCCGGGCCGCAGTGCGCTCGATGGCCAGCGTGACACGCGCTGTCTCCTCCAGCTCCCCCGCAGCTGCCGCGGCTTTTGCTGCCCGCTCCCCCGCTGCGCTCAGTAGCCGACGCTTCTTGGCTTCCAATAGCCGGGTCATGCAACATTTCCCCCGCCTTCAGTCCCTGAACTCTACCTCCTCCAAGCGCGCCTTTGGCACCACCGTCAGAATGGTGAGTTCTCTTGTCTTCCTTCATCGGTCGGTCACGATAAGTGATTAGCAACGGCGTCTTGTTGCATATGTCTCTACTTCTCTTCCTCGAACGCTTCCACTCGCGTGACAGCCTGATCCGATGCATAGGAATGCAATACTAACCGATCATGGCTCTTCAGTCTTCTGCTACTCGTACCGAAACCGATGCTTTCGGTGAACTCCAGGTATGTGGCCTCATTCTATCCAGTCGGAGCGCTCATGATGATGATGATGATGTACTGACTATGTTTTGCTTTAGGTCCCCGCGGACAAGTACTGGGGTGCCCAGACCCAGCGGTAAGAGCTTCGACTCCATTGCTCTCATTTCCACAAGAATCATCATAGAATGAGAGAAGGGAACGGACAACGACTGACAGGAGGATAGTTCTCTGGGTAACTTCGACATCAACCAGCCCCAAGATCGTATGCCCGAGGCCGTCGTCAAGGCCTTCGGTGTCCTCAAGGGTGCTGCTGCCACGGTTAACATGAAGTTTGGCCTTGGTAAGACGTTCTTCTGGGAGAAATTGCTTGTAGGAGCGCATTACTGACATGCGCGACAGACCCCAAGATCGGTGAGGCTATCAAGCAGGCCGCCGCTGAGGTTGCCGAGGGTAAGCTGAACGACCACTTCCCTCTTGTTGTCTGGCAGACTGGTTCTGGTACCCAGTCCAACATGAACTCCAACGAGGTCATCTCGAACCGTGCCATCGAGATCTTGGGTGGTGAGAAGGGCAGCAAGAAGCCCGTCCACCCCAACGACCACGTCAACATGTCTGCCTCCTCCAACGACTCCTTCCCCACCGCCATGCACATCGCTGCCGTCATGGAGCTCGAGAACACCCTGCTCCCGGCTCTGCGGAGCCTCCGTGACGCGCTCCAGGTCAAGGTTGAGAAGTTCGACAAGATCATCAAGATCGGTCGCACCCACTTGCAGGATGCCACCCCCCTTACCCTCGGCCAGGAGTTCTCTGGCTATGTTGCCCAGCTCGACCGCAACATTGAGCGTGTCGAGAACTCCATCCCTCACCTCCGCTACCTGGCTCAGGGTGGTACTGCCGTCGGAACCGGTCTGAACACCTTCAAGGGCTTCGATGAGGCCATCGCCGCCGAGGTCACCAAGATGACCGGCACCCAGTTCTACACAGCCCCCAACAAGTTTGAGGTCCTTGCCGCCCACGACTCCGTCGTTGAGGCCTCTGGCTCTCTGAACACTCTGGCTGGCTCTCTCTTCAAGATCGCCCAGGACATCCGTTACCTCGGATCCGGTCCCCGTTGCGGTCTGGGTGAGCTTTCTCTCCCCGAGAACGAGCCCGGCTCTTCCATCATGCCCGGCAAGGTCAACCCCACTCAGTGCGAATCTCTCACCATGGTCTGCGCTCAGGTTATGGGTAACCATGTCGCTGCCACTATTGGCGGTATGAACGGTCAGTTCGAGCTGAACGTCTTCAAGCCCGTTATGATCCGCAACCTGCTCCACAGCGTGCGCATCCTTGCGGATGGTATGAAGAGCTTCGAGAAGAACCTTGTGCACGGCCTTGAGGCCAATGAGCCCAGAATCAACTCTCTCCTCCACGAGAGGTAAGTCGTAATTGGGATAATTTGTGGTATTGTATGTTGATTGTCGACTAACATCGGAATTCTAGTTTGATGCTTGTCACCTGCCTCAACCCCGTCATTGGTTATGATATGGCCTCCAAGGTCGCCAAGAACGCTCACAAGAAGGGTCTCACCCTCAAGCAGAGTGCCATGGAGCTCAAGGCTCTGAGCGAGGAGGACTTCGACAAGTACGTCCGTCCCGAGCTGATGCTGAGCCCCAAGGAGAAGAAATAGACGTATAGACGGCGCGTTGGATGACAGGAATGAGGGGTCTTGATCTTTTGGAATAGTTTGGAGGGACGCAATTTAGCGGAGCCCAACCTTTGCTTTTTTTTTTTTTTTCTCTATTTCACATTTATGTACACCCAGGAAAATCTATTGTATTATTGTTCTTTGATGACGGTGATGATAGTATTGAGATTTCCAAGTTGAAGGGGAATGAGATCCCGATTTGGCGGTAGTTTTAGTGGGATCGAATCCACCGCCGTCTGGTACTATTTTTGGAATGCTCCAGGGATGCAGATTAGAAGAACTGCAACAGCCATTGAGACCTGCAGCACTAGTCTCTTGTGCAGGAGGCGAGCAGCTAACAAGTGAATATTCATGACAGGGCTATATGTTATATCGAGAAGAGAATGGAAGACACGTACGAGTAAGTAGTCAGGGGCGGACAGCATAGCAATAGTAATCAATCAATAATGGAGTGTTTCAGGCAGCCCATGGGCCCTGAGGCAGTGTTTGCGGCTGTCGATCTTTATTACTTTCGCCGCGCCCTTGTAATCTGTCCCTTCTCCTCTCTTCCTCTTCCACTAACCCATCAACTTCTTGTAATTGAACCCTCTGTCTCTCTTTCAGATCACTGTGTATACCCTTCCTGCGCTGGTTAGCGTTTGCTCCTTCTTTGCAGATTCCGTCACCGAGGAGTTATCACCCTTGTGCCTGAGCGACCCCGCCATCCCTCAAAGAACATAATCACCACCACCACCCAAGTCGCTGAATACCGCATCGCTTGTTCAAACCACGCGCAAAACAAAGACCTATACCCCTCCAAGACCACAATCAACCCAATTGACACAATGACAAACCTCACCACCTCCACCCCGGCCGCCCAACCCGCCGTCGCCAACGGCAAAGCCCCTGCTTCCACCACGACGACGGAGCACGACGACCTCCTCTTCCCCACGACCCTGATCTCCCCGGAGGTGGTCAGCGTGCTGCCGGAGAACTACACGATCCGGCCCGTGCGCCGCTCCGACTATCAGCGCGGCTATCTGGACGTGCTCCGTGTGCTCACCACCGTGGGCGACATCACCGAGGCGCAGTGGAACCAGCGCTACGACTGGATCTCCTCGCGCAACGACGAGTATTACCTGCTGGTGATCTGTGACGGCAGCGACCGCATCGTCGGCACCGGCAGTCTGATCGTCGAGCGCAAGTTCATCCACTCGCTCGGCATGGTCGGCCACATCGAGGACATCGCCGTCGACAAGGACCAGCAGGGTAAGAAGTTGGGATTGCGGCTTATCCAGGCGCTGGACTACGTCGCTGAGAAGGTTGGGTGTTATAAGGTATGGCTTGCTTCCATGTTCATCGTCGATTTGTATATGAGGGGGAGTTTTTTTTCTTCTTCTAATATTCTTGGCTAACTGTGGTTTTTTCGGGTAGACTATCCTCGATTGCTCTGAGACTAATGAGGGGTTCTATCTTAAGTGTGGGTTCAAGCGGGCTGGGTTGGAGATGGCGCATTATTACTAGGTTTTATGGTAGGTGGTAGAGGACTGGGCCTCAGGGAATGGTTGGCTATCTTTCAAAGGGTTTCGGGTTATTGGCTTTTTGTTTCAATGCTTTGTTTTTGTGGGCGTTCCGTTTAGATTTGGTACCCTGGGTGAGTACTTGATTTGTTGACTTTACTTGATGTATACATAATTTCGAGGTCAGAGAGAGGGGCAGCCCGGTATAGATATACGAGGTTATTTGCCAGACGCGGTGTGTGGGCTTTGTTCGGGCCTGAGATTATATCCAAAGAGGAAGTAAGTAACCTGTTTTCACGAGAGCAAGGCTCATCCATATGTTGGCCATGATCTGAGAGTAATCCATGTGTGCTAAACATTCCGTTGATTTTCTGGTAGGACAGCCGGGATCATGCCTGTTGTTTGCTGTGTGGGACGACCAAGCACCACTGCCAGGGACCGTGAATCTACTTGCCTGAGGCAGGTTCAGGGTTGGCTGGGTTACACTACAAGACCGTATCGAGGATGGGTGGGAAATTCCTGACTGCGGATGGTGAAGGGGAGCAGAAATTGATTTCACAACGCAAAGGGGGAATCTACAAAGTCACACGAAAAACGAATAGGTGCCATCATATCACATCCATTTTCCATTTTTATGGGTTGAAAAAAGTACCATGGGCTGCAACATGATAGAGAGAGAACCACCTATCTGGAGAGCCAAGGTTTTGCCGAGAATCTTCACACCCAAGTTCTTTCGAACGGAGAGAGAGAAGAGATGATCCCTTTTTTTGAGTTTCGCTCATGCGCCGGAAGATCGTATTGGTTTCAATAAGAAAGTTGATTGAAAGGAAAACGTAAATTCCAGCTCCGGAAAAACCTCCCAAAGTTCCATGATATCCTTGCTCCCCAGTCCCAAGCCAGACCGCTCATTCTTCAAACCCGTTATTTTTTGATATAGGGAATTTAACGAGACTTGGCGGCGACCTTGGGGGCGGAACCCTTGGCACCCTGCTTGCTCTGGATGCGCTGGCCAGTACCCTTGCCGGCGGCGGCGTTCTTGGCCTTCTCGGCCTTCTTGCGGGACTCGGTGGCAGCCTTCTTCTCCTTGGCGTCCTTGATGGCCTGCTGGCGGGCGGCGGCACGGGCCTCGGGGCGCTGAGAGCGGCGCTCCTTGATCACGTCGAGGGAGGCACCGACGATGGCACGCTGGTGCTTGACGGCACGGCGAGTGCGCTTCTTGGCAACTTCCTGTTTTACACCGAAGTGAATTCCCGGTCAGCATAACCCGTTGTTTTCCCAAACACAAACCGAGATATCAGCATATCGTTTCTATTGTGTGGCCGTGAATCTCCCGCCTGCCTAGGAATATCCTAGACGCCTGCCTCCTTCGTTCAATATGCGTGTTCCTCTTCGAGCAGTTGATAAACCCGGATCATCTCGAGTGGAAGTCCCCAAGCCCCCATGATGTTGTCGCTTCTTCCGACACGTTCCAATCACAATTTCCCATCCCACGAATCCCACAGGCAGGAGACACAAGACACACACATAGACTTTCTGCAATTCGGAAGGAAGAGATGGCGGTGGTACTGACTTCAGAGATACCCTTCTTGTGCTGGCGACGGTAGAGGACAGTCCAGGCGATACGGCGAGGGTTCTTGCGCTGGAGGAAGAGGGACTCGGACTTTCCATTCTGGAAGCGGAAGATCTTGCTGTCGCCACGGACGTACAGCTTACCCTGTTTGATTCGAGAAAAAAAAGTCAACGGATTTTGGTTCTCATATATGATGCGATCGTCGATAATTTATTGGTCGTGCCGTAACGGGGCGCCATATCGAGCTTTTTTTGCATGTTTCGGGCGATTATGGAAAGGGAGCTCAAGAACGCACCTTTCCAGGGTAGATCTTCTGGCCGGAGAAAGAATCGTCGTAGGTACGCATCTTGATCGTCTGAGATGCGCAGCCGGTCTGTTGTCGGTTGGCGTTGGGTGGTTGAGTCGAAGCGGTCTCTGCGGCGAGGCTGTTCGGGCGAGACTGACACAATTGTGGTGGTGCGGTGCGGGAGCCTCGCTAAACCCGGCCACGTGACCACGCCTGCCCTTGGCTGGCGCTGCCTTTCCGCTCCGACTTCTCCAACCTCGCGATCTATGTAGATGACTATGTATGGGGGCGGGGCTTAATTACCTCGTTGACCTTTGGATTGTTTCTCCCGATGATATGATGTTTTATGACATTCAAATCGCACATGATTTCAATTTTTTTTTATATCTTCTTTGCTCAGTTGATCAAGCTCAATTATTCTGAGACTATGGAGAGAATATGAAAGTCGATTCCGCTTGTTAAGCGTCATGGCACCCCGGACTGTACCACTAGATACATACACCAACCCTCTATCCAGATACATACAGCAAAGAATTAAACTAACAGGACCGTATTACAAAATGATCTCAGACCACTTTTCCTACTTATTCCCGTCTACTTCACTCCTCATCAGTTTGTAATCCGATAAAAAGGCAACAATGATCGAGGTACACAAAGCAACCGGCCAATGCATACATAGGTCGCAATAATAGTTCCATCCAAGGATGGTACCATAGTCGCGTCCCATTCTGCAGAAGCACGATCGAAGTTCTAGGAGTGCCAGTCACAGGGGCCCCAGGGGTCGGGCTTACATTCCTAGATATCAGACGTAAGTAAATTAGCAATGATCCCTTAGTTCAGGTACAGTCGACACTTTCCCCTCCCGCTAACAGAGTTTCTCAGGACTCGCAATCAACCCACCTTGCACTGGATATCCTGGCACATGGCTGTACCACAGATTCCACAGCAGTCAGAACAGACATAACGTCCGCATCCACCGGGCTCGGAGCACAAAGCGTAAGTAGAATGATCCTTGGTGAGGTTACCGTAACGGTCCAAAAGACACAGAACCATGAAGCACCGGCGGGATCGCAACCAGTGCCGCTCCGCGATCGGCTGGGCCATGTACTGGAGGCATCCTTGACGGACGCAGCACGGCTTCCCGCAGACAGGGCAGGGTCCGTAGCAGTGGGTGCACCAAAGAATCTTCGTGTCCCAGGAACGGCTGTCCCCGGGTCTCGCCGGTTCGCCGGGCAAGCTGGGCTTGAGCATGGTGCCGGTGAATCCGCGCATCCAGAGAGTCTTAGCTTTGTGTTAGCCTCTGTGATCTGGTTTGAGGGTCTGAGGGCGGGCTGTGGTTCTGCCTTACCGGATCTTTGTACGGTTTACGAGGCGCGGCCGGAGTCGGCTTGGCTTCTTCGGTGATGCTCGCGTTGTCGCAGTGGACTTCGCTCCCACTCTTGCTCTGAGTGTCGGTGTGAATGGAAGCAGTGGACTCGTTGCCGGGCAGGCTCAGCAGAGACTCGGCGGCAGAATGAATCTCTACCGAGTGCTCGCTCTCCGGACGGGCTGGAGAAGCAAGGGTAAGGGCGTCCATGGAAGCGCTCAGGCGAGGCACTTCAGTGTGCTCGCGCACGGGAAGTGTTGAAGACGAAGCGAGAGCCACAGGGGCCATGAAACTGCTCTGGTGAGGCACTTCAGTGTGCTCGCGTGGTGGAAGCATCAAAGCAGAAGCCAAAGCGGGCGAGTTCATGTAGCCGCTTGGACGAGTTGCCTCATCTCTCACGCTCAGAACAACCTCCTTCTCCAAATTCGAGACGAGTTCCTCTTCAGTCTCTTCGATGATAGTGCCACGGTCCCAGAAGTCCAGGCGCATGTAAACAGGGACCGGGCCATCGCCGATGTCTGCTCACGATCAGCTCCCGTTCTCATCTACACCCTAGCAGAGTGTTGCTGTGTTGACAACACCTGGGGAACACGTGGAATCAGAGACTTACCTCCGGAAGTATCGCCGAAGCTCGCAGAACTCTGAGTTCCGATACTGCTGGCGAGGGTTGTAGTGCTCTGATTCTCGAGTCTGCTGAGAAGGCTCGCAGTGCTCTGAGAAATGGTGCTCGCGTCTTCGTCAGGCACGGTCTGAGTCTTCTTTTTCTTCTTGTTTGCCTTCTTTTTCTTTTTTTTGGTGCTAGAGTTGTCATCACCAGCGACCTCGGAGTCAGCAGTCACTGTTTGGAGTGAGCCACCACTGTCAGACGAGCTCATAACACTGGAGCAGGATGACGAAGAGACTCACCGGAGACAGCAGCCGAGACGAGAGACGCGTCAGAAGCGGATGCCGCAGCGTTGACCTCACTGGAGGCGCTCTTGTCCTTGGCGAGCTCCATGTTGTCGTTCCCTGACTGTTCAGTCCGATAGGAGATGCTTGTCTGCGTGCTGGATTGTGTTGGGGAAAAGTTTCTTGTCCAGCTTGGCAGACTTGTATAGCCATAGAGAATGATCTCGTCGCCAGAAGGTCCTAACACCCCAATGCGACTCCCATCGCGCCGAGCAACGGGGGCCAGGTTAGCTGGACGCCCGGTATTCGGTGCACACGGGTCCACGCGCGGGTCCTGGCCGCTTTTTGATGTTAACAGCGACTCACTGATATGTTATAATGTAGTGAAGGATGGTGCTCACCTTGCCTCCCCTGGCAGGTCATTGGCTATCTTTCGAAGTCTCGGCATGGTCACAAGCGCGGTTCTGTTGATGAAGGGTTGAAGACGTGGTTTGACAGGGAGATGCCGAGAAGAAGGTAGTTGAAGTAGAAGGTGGAGTGAGATAGCAGTAACACCTTTTGATGTGGAGTGTGCACCGTCTGCCGTGACCTCACTTAACACTCACTGCATGGTCTCGTGACTGCAGACATGTTTGCATCAGGACATACGACAAGAAGAAAGAACTGGAGAGGATTTATCACTGTTTTGCAGGTTCTGTGACATAGAGAATGGAGTTGGTGTTGGGTACAGTCTTCATCAGAAGGCTTGCATATCAAAGCTTACTGTGTAACTTCACAGCGGAAGTGATTTGAGCCCTGCAGAAATAAACTCTCTAGTAATGATTAGCTGCTATTTCTATCAGTAACTATCCCGCTGAAAGTAGTGACCTGGATCTTGTACTCTGAGTTCCTGTGGTAGGATTCAATGTTGTGAAGGCTGGGTTCTCAGCTCTCCGCTCAGCGAGTCGAGTCCACAGAAGGTGTTTCCACTGTTTTCGCGCTTAGCTTGTTATGTATGTACTGCTTGTTGGGCAGATTTGACTAGAGCTCGAGACAAGATAGCGCATAAGTGGAATGGTGAAATCATATGTACATTGCTATCTATCCATGCGAAAGCGCTCCAACATGGCGACATGGCTAAGCGAGACTAACTACATTCTCGAAGAACGCAAAAAGACCATGAGCCCAGTACAAGATGTACCAGACACGAGTGACGGCCTTTCCCACAGACTACACGAGGTGACCAAAAAGCGAATTCAGCGGTTGCGGAGCCCAAATTTCTCATGTGTAGTGTCGGCCTCGACCCTCTTCGGGTGAAAGGGTAAGTGAGGTAGCTGGAAAGACTGATGCGATAAGTCGAGGGGAAGTCTTGAATGAAAAGAACAAGCAGTACTTTTCTTCTGTTTTGTGTGGTCTCATGGGTCACGTCCAAACGTCCTGTTGCGCCTACGGGGTTCTGGTCATAGTGACCGTTGGGGAGGGTCGCCGCCGAAACGCCTTTTTTTCTCTCCGTCAACCCCCTTCTCAAAATCAAAAGACATGTATCTAGGTCATGGCGTGAGTTCTAGTCCACTCTTTGGCGGTCTGTATGGCAGCTGGCTCGTCTTCCTTCCATCGTTGAGCAACGTCGTTGGCGAGCGGATCGTCCGGGTTCGGGGCACCTAACAGAGCCTGGATCGAGAGTAGGATCGTGCGGATCTGGAGAGCGGGGGACCAGTTGTCTGAGACGGGTGTTAGTTGGCTGAGCGGTGTCTCTTCCAGAAAGACGAGAGTTTTTTGGTGGGCATACTCTTGAGCACATCCAAGCAGATCCGTCCCAGCCGGTCGATGTTGGGGTGGTAGATCTTCGTCAAGAAGCGAATCTTGGGCGGAGTCATAGGGTAGTCCTCAGGCAAGAACAGTTCGAGGCGGAATATGCCACCTTCAGAAGACAGCAATCAGCGACCATCCTTTTTATGAACCGTGGATGGCATTACCTTCGTACGGCGACTGTGCAGGTCCGTGGATCGAGACATCGAAGTAGCGCAGGTTGTCCTCGTGGGGGACCGCGTTGATGCCGGGAACCCTGCGGATAGAACTGCGTTAACAATGCTGAGGACTCGAGACAGAGTCCAGTCTACTTACGGCTCCGCCATCAAGCGCTCGGTCTCCTTGATGATTCTCTTCGGCAACGCCATCTTGAACCTGTAAGATTAGATATGAGCTTTGATATACATCCAGACCCTTGGGTTCCTAGCGTCTTCGTCTTCAAGTATTGAGAGGTGGGGCTTACGGCTCTGTCCTTTGTCAACTTCTAGTCTGTGTGGGTGCGACGGATGAAGTTGCTACACCGGAGAGGAGGAGGAGAAGGAGGAACAGCAACTGCGCTGTGAGAGAGTAATGGGTAGGGGAGAAAAATATCAACAGGTCCAGGTGTCTATACGTGACCCCTCCCGGAAATTGATATCGATCAACGTAACCGACCGAGGGGCAGTGCAGCACAGGTGCCTTTCACCCGCCGCAATACGCACGGGGCGCTTGACACGCCATCCATGCAGAATGCCTTGACCCGAAATGGAAAGTCCGGATTCCCCCAGACTTGTGGAGTTGCTTGTGCTCAGCTCGAGTCTTGTCTCGACTCCCCTTGAGACAGCTACGCTTGCTTGAGGTCGGATCGCCTGTGAGTCCTGACACCTTCATCGTTGATATCATCGACTAATGGCCCCTTGCTCAGCAATTGACCTAGCTCACTGCGTCTCCGAATGTCATCCCGCATGTTCATTGGATACTAAGCTTCGAAATTGTCCGGCTCATGCTCGATGCGCGAAACCGCTTTTCTCAAGATTGTCCAATCTTCGCAATTGACCAGCCTTTTTTTATTCGAGCTACCGATATGAGATTGATACATTTGACCACATACAACCATATCTCCCATGTGTTCAAGCCTTCTTGAATTCGACTCTCTAGGGTGTGGGTAGTCGTCGACAAGCAACGCAAAGAGGACGGAGCTTTCGACCGCTGGGCCAGAGGACGGAACCATGACGGATACCAGCGAGCCCAGGCCACCGACGTCGGCCTATGAAAGTCCAACTTTCGGCGAAGACAGTTCTTTTCACGTGGAGCAACCGGTCGGGTCCATGTCTATATCGCCCTGTGGACGTGATGTGGTACTAGCTTCCAAGGAGGGTCTGCATGTAATTGACCTAGACTCCCCCTACTCTCCACCCCGATACTTGCCTCATCACACACCATGGGAAGTCGCGGATGTACAATGGTCCCCCTTCGCGGCCCGAGACTACTGGGTGGTCAGTACGTCGAACCAGAAAGCCCTGGTCTGGAACCTGGGGATGAAAACACCGGAGAGCTCAATTGAGCATGTACTGCATGCGCACACGCGTGCCATCACCGACATCAACTTCTCGGCGCATCATCCTGACATGTTGGCCACTTGTGCCGTTGACAGTTTTGTTCACTGCTGGGATTTGCGCATCACCTCCCGGCCCGCCATCTCGTTCTCTGACTGGCTTGCCGGTGCGACCCAAGTGAAGTGGAACCGACAGGATCCCAATGTCATCGCGAGCTCGCATGACAAATTCTTGCGGATCTGGGACAAGAGAATGGGCGCGTATCCGATCACTTCTATTAAGGCGCACGACACCAAGATTTACGGTGTCGATTGGAATCGAGTACGACCCGGAGCCCTGACGACCTGCTCCCTGGATCGGACGATAAAATTTTGGGATTATACAGTCAATACAGAGACTCCTGAGAAGGTAATCAGAGCGCCATTCCCGGTGTGGCGCGCACGGAACACACCATTCGGTTGGGGTGTCTTGGCCATGCCGCAGAGAGGTAACAGTGATCTTCACTTGTACAGTCGTAGACTAGGAGAAGGCGCCAGCCCCGACGAGGATCTCCCCTTGGTTCACAGTTTTCCAGGACATAAAGGTCAAGTGAAGGAGTTCCTGTGGCGAGCTCGTGGGGGTATAGCTGATGGAATTGATCATAGAGAATTCCAGCTCGTCTCCTGGGGCACCGACCGAGAACTCCGACTGCATAGAGTCGACCCGGACGTCTTACGGAGAGTGGGCTATGAGAAAGGGAAGTCATTTATCTCCAACTTGAATCTTACCCGTAAAGGTGCGGTCTACAAGTCCTTCCGGGATACGAACGTCGACCAAGATGATGAAGACACAGGGTCCCTCTCGCCTAAGACCCAGCAAAGCGCCACACCACAGAACTCCCGTAATAAGGGACTCAATACGATCTCAATTCCATATTCGCGCGGCTGGACCCAAGGCGGAGGCAACCCTGACTCCAGAATCGGCATGCAGGGCCGGACGAACTTCCGAGCCGATACAAACCCTATTGCATGGATGCGAGGCGTTAAAATATCCGGCTGGGATATCGAGACACTGGGTGATGAGATCACTCACGTTGGAGAAAAGTTCACCAAGGTTGTATTCGAATCTGTTGACGTCAGGCAAAGGAAAGCGATGATATCTCTTAACGGACCCTGGGGAACCGACAGCGACTCTCTATTCTTGAAAGTCGATATCAAATTCCCAAGCGATTATCCGAGAGCTTCCATCCCTACGTTCAATGTGCAGAAGACTGCCGCTGTCACCGACGAGCTAGCCGATAGACTCGTGACCGAGATTCGCAAGATAGCAGAAACATATCTTACTCACAAGAGAGGCTGCTTGGAGGGAGTCGTCCGTTATCTATTGGGCGAGAGCACCCTCGAGGAGAGCATATCATGGATCTCTGGAGAGACAGCCGAGACTGTGAAATCTCCCATCAATGGCCAGCTTGAAGGTGAAGAGTCAAGTGACGAAGACGAAGTGGGCCTTTCTCAAAGCCAAGATTTGAGCATGAGTTCTGAACTGCTTCGTCCAGTCAATGCCAACGTCATGGTACCTGTTGCCAAAGGATGTGGTGCGTTGTGGGCAAATGATGGCCGCTTGGTATGCTTTTTTCCCTCCAAGAATGACAGATCGGAGGATTGGATGGAAAACCTAGGCTTGAGGGAGATGTCCAGGCTTTCGCGAGCCGATAAGGTCTTTGAAGGTTTTGGCCGGTTGCAGACGAGCTCGCCTGGTCCGCGGCCCTCTGCTACGATCGCTAGCACTGACGATGGTGCCTCGGAGTATTCCGATGATTCAGATGCCGAGAGTTCGAGCTCCTCTGGGTCCTCGGGGATCCTATCGGGCTTGCAGCATCGATTTCCCACCCCTCAAACATGGAGGAGTGGTGGCAGTCTGGGGATCTATAGACCCCGTTCCACGGACAATTCCCAGAGGTCTATTGCTGGAGCGGTAACCACGAAATCATCTGATCCGCCTCAAAATGTGATATCAATCCACGACTTCAGGGATATTCTGCCTGCGAAACGTGAATTAGCTGTCGGATATCGCATCCGTGGCAAAGTCACGGATGTATGTGCTCACAACTCCGCTGTTGCTCTCGACCACGGCTACCATGAGCTAGCCCGGATCTGGGGACTCTTAAGGCTTATACTTCACAATCGGAAAACCTCAATGCTTTCCTCAAGCCTTGACCATCAGGGAACGTCTCCGCGCATCCAGCGAAAAGACAGTGCCATCGATCTCGCTTACGACGCGAAAGGCCATGACAGGTTTTCAAAGGGGTCTCAGACCCCCTCAATAAGATGGGGGGACCACCCTTTCGGGAGCAATTGGCTTATCCCATCTTTGTTCGATCACTTTGAACGGGCCGGCGATGTACAGATGATCGCCATGTTGTCATGTGTCCTGCACGAGCCAGATAATGAAGTGATTTCGGCGAAGGAGAAGGTTCAACACAGCAGGAGTGCCTCTAAGCGCATGGAAGAGCATTCGTTCTCGTTCGACTTCTACCCCCCACATACAGTAATCCACAACAGATCACATACCGCGACACCTCTTGCTACTACGCCCAAAGATAGTCATACGACCCCAATAACCCACAGTTCTGGACGGTCATCCTCCGAGATCTGGCGTGTAGATTCCACTCCCCCTTATTCTACGGGAACGACTCCTCCCCTAAACTCCCGTGTCGCGGCCCTACCGGCCGACAGAAAAACTTGGAGTCAAAGTGTGTCGATAGCAGCCTCTCCCGACCAACAGTCTCAGCCGCGCAGTGCATCGGGGCTTGGTTCTGTTCTCGCCTCTTCTCTTTCCCGGTCTTTCACCTTTGGGCCTTCTTCGGCCTCTCCCCCGGCTACTGCGCTGACGAAAAAGAAGCAAAGTCCAAGTGGCAGCCTGCATACGACTGGCGGATCCGGCATGTGGGTTACAAGTGCTTTTGCGGCAAAGCCTGCTTCAGCGATTCCGGACTATTTGACTACCTCCACTGCACTAACATCACAAACACATTCTGACACGGAAAGTGAGAGGCCTTCGCCATCTAAGCCTCGGGTTAAAATGCAAACAACATTCAAAAACCAGAATGCCTTCGATTGCGGTAGCTCACAGAACACGTTTCTGGACCCAAAGAAAGAATCCCTCTACCGATCATATCGGTCAGCATACGCTCATTTACTGTCAATCTGGGCTCTACCAGTTCAACGCAGCGAGGTTCTCAAGATTGGTGGAGTGGCCAGCTCTCCCAAGGAACTTCATGTTCCCCATAGAAGCCCCAATGGTCACCATGATTCATTTTCCTTCCCAGTCTCAAAGCATCGAGGTGCAACGGTTGTACCTAGCGATATGGAAAACCAAGGCCTGGATATCCAGCGTCACTGCAACAAATGTGGACAGGCACTTCAACATTCCATCTTCGCTACGAAGGCCGTCACTGAAGCGATGGCTTCTCGAAATCACATGAAGGGGACACCGACATCTACCATTACGTGTTCGAATTGCAACCCAAACCAGTCACTTGCTCTGAAGTTGCCCTGTGTGATCTGTGGTGAGGTCGTTGACGGCATGCTCATCCCCTGCCTCGGCTGCGGTCATGTCAGCTGCTTTGACTGCCATCGAGGCTGGTTCTCAATGGCTTCAGCAGATCCTCATCTTGATCATCATAATGATGAGTACGAGGAATACAGATACTGCCCGAGTGGCTGCGGTTGCAAATGCTCCGACTTTATCGACACAGATTGTACATCTCCTTGGGACGTAACTACAGACCTACCAAGTCCGCAAGAACGTGAAATTACCCAGACTCGACATCGAAGTAAGAAGTCTGATGGGGCAGTTTCCACAAAACATACGGGGGATCACGCCACGGCGCTCAACAGTGCTCAACAGGGAGAAGACACCGATCGGTCGCCGAGCGTATCCCCTTTTGCGTCTCTTGCAAAAGGTTTGGGTGGAGGGTTGACTAGAGGGCTGCGCTTACGGGACGATAAACGAAGATCGAAGTTGTCCGCGGCATCGTTCGTCCCCAAGAAGTCTTCGATGAACCAAGTTGAGAATAGATGAGAGCTACCATATTCTGTCTTTTTTAGCGAGCGACAATTTATTAATACCCTTTCGGTTTGTGTTTACTTGATGTATTAGCCACGGGGTCACTTGCTGGAATGAATCATACTTCCAGATAACTAAATATGCTCCGTTCACTATCCTTATCTGTCACAACTGGCAGAGCGACAGTCTGTAGCAGATATATATACCTGATTGCTGTTAATAATCAAGCTTAGATGCGTTATGGTATAGAGACACAAGTTGCACAATAACGTATCATAGTGGGTAGACGGTGCTTATGTGGGTGCCTGAAACCCATGGCCGTAAATTACCCACTTATCGGCTATCATCGATAACCCGCCGTCATTCCTCGTTCATTCACTAACAGCCCGTTCGCTCATTTTATGACGTGCTGCAGTCCCATTTCCTTACTGCCGGAAATGAGGAGTAGAATATTCGACAAGTAAACATATTTCAAACTCACCTTTTATACCTGGAATCGACAACCACCATGAGCAACCCCAGTCTCGTCGCATGGGGCGTTCCCCGACTGGCGGAACTTCTTCCGCTGGACGAGGAATCGCTCACCCAGATCATCGACTACGCCGCCAGCCTCTCCAAGGAAGAAGGAGCCGACCACCTCAAGAACCTCCTAGGCGACTCGCCGGCTGCAATCGAGTTCATCGCTGCCTTCAGCTCGCGTCGATCCGCCGCATCCTCCTCAGCCCCCGCCCCAGCACCAACAGCAGCAGCAGCAGCAGCGCCCGCGAGCGGACCCTCCACACCAGCCCGAAATTCCAGCGGCAATACAGGCCGCAAAGGCAAGAAGTCCAAGCCGCCGCTGCACAGCGCAGGCCCGGTCCGTCGACCGGACAACTTTGGCGATGTGACAGGCGGATACAGGAAAGAGGATCAGAACGAGGATTACATGCCTGTATCGTCGGGGCGGGGCTGGCAGGATACTTCGGGACTCAAGGCTTCTGCCGGAGGAGGCTCCTCGCTACAAAACCTGCGTGTCACATCTTCACAGGGATCATCCGCTACGTCGTCGCGCAACCAGTCGCCCGCTCCTTCACGGCCGACGACGGGTACGACCACCACTACCACTACTACTACCAATCGAATCCCACCCTCCGCCGCAGGCCCTGTCCTCTCGGATCTCCTTCCCAACGTGAAGTCGAAAGCAGCCAAGTCCTCCTCTTCGCGCGGTGGCGGGGGTAGCTCCTCCGCCTCTGGATCGGGCAAGGGCGGCGGCGGCGCACTGACTACGACGAACATTACGGATCTGACGGCGGCGATTGCGGCGCTAGAGGTGTCTACGAACCCGACGCTAGGCACGGGCGCTCGGAAATGCCCCTGCTACGCCAGCATCCACCCGCTCTTCGACCCGGCGCCGAACTGCTTGAATTGCGGAAAGATCATCTGTGCGCTGGAGGGCCTGCAGCCGTGCTCGTTCTGCGGGACGCCGCTCCTATCGGACGAAGAGGTGCAGAGTATGATTCGGGAGTTACGGGCGGAGCGAGGACAGGAGAAGATGCGCGCGCACAATGAGGGGTTTCACCGGGATGGAGGACCAGGGATGGGACCTGGTACCGCGAGTAGTGCTACTAACAACAAGAACAATAATAAACTGGATGCCGCCCGCGCACACCGCGATAAGCTGCTGCAATTCCAGGCGCAGAACGCGAAGCGGACGCGCGTGGTGGACGAGGCGGCGGATTTCGAGACCCCCAATGTCGCGTCGACGTTGTGGATGACGCCTGCGCAGCGGGCGCTGGCGCTCAAGAAACAGCAGCGAATCATGCGCGAGATGGAGGAGAAGGCGCGGCCCGAGTGGGAGAAGAAGAAGACCGTCATGAGTTTGGATATCAAGGGCGGGCGTGTCACGAGGGTCTATCAGTCTGCTGCGGAGGCGGCCGGGCCTTCTTCTTCCTCTGCCTCTGCCTCAGGGTCGGCCGCGAAGGAGGAGAATGATGATGATGAGGTCAAGGCTGAGGAGCAGCTTCGAGACGGCGAGGGAGGTCGTGGTGGTGGCCACGCATTCAGTAATAATCCTCTCCTTGCGTCTGGCGGGCTACTGCGGCCGGTGTGGAAGACCCCCGACGGTAAGCAGCCCGACACGCCGCGCAAGGAGCGCCAGCAAACCTGGCGGCGGGTGCAAGATGACAACGATGATAACGAGCAATGGATTCTGGATGGCGGCGTGCATGGCTATACGTGAATTGGGGAAGGGGATGTTCTAATGCAGAGCGGAGAATATCTGGCGTCATTGTGCAGCCACCACCCGTGACCCTTGGTTGGCTCTGAGTTATTAACAACTCGTGTGAATATTGTAGTGCAAGGGGAAACCATGACTATGCACAATGACCGTCTGGCATGCAACAACCGACACAATTCATTTCGAGAGAGAGGCGCTCAAGTCAACCTTGAACTTACTCACACCCCCCGCATCGGGTTCAACCTCAAAGTACGTACTCCGACTCGAGCCCGCCCATGCGGCTGAATACGAATCGTGTTCGAAATGAAGCACTATAAGCCAACATTCGCCTCAATAAATGCTCATAGCTAGCCTGTTGTCCGACGTTACACATCAGACTCCATCTACAGTACGTGCTATATAGCAGGTAGCCACATTCCTTGTATGTATGTATGTACTTGTAGTCTGTAGTTCTACCCTTCCTCCCAAGATAATTTCTTCCAACCCACGCAGATGAGAAAGGGCGACAACAAATTCCCGCATGGGAAAAAACAAACCCTCCACCCACCGCCACCTCCACAATCCCCCGCATTACGCAGTAGTACGAGTAGTACGAGTAGAAGAAAGAAACCTGTCCAGAGTCGAGACTCAAAACCCAATGACGCCAATACCCATTCCCCAAAAAGAGGGGGTGTTAGAGAGAGAAACAGAAGGACAGACCATGGAACCAGCTCGTAAGCACCCCGTAAGCCCGCAAGTAACCGAGACTCAACAGGCATATAATCTTGCCTAGGTAGGTCGGTCAGAAGTTCTCGCATCGATTGTCGTATTAGTCGTCACCCTCCTACTTTTGTCTCACATATACTATAAGAGCAAGACATTCACTAACGAACGAAAGGATCGACGTTTGCGGGGAAATCGGCCGCAACTGTTTTACGTAGTTAGTGACATCGGTTCGACGCGGGTAGACTCGGTGGAGGGTTTGTTGTTGTACCAATCACCTTCCCTTCCTTCTTCATATCTATCAGCAGCAGCAGCAGGAGCAGCATCATCATCGGCTTTTGAGACAAGATCAAAAGTACTGCGTGGGTTATTACCTGCTAGTACAGTGCGACTGGGATCTAACCACTTATTTATACTCCCTTGTTCTCTCGCTCGGGTGTGACTCGAAGTTTGGTTTTGGATTTCATTTCTCTCTATCTATCTACCACCGCAGCAAAGGATTATGCTAGGCCAGCTCGGCTGGGACGTCGTATCCCTGGGCGGAGTCGCCTGGGGCATACTCGCTCTGCTCTCGGGGTTGGTAAGTTTTCTCTTTTCTTCAGTATAAGCTCACCGCAACTACAACACCGACAAGAGATGACTGACGCCATCAAACAACGTCTAGACCCTCATCTACACCCTCTACAACCGCTACCTCCACCCGCTCCGGCACATCGACGGGCCCGTCCTCGCCTCGCTCACCCCTTGGGTGCAGCTCTACCACGGCCTGCGCGGCGACCGCCACCTCTGGCTTCACGCGCTCCACGAGCAGTACGGCAGCCACGTGCGAGTGGCGCCGAATTTCGTGTCGGTCAACACCGCGCAGGGCCTGCACGATATCTACGGGCACGGGAAACGCCTCCGGAAGGCGGACTTCTACAATGCCTTCCCTGCCATCAAGGGCGTGTACAACACGCACAACGTCATCGATAAGACGGCGCACGGCCGGAAGCGTCGCGTGCTGAGCCAGGCGTTTGCTGACCATGCGCTCAAGAGTATGGAGGATGTGATGCTGTTGCATGTGCGTCAGCTTTGTGCGGGGCTGGTGGCCGGGCAGCAACAAAAAGAGAAGCAGGGCGCGGCGATAGTGCAGGATCTCGGACGCTGGTTTAGTTATCTCACGTATGATGTGATGGGGGAGTTGTGCTTTGGGAAGAGCTTTGATATGTTGATTGAGAGTAGTCGGCGGAGGTTGATTGAGTTGGTGGATCGCGCCGCCAATCGGCATTATATTGTGAGTTTCCTTTTCTCTCTTTCCTCTCCGTTTCTTCCCGAGGTGTTCTCTTGTGGGGAGGTTCGTTCTGATATTGTGGCGTGTAAAGGATGAACATGGGAAAGGAAGAAAGCTCACGTTAAAAAAAACCCCTAGTGTGGTCTGTGGATGCCTCTCGATCGATGGCATCTCGACCAGATCTTCATCCATCGACTGACCAACGACCGCTGGAACTTCATCATGAATTCTCGGGTCGAGGCGACAAAGCGCGCGCAGGAACGCACCCAGGCCGGACGCGACGCCAAACGGGATTTCTTCTACTACCTGCTGAATGCTCGGGACCCGGAATCCGGGCAGGGCCTCACCACGCCCGAGCTCTGGGGCGAGGCCAACGTGCTGATGATCGCGGGCAGTGACACAACGTCGACGACCCTCTCGGCCACGGTGTTCTATCTGGTGCGCAATCCCCATGCGATGGAACGGCTGAAGAAAGAGGTCCGCGAGACGTTCACCTCGGTGGAGGATATCGTCTCGGGCAGTCAGCTCAACGAGTTGGTGTACCTCAAGGCTTGCCTGGACGAGGCGCTGCGTCTGGCCCCCGCCGTACCCGGCGCGCCTCCCCGCGAGGTGATGGAGGGCGGCGCGATGGTGGACGGGGTGTTTCTGCCCGAGGGGACCGATTGCGGAACACCGACCTTCTCCATCCATCGGCAGGCCGCGTACTACCGGCAGCCTGGGGCGTATCTGCCCGAGCGCTGGATTGAGGGCGCGACCTGCCAGACGGCCTTCGAGTCCTGGAAGACAAGCAAAGAAGAGGTCGAGGTCGCACGACGAGCATTCTGCCCGTTCAGCATCGGGCCGCGGGGCTGTATTGGAAAGAGCATGGCTTTCATGGAGATGCGACTGACGATTGCGCGGTTAATCTACCTGTTTGACCTGGAATTGGCCGACCACCGCGGAGAAGACGCCGAGGGCCACCTGGCGTTGGTGGACCACTTCACCAGTGCCAAGGAGGGACCGAATGTGACTGTCCGAGTGCGTAGCCAGTAAGTAGTGTGTGCTGTGATGTACTGTACATAGATTGAGCCAGCCAGTACATACATACATAGGTATGACAATTGCGAGATTTGAAAATCCCACCCTACAATGGACAGTTAAAGCTGTTTGCAGGCTGTCGGAGAGACGGGCGAGTAGGTTGTAAGGGGAATGCCTCGAATCCCTCGACGCTATCGGAAGGACACGTGCCGGACACGTGCCAGCATCAACAATCAAGCAGCCAGTGAGTGAGTGTGTGAGTGAGACAAGATGAGCCCTTCTTTTCTAAGTCCCCTAGATACATTTCCTCTTTCCCTTCAACCTTCAATCATGAAATCAGTCATTCGTTCGAACCTTCTTTGATTTCCGTCTCTCGTTAATCTATTTTGGTCTTGCTTCTCTCCTTGTGTTTCATCCAAAACCATCCAATCTCATTCTCCCCCCGAAATGCCCCCTTCGGCCCTGACCACGACCTTTATACAATCGACCTTCCTGAATGCTATCGCCAATGTGCTCGCCCAGATCATAGATCAATACCACCGCGGTGTACGTATTGTAGCTTTTTTTTTTTTTTTTTTTTTTTTTTTTTCCTTTTTTTAAAGCACAACCCACTCCTCCAATCCAACCCTCAGAAGTCCCATTGTATAGTCCGAATACAACACTTTTTATCATGATGATACATGACTAACATAATTCTGGGGACGAGGGGGGAGGGAAGGCAGGGAAACGGGGAAAGGGATGGGGTGCAGTGGTGAGAGGGTCTTTCTTCTTTTTCTGGGGAGGGGGGGAGGAGAGGAGGGAAGGTTTGCTCCCGCCGCCTTGCCGTGCCGTCTTGAACCCGCTGTGTCTGTTTGTCTGTCTGTCTTTCCCCATGATTTTCCGGAACTTCCCGCTGCGAAACACCCCGCCTACGATACGATTAACCTAAACGGGAAATCTGTATGCCTTCGAGCCAATGCACCCCGTATACCCTCACCCCTTCAGCCAACGATACTAACTACCCTTTGAACCTCACGCAACCCAAGTCCCAATCCCAACCATAAAGAATGTACCCAGATACCCAGACACAGACACAGACACAGACACAGCACTCCCCTCCCTATAAATCCCAATATTAAATACACAGAAACCCCTATCAAAATTCCACCTCAACTCCCCCGCCCTCCTCCAATTCCTCATCTACGGCCTCCTAAGCGTCCTCCCGAACTTCATCTGGCAACGATTCCTGGAAACCCAATTTCCAGGGTTTCCGACCTTCGCGCGCCGCCGGAGGTATACCACCGTCACCCATCCAACCCCTTCTAGATCAAGAAAGACAGGAAAAGAGAAAGGGAAGGCTGGGGAGGTGTGTATTACTATTTCTCTTGATGATGATGATGAACATAGTGACGGTGATGATCTGGGTTTGGATGGGAAGGTAGGGGGCTGGGGGTGGTTTAAGGAGAAGAACAAGTCCAGCAGTACCAAATGGAGGATGGGGATGGGGATGGGGATGGGGATGTTTCGGCCCAGGAAGAAGGAGAAGGCAAACATCACCAACACCACCACCACCGGGTGGAGGAATTTCCTGGCGAAGTTCTTGTTGGATCAGACGGTGGGATCGGTGATGAATATTTTGTTGTTTGTGGTGTTGATTAATTTGTTGAAGGGGGTGGGGTGGTCTGGGTGTTGGGCTTTGGTGCGCGAGGTATGTTCAGATTCCGTGGGCAGACGTTGCTTGCAGTGCTAGCATTTACTAACCTGGGGGCTCAGGACTTTCGACCCATCATGATGGCTCGGCTCAAGTATCGCCCGCTCGTCTCCGTGCTCATGTACACGGTTGTACCCGTGGATCGGCGTGTGGTCTTCGGCAGTGCCTGCGGCGTGATCTGGGGCGTCTATCTGAGCTTGTATGCGGTGGTCTAGACTTCTTCTTCGATTTCCTGTTGCTGGGGTTTGCTGCGGGCTATCACTTCTCTGGAATAGAGACGCTGCTGCTAGAGTCAAACTCCCATTTTAACATGTCACATTATCATATTACCTGCCACATCCGACTGTATGAACTGAACCGCAACCGAAGAGTAAATCTACATACATGTAGCATTTTTGTGGAAAGCGAGAGAAGGCCCACTCTTATCTTACGCAAAGAAGCGAGCGAGAAGCAAAGCACAGAATAATCATGCGGCCGCCGCGGGCTCGATCTTCCGCCCCTTGACCGAAATCCATTCGATGGGCAGCGCCCCCACCAGCGCCAGCGCCCCCATCGCCACGGCCACGTAGAAGGTCTGCATGATGGCCGAATTATACGCCTCCAAGGCCTGTGGCAGAGTGTCCGCCGGTACGACATGGCGTAGCATGGTTGCGCCGGCACTCACCACCTGGTGGACATTCAGGCCCGGAATATGCCCCAGGTTCTCGCGCAGCTTGTTCTGGAAGACGTTCTGGGCCACAGACACAAAGATCGCCCCGCCGAGCGTCTGCGTGAAAACGACAATGGCCGTTGCGCTGGGCACGTCCGCCGCGCTGAGCGAGGCCTGGCAGACCAGCATTGGTTGCTGTAAGCCGATCCCGGCCCCGATGCCAATGATGAGCTGGTATCCAATCCAATCGGCCGCGCCGGAGTCAGGCTCCAGGGTACTGAGCAAGCCACCGCCGATGGCCACGAATATCGGCGAAGCGAGCAGAAATGGCGTGTAGTATCCGAAGATCGAAATCAGAATACCGGCTACCATTGCAAAGACGACAACTCCCAGCAGCATGGGAAGATTCATGATGCCCGACTTGGTGGCCGACACGCCCTTGATCGCCTGGAACCATATTGGGAGCTATTTTTGCGAGTGAGTCAGTTGGATGTCCCTTCAGCAAGATAAACCGCAGGCACAGCACGTACATAGTAGACGAATGTGAAAAAAGAGCCACCCATGCAGAAAGTAAACACTGCCCCGCCCCAGACGTTGCGATTCCTGATCAGTCTTGGTGGGATGGTAGCCTTATCCTTTCCCCATATTTGTGTTCCGACGAATGCCAGCAGGAGTAGCCCAGAAAGAATGAACAATGCAATTAGGCGGCCATTATTCCATGCGTACATCGTACCTCCCCACTGTAGCGCTAGTAGCATGCAAATGACCCCCGGTAGAAAGAAGAAGGTGCCAGGAAGATCCAGCTGGGCGACTTGATCCTTGAGCCCGTGCGTACTTTTGACTGATCTGGGAGCCTTGAAGAACAGGACAATGAACAAGATCGTCAGTCCACCAATAGGAAGATTGATGTAGAAACACCACCGCCAGCTGAGGTGGTCGGTGAACGCACCCCCCATGAGCGGTCCGGCGACACTAGCCACACCATACATACCAGCAAGCGCGCCCGCGTAGACCGGTCTACGTTCCAGCGGTGCAGTCTGAGCGACAATGAGCATGGCCCCGGAGAAGAGACCGGCGGATCCCACCCCAGCAACGGCTCGTCCGATGATCAATGCCACCGAGTTGGGGGCTGTTGCACAGATCAAGGACCCAACCTCGAAGATGATAAGGGCAATCAGATAGACCCATTTGGTGGAGTAGAATGTGTACAGCTTGCCGAATATCAACGTGAGCGCACATGTTGTCAGGAGGTAGGCGCTGCCGTACCAGCCCACGTCGTCCAGAGAATGGAACTGATCGGTGATACGTGGGATGGCGGTGGCTAAGATCGTGTTGTCCTTGATATACGTCAACAGAGTTAAAGAAGATCGAGTTTGGCCGTTTGCCCCTCAGAGGCGAGACTCACCAAGGCAATACAGAAAAGGGAGATGGACAGCCCGATGAGGATCAGGGCAAGCTTCCAGGAAGTGGGATACTCTGTATCAGATCCAACAGACTGGTTACCGTTTCGTGAGCTTGTTGACTTAGATTCATTCAGTGGCACATGGATCTGGGAATGGGAGGATGCTCCACGCGACGAGCGGCCAGGGATACTCTCGCGATCAGTTGACGCTTTCCTGCTCGAAGCAGCCTTTCTCATTTCGCGTCTGTTGCGTGAAGGCGTCAACTCGATCGACGATGTTTGGCGAGACATGCTCTCTTTCCTAGAAGTCTGTCGCGCTCACTCACTCACACACACACACACTCTCTCTCTCTCTCTTTCACACGCACACCGATATCAGTCAAAACAAGTCACGATATCACCATCGATATACAGGTACCACTTGGTGGAACACACGGGTCTGAGCAGACAAAACGAGCCCACGCTTGTGCAGAAGGATAAGGGTGCCGTAGTGTTAAGGGTTGGATAGTGCTAGAGGGGGAAAGAAGGGGACAAGCTCAGCCCATACAAACAAGACAAAGACAATGTGTCCGAATGGAGTGGTAAGAAAAGGGCAAGGGCACAGATTCACTGCACTCACTCACCCAGTCCCCTCCAGGGCAGCAGCAGGCAAAAGGAAGACTTCCCCAATCTGGGTCGGGTTGTACCACCGGACCTTTTCCCTTCTCCTCCTCTCCCTGATGGCGTTTGTCGTCATCAAAAAGGAATTTCCAAATGTCCCACGGCCCAGAGCTGCAAATTGTCAGCGAGCACGACTGCAACCATGCTGACTGTGGTCGCCCCATCCCTGCTGCGTGCTCGTGTATCAATTTCCAAATGACTTGACTTCCTTTTCGTATGGTTTCGGACCAGATCATATCCATGGCTAGGAGACAGGCAAGGGATCGGGGGCTGAATGTATGCAGTGACAGGTAGGAATCAGACATGGTGTCACAGACTATGAAGAGTCATAAGGATAGCTTGCTTGCATTGGCACTCGCCCACTCGCGTTTCCTTTGTTGTTGCGTCTTGTGCTTTCGGACATTCGGGCGGATATCTACTTCCGCGGTCCGAGTCGAAGAGCATTCCCGGATGGAGGAGAAAGCCGGGAAGAGAAGGAAATGCTTATTGGAATTGTCACTCGCTGGGATAGGGTGAGTCTCCGAAGAGGCTCTCAACTCTTCGATAAGGAAAGGATTGAACAACACTACTGCATGTGGGCTTGATCGCAACATTTCCATCTGGACGAACATCCCTCCCCCCCCTCCACTCCAATCCATTGCAGCCTGATCAGCCGAGCAAGCCTCTCTCTACTGAGGACCATATGATAACGAAAGAGGGTAGACCTTATTTGTTATTCCCAACCGAGTAGACCTAGGATATATTCACAAGATGTGCCAATCAAAAAGCTGTGCAACGCCGTAAAACATGATAGTGTATCCAGCACCCTCCCTTCATCGCAGCCGCTCTTTCAACACCTGATCCATGCGGAATTCAGCCAGTCAGTCCCCTTGCGGGTTGTCCGAGTCCAGACTCGGCGTCAACTGCCTGATACCCTAGTAAAAGGCCGCTCAATCCAACAAAACATTTGAAGCAACATTGAAAACCATCAAGCAACACCAGATCCTCCCCCATTACTGGCCGCGCAGGCCGCTTGTCTTGGGCTTTTTGGCATCCTCTCTGCCGGCAACCAAAGCGATCAAAGCAGCACCTACACCACTGCCATCCTTGGAGATACCAATGCGGATCTTCTTGTTACCAGCCTCACCAATCTCAGGAACCTCACGGAGGGCATCCCGCATGTGACCCTCGAAGTTGGGGTAGAACTCAACCAGACTGCCATCCACACCAATATCGACCAGATCCTCAGACTGCAGCTTGCCAGTGGAGTGGAGAACAGCCGCCAGAGGCACGGCAGCCAGACGGGCCGCACGCTTACCAATAGCGTGTACCACAGTCTGGATGGCTTTGCAATCGTCGTTGCTAGGGTTCTCGATCTTCAAGTGATCCTTGAGGGCCGTCTTGATCTGATCCAGGTTCTCAGTCTTGTCGGCCTCCACCAAGCTCAACAAACTAGTGTCAATGCCCCACTGGCGATGGAGGGAAGACTCCTTGGGAATAGATGCGCCGGACTTGAGGAAGCCCAACGACTCGTTACGGTGCATGTCCAGCATGACACGGCGGAGGATCTCACCCAGGAACATACCAGAGACACGCTTCTCGAACATCTGCACGCCAGGGTTGTTGCTGTCCGCATCGAGTTGCTGGTCATAGATGGTGTTGGGAAGGACACTCAGGTGGTTGTCGAAGCTACCCCACTCCGCGTTGATGATCATCTCACCAGTAGACTTATCGTATGTCGAGTGTTCGATGGTCTGCATCTTAGTGATGCGGTCCAGCTTCTCGACATAGGCACCGTTGGTGCCCGTGCCGAAGATGGCGCCCAGGAAAGTGCCCGTGGCACCGGGAGAAGTGTAGGAGCGAGCCATCAAGGTTCCCACAGTGTCGTTAACCAGGGCGGCAACACGCACGGGGAGGTCCAGCTCATCAATGGCGTTTTGAAGCAACGCGCAGACATCTTGACCCACAGCGTCAGGGATGTCGAAGCCCTTAGTCCACCGGATCAAGGTACCCTTGTTGATGCCCAGCTGACGAACGGGGAAACTGAAGGTGAAACCCAGGTCGAACAGGTCCTCCTCGCAGTTGTCCTTCTTCTGATTGCGGCGTCGGATGTGTGCTTCAAAGTGTTCGTTGTGGTGAATGCGCAGGAAAGACTCGATCTGACGCGCCAAGAACAAGAAAAGATCCTTGGAGGTGCCGGACGACATGGTCTCGCGAGGAATCATGATCTTAGACTGGGTCAAGGAGAAAGTGGTATCTCCATGGAGGTCAATGGAGCACACGCGGAAGTTGGTGCCGCCAAGATCTACAGCCAAATACAATCCCTGTCATGTCTCTGGTCAGCTGCTGTGGTCCGGGTTCATCCGGGTGGTGGGAGGGAGGGAGGTCTCAGAGCCGTCTTGTTATCTTACCTTTTCTGTGCCATTGGGTACGGAGGTGACGAATGTTGGGATCTGGCTCAGGGTGGTGTGCTCCTGCGACAAGCCCTCGTCCATCTCGCGCACATATTCTGTTACACCGCGACGCACCTCGTCAGCGGGGTAGTCAAACTGGCTGGCAATCCGCACAGCTTCTTGGAGTAGTTGGGAAGACATGATGATAGGCCGGGTGTGTGTAAGGAGGAGAAAAGAGTAGAGAAGAGAGTCCGTCGTGGGAATGAGGAGGACAAAGAAAGGGGAGAGAAGTCCCGGAGAGAGTTAGTTTGTAGGAGGGGGAAGAGGCCGGGGGAGGGGAAAGTTGTAGGCCGGAAGAGGAAATAAGATTGTGGAGAGAGATAGAAGTAGAGAGGTTGAAGGGGAAGATGGATAGATGAAGGAAGATTTTCTGGAGGAAAAAGGTGGAGAGAAAGAAAGGGCAACAGGAAGATAATAAACGAAACGAGGAAACAGCAGACGTGCGAGGAAGAGAATAATACGGAATACGGAGAGTAATGATGATACTATCCCATTTTCATGGCGGGGTCGATGAGGTCAGTCCGCCGCGGGGCGCAAAAAATCTCCCCCCCAAAACCAACGAGAAGGCCGGGTTCGCCGGTCATTGCCATTGCCTGTCCTTCCCGAGTCTCATTCCCGATGCTTACGGTATTCAGTATTCCATTATCCAACAATTCTATAGACTAACTACTCTAAGCCTGGTAGCGAGCAAATGTCCGAATTCCATGACGTACTGAAACCACCAGTGCTGGGAGGAGGATTGGGTCGTCCTTCACCGGTGAGCGCAAAAGAGGTTTAGTAGGGAAGGAAATGGAAGAGACCTGATGGAGAAGATGAGGCCTTTCTGCCAAGATGGTCTCACTATTATTCGGTATCACTCAGGTATTCCTCGGATCTTGCGTAATTTTCCCCTGATGAGAAACATGTGGCCTCCCACATCTCCAGATATGCCTCTGATCTGGGGCATGGAGAGAGAAAGAAGAACTACGGAGTACCATGCAGCGAAGGATCGGTCCCCCCTGAGGCTGTCAAAACGACACTGTCGATCGTGTCAGCTGCATCTCGATGATCATCAGGACCCTTAGACAGGAGACGTAACCTTAAAGGATATTGTTCCGGGAATGATGGTAGCAGGTAGGAAGTAGTAGGGAGTAAGTAAGTAGGTAGCGTCACACTGCGACCTCTGCTGGTGCCACTCACTGCATCAATCCGATTGTGCCAAAAGAGAACTTGCCATCAGGACGAATGGATCAGGCGACTTCGAATCCGTGACAAATACAGTATAGCACGAGATCAGGCAAACTTAGGCACCAAGATCCGAGGCATCAGGGCAGAGATCCCGATCATTGACATGACACCCCAGTCACTCAGGCATCAGAGGATCTGAGGCACCCAGGCACCCAGGCACCCAGGCACTACAATGCTCAGGCACTCAACTTACCTCACTGACTAAGGGCACGTGACCATTCCCCGGCGGAAGTCGGCTGAGAGCGAAGAAGCATCAAGATGCAATCCCCTCCGCCGCCAGTGGAATTGTCCTCGACCCGTGCATTTTAGCGGCCACTCCTTGCCCTTCTTTCTCTTGAACGTGCCATCGGTCCGCTTGTGGTTGAAGGAACATCATCCCTTTTAACGAAAAACCGCACACACAACCCTCTCAATTCATCACATCATGGGCGCCGGCAGCTCCAAGCCCGAGGCTTCGGCCGGCTCGAAACACGTTTTCACGAGGTATGTAGTCAGTGCAGTGATGTCTCTAACGCACATGATATCCCCTATGTATCCTTAGATGAGCCTATGCTTGACGAAGCGCATAAGCCGGAATTGCGCGGCCAATGGGTCGGGGAACAACAGCCCATGACCGTCGTCATCACCTGTATCCCGGATTCCACTCAACTTAAGCAAAGCTATTATCCCACCCCCCATCCACCCAGCAAGACCGATTGCGCCTACCACTAAAAGACAAAGAGGTACACATCAAGCTAACAATACCTACCCATATGCAGCAACTCTCCCGTCCAGTTCTCCTCCAACCTAGTTGAGTCCCTTCAGAGCAACACCGAGGTGCGTACCACCGACTCAAAACCCACCCCAACCCCATTATCACACCACACCACACCACACCACACCACACCACACCACATCACAACCAAACCATACCTAACCCGCAGCAACTAAAAAAAAACAGACCGATTCCTCCCGTGCCAGAGCCCTCGAACTGCAGATCCAAGAGCGCGTCTCGGAAGAACTGGAGCGTCTCCGCGCCCGCGAACAGCAAACCCTCGCCGAGATCGAGAAGCGCCTCGCCGAAGTCAAAGATAGCGCCTCCTCCACATCAGCCTCCACTTCTTCGTCCTCCTCCCCCAACATCGCCTATCCTCCCGGCTCCCTGAACCTGGACGCGCCGCGCATCCCCTTCGCCGGCCGCGAAGCGACGCCCGCCCCGGCGCCCGAGAACCAGAAGCCGATCAACCTGGACGTGTCGCGCGACTCGGTGAACTCAGAGATCGAGGAGCTGCGCGCCCGGCTCGAGGGCCGGCGGCGGTTGGCGCAGCTGGACGAGGGCGTCGAGAAGGCCAAGGCCGATGTCGTTGGTTGCCTGCGGTTGAATGACCGGCGGCCGTTGAACTGCTGGAAGGAGGTCGAGAGCTTCAAGCGCGAGGTCGCTAAGATGGAGGAGGCGTTTGTGGATCGGATTGTGGGTTGAGAGGGATGCTTTCGTGGTTCAAAGAGAAACGAGTCAAAAAAACTCCGGGCTTGGGGGATTTGGGGGCCCGATGTTATAGTGGCCTGATCAAGGGAATCTTGGGCTTGCGTGTACGTGTGTAGAGAGAGAGGAGTGTTAGTGTGTGTGTGTGTGTGTATTGTTAGCTATGTTGATTCTTATGAATAGATCCGATTTGTGCTTTTCTTTCATATCATGTGTCTGTGTATATGGCAGTAGATTTGGGTTTCCTCACTGCTTTTTTTTTGGCTTACCTGAGCAATCAGACGTCAAGATCTTGACAGAGTGCAGACCACAGCAATAGCATATATAGTACATCGAAGAGAACTCAACCCAAGAAACTACGCACCAGGTAAGGTAATCCAACCCATCCATCATCGCCTCGAAATATCATGCAAAATCATCAACCATGTCAATCATCTCACTCTATAAAATCAGTCCACTTATTTACTGGGGTATCATGAAACACCGAATCCCACTCCTCACTAACAACCATGACCGCATGCATATCTTGAGCAAGCACAGTAAATCCCAGCTAGACAAGCTCCCAATACCCCAGCCGTCCAACCAGCTCACCCGCAGACCGAACAATGCACATATTCTTCTTCCCCTGCACCTTCTCCTTGCTCGGAGTCGTGCTCTTCCGAACCTTGACCACCTGGATAGATCCGATGCCCGTTCCCTTGCCTTCCGCGAGGTTGTAGTTGCCCGTCGTAATGAACCCGATCAGATCGGCCTCAGAAGGCAGCGGGAGATGTTCCTGACGAGCATCCTTATCGGCGCTGGGAGTGAGCAGGGACGCGGCGAGGCGCTGCTGGACGTCCTCAGCGGTAGCGATGCGGGAATCTTTTTCTTGCTCAGGCTTTTTCGATGCCAGGGAGACCCAGCGTCGTTTGAGATCTGGGTCGTTGGAAGGGAGACGGTAGATCCGGGCTCGAGGCGTTGGGGTGCCACGGCTGACGAGGGAGATGCGGACTGTGGCGAGCGCGGCATTATCGACTTTCATCGAGGAATCGCTCAGAGCCCGCAAGGCCTGGGATGAGGAGAGTTGGTGGATGTTTAGTGGCGGTTGGTCATCGGCTGTGGCTGTTGTTGTAGTAGTACTAGCCCCAGCAGCATCCTCTATGAATGTATCTGCCTGCTTGGCTTTCGTTTGTGCATCCTCGTCCTTCGCTGGGCCCTGGACGAGTCTCTCCCAGTCGCAGGCCCAACCTCTACCGATTTCGCCCTTCTGGCCGTTGCGGAGATCCAGGCTGTCGAATTCGACTCGGCGCCCCTTCGGCCGTCGCTCCCACGCCTTCTTCGCCTCATCTCGCTCGCGTAGACCCCACTCCCACCCGGCACGGGTTCCAGGGAAGTCACCGGGGAACCAGGGGCCTCCGGATTCAAAAGCCAGCTGTTGCTGCTCCTTGAGGCCTCCGAATCGGGGGATGCCTCCGCTTGACAACGGGTAGTACATCAGACTGTACCAGAAGGGGAGCACACACTTCCACGGAAGCAGCACGGTCCAGCTTCCCGGACCGTTGTTATCCTTAGACTGCACAGGCGATCGACACGCCAGGACGATGACAGGGATCTCTGGATCTGTATCCTTTGTAGGGGGCGTGATTCCCGGTCCAGCTGCTGAGCGTCGCCGGTTGATGGCTTTCTGACTCGGCATTTGACGCACGGCGGCCAGACGTGCGCGACGATCGAAAAGAGCCGGGGCAGTCTGGGTATCATCCGGATGCCAAGTCGAGAGTAGAACAGCCAAATTCTGCATCTCACTCTCGGAAGTTGGTGGCTTCAATGTCTTCGGAGGGTGGCTCAACCGGGGGTCAGAGACGGAAAAAGCGAGTAGCGCATCCCTCGGTAAAGAGGCAGCATTAGAAACGCCCAACAAGGAGCCCCAGGTAACTTCTGGACTCTTCACTGCGAATGACTTCCCACCAGCGACGACCGGCTTCAGGGACGCGATCAACGCCTCCATTGAGCCCGGCCCCGTGATTTCGATACTACCAATTTCGAATCGGAGGTCCTCGACCATGACCGGCGGGTTCATCTGTTTCGAGATCGCCAGCACCTCGTTCCACAGCTGCAGGAAAGCCGACGGATGAACGCGAATCCAGAGTTTCTTGCGCTGTTGCTGCTTCTTGCTCTTCTTCCGCTGCTCAGCATCAACATCCAACATGTCCACATCCCCATCACCACCCACCTCAGCCGCAGCAGCACACCACACCAGCATAACCTCCGCAATCGGCTTCCTCCTCTTACCCTCTGTATCCCCCGTCGCGGCCTCAAATACCCAACTCCTCAGGCCCCTCTTCCCCTCCCTCCACTTCCGGCCCCTAACCCCCCAGGCCTGCACACCATCATCACCCCCCGCAACGCCAACCCCCAACCTTTTCAAAACAGCCTCCACGCCCGCCCCGGTCCCCTCCAACTGCACCGTAGCCATATAGCTCATATCCCACGCCACACAGCCCCTAGTACCCCTCGCGCGATGCGTCGGCCGATAACTCTTCTCGGTAGGCGACAACGGCACCGCAAACCGCCACAACGGATCCAGGGAAGTGGTCATCTTTGCGCGCTTGGCATGGAACATATGGGTGGGCAACCAGGTCTTGCAGCGCTGGCGCTTGCGGTAGCGGGCCTCGGGCGGCAGCGGCCGGGAGAGGCGATTCTTCTTGATCTTGGGCACGCGCGGCGCGATCTCATACGCATGGCTCCCTCCGCCCTCGTTTTCAAGCTGAGTTCTCAACTCCCGGGCCCGCAGGGTCCGACGCAGGGCCCGTTTGGCTTTCGTCCGGGCGTTCAGCCCTTGTAGCCGGCGCGCAGTCTCGAGGCGGATCCGCATCTGTTCGGTGGGTTTTCGGGTCCGTGAGCTTACGGTGGGCGTGTTGTCTTCTATCATCTACCCCCGGGAAAGAGACAACAGGTTAATAAAAAATGGACATCACTCCCAGGAGCAAGAACAAAAGATTCATCACCCAAAACAACACACATCGCACAATACTGAGAGAAGCTGGGAAGGGGGTAAATACCTCTCTCCGCGCCCTCGCCCTCAACCGTCTCGGCACCCTCTTCACATTATGACTCGCCGTCCGCCGGCGCAATGACCGCGGCACCTTCTGGAAGGCCCGGCTTGTCAAAGCCGCCCGCGACCGCTGCATGCCGGCCTCTAGCGCGCGGATCTCGAACTCCCGCGCTTCGACGTAGGCGGCCGCGTCCAGCTCGCCCGAGAGCGACAGGGCCGCGTCGGAGGTCTGCACGGCCAGGGTGCGGGCGTCGAAGGTTTTGGCGCGCTTGCGGGCGGCGGCGGCTGAGGCGAATCCTCCATTCTTATAGCTGCTGTTGCTGCTGCTGGTGTTCCCCGCCGCTGGGAAGGCACGCTTCTTCGAGGGCGGGTTGGAGGCCATTGGTGGCCGCTGTATGGATCAGAGGTCTTGTAAGGATAATAAGTAAAAGGGGTAGAGAGAGAGGGAAAGAAACAAAATGAGGTGCGGGGAAGATGAAAGGTAAGGTGGTGGTTGACTGCAGTAATTGAAGCTTTTTTTGTGGTCGCTCTCTCCGCCTCTCTAATCCCTGTCTGCTATGTAATAATGAAATGGAAAGGTTTAGCGTCGTCACGCTCCCGCCGGCCGAACAGCCACACACAAAAAGGCACGCACCAATGACAGCCAGTGGAGGGGCTTATGCTCAAATTGCTTAATCTAGACGCTTGGGATGGGTTCAATTGGGGCTGTAGATCATTCCAGGCTAATTGTTTGCTTAAATGCTTACAGCTACAGTTCCATCCCTGAATCTTGTCTGTAGACCGGTCTGTCTGAAATTCTTGACTGGTTAGACCACGCCTTCGACGTCGACGATTCAATACTCCTGACATCATCAGTCAATTGCTGTTTACAATGGATCAGGTTTTATTTCATAGCATCGTAATGCGTTGAATTTCTTCAACTATCTAGTGGGAAGTCTAGCTCTAACATGACTTTTCTATTACCTCTTTTCCAGGTCATTATCCCACCAGCTAAAGGTCAACGCCATCTATCAAGCCCATGCAACCTCTATGATTCGTTGGTGCATTTACAGGTTCTTGAGGATGGTCTCGGCGCTCGAGAACTGCAGATGAACGTTAGTACTAATTCAATCTCACCAAACAGTAAGCTCAACATACCTCGAGGTGGTTCTTAGCGGGCTCGCGCTTAGCGTAGGTGACCTTGCCGTGGTCGAGGATGATGGCGTAGCGGCCAGTGCGGCCCTCCTCATCAGCCCAGCCGATGCTCTTGGAGAAACGAGCCTCGGGGTCGGAAAGGAAGAGCTGTGATCTCATTAGTCATTGAATCAGATTAATGGGAACCAATGAAACGTACGATGTCATCACCGGTGACGTTGTTGGCCTTGCCCCAGGCGCTCATAACGTAGGCATCGTTGTAGGCGAGGACGGCAACGACGTCGACACCCTTGGCGCGGAGCTCGGGGAGCTTCTCAACGTACTCGGGGACGTGGCGAGCAGAGCAGACGGGAGTGAAAGCACCGGGGAGAGCGAAGAGGACGACCTTCTTGTCGGCCCACTCCTTGGAGGCGTGATAGTTGATGGGGATACCGCAAGCCTGGATGTCACCCTTCTCCTCAGTCCAGGGGATGTAGCTATCAAGAAGAGGCGAGTTAGTGGGAATGTTGCCAGGTTAAGAAGCAAGGCATAAAAGGCTGCCGGATATTGTCGGAACACGCAAGGGAAGGAAGATGATGCTGAAGTAGAATGAACTTACGAGAAGACGACGTCGGAGGGGAAGCTGTCACCGGGGTTGAGGCCAGACATTGTGATGGATTGTTTGTTTGTGTTGGTGGTGAGTGTTTGTGAAGAAGAGTGAAGTGAGATAGTTGTGGATGAATTGAGAGAAGTGGGATGGAGAATGGTTTATATACGTAAGAGAAAAGAGAGAGAGAGAGAGAAGGAACCGGATGGATGGGGGAGCCCGTGGCGGGTTAATATATGTGGGAATGATGGGTGGATGGCTTTAGGGATGGTTCCTGTCGGAAGGCGCGCCTGTTGGCAGGCCAGCGAATTAACGCGGCGACGGGCCGTCTAAGGCGCCATAAGGTGATCCGAAGCAGAAAGATACCGAATCAATTGGATCATTGGAGGGATGGAGTTGAGAGGGAAGTGTATTATCAAGAAGACCGCCCGAGACTGAGACTGAGAGAGCCCCGCCAATTGTCCCCCCCCCACCTCTCTCTCCTCTCCACCGCCGATATCTCTACTATCTAGACCGCCGCCGGTGACAAATCCACCTCCGTCCTCTTTGCATCGTCATTGTCTAGATCGGGATGCTGATTGATAACACTCAATTTTGTGTTCAGAGGTTCTAGTCCTCGTTATATCATGACTCAGCTGGCTTTTGTGCTCATGTCATCGCCGTATGCTTGTTCCATCCATACCTGGAGTCTCGAGCGCGTTGCATACCACAATCGGTAAGCAAGGCTAATTGCAGTGACGCGGAACTTATTCCCTTACTCGGACCTCTAACACAATCCCAGGGCTGAATTCCAGATGCAGGTACAGCAGTGTATACGGCTTCAGTCACTTCCTCAGGCCATACCGGTTCCTCGGACATCGCCTTGAAGATCAATGGCTCCCACCGGCTCAGCCTCCAAACGATTACTTCTCAGACCGTATCTCATACCCACTCATCATATATTCGCTACCGACAGACTCACCACAAGACTACAATTCTCCTCCCTCTCGAAAAACACGGCATTGCTTCTTCATTGATACTATCCATCGCCTACCTCAAGTACTGCAACTACACAGGCCCCGGTCTGCAGCTGAGCCCGTGAAACGATCCCACTACTACCGAGCAAGAAGCCTCATTGGCGGAGCAGCACAAATGGCGATGACTGTGGGTCTCCGAGGTAAATCTCAACCCAATTAAATGTCCACGGCTTTTGCTCGCAGGGATGGAATCTTCTACTCAATCTCCCATTCACGCCAAGCCCCGCCACTACGTAACCAACTTGGAACCCGAGAACCTTGGTGCTTGGTTTTCCCTTCCCGCCGCACTATTCGGGCAAAGCACCCCTGGTTCCGAGGCAGTGCTTAACATGTTTGATGGCATCCCGGAAGTTAGGAATCGTTACCGTGGGTATCAAGCACACCCTCTGCCATACTCGCCACGAAGGAATCAATTTTTTCAGATGTGAGCCAAAGGTACAATCTGATAAGATTTTTGCTGTTGGCCACAACGGCAAATCTCGGATGCTTATGCAATCCTAAGGTATGTAGACTTGAATCAAGGTCAGTCCTTGTAGATCCCAGTATCTGAGGCTCAGTGTCTTGGGCTTCGGTCTTGACTTCCAGGCCAATCGCCAGGATTATCCAAGACAGGCCCAGTCCGGGGCAACACCGTCGTCTCCACTATGATTATACAGCATCTGGATTCTAGAAGGAAGTGAAGTCGCGTCCGATGCAACCAGGGACTGATCTACACGTGCCTACGCGCAGGATACAAGATCAATGAGACTATGTCTAGACGCTGAAATTGAGGGTAGGGGTACGCGGGTGTCACTTGTGTTCTTGTCAGAGGTTTGATTATCATCTACCTTGACACAGAGACATGATTAGCAGCCATGATTGATGAGCACATGGTCAGAAGGAAGTAAAACTTTACCAGCGGTTCTGCAGACATGGCATGCGCTATGTCAATCCGGCCACAAGCTCAAAAGAACCCACGCATTGGACTTTTCTGGGCAAAGCCCTCATCGTGCGCCAGCGATCGCAGAGCAGACATCAAAGCAAGATCGGCAGCTGGCAGACTGCTGCGTCGCTGAAGACCAGGGACATGGAAAGGCTTTTCATCCACCTCACAAACCTTCCCATGCCTAGGGAGGTCGCCAGCTTGGAAGTATTCTCGAGTCACCTTGCCCGTGCACAAGGACGGGCCGCTCAAACTACAATGCTGCAGTGTATTGATTCAGTATCAGTGTGTATAGTCACTGTAGACTGTGGCAAAACCGCGTGGTACAGCACTTACTCCCACTGAATTTTGTTGCAGTACAGCCGACCCGGGAAACCGTTCTGCCATCGTGATTGCACTGCGGTGGGCTTCATTAGATCTTGCAATTCCTGGTGGGGACTCGAAAAAAATAGTGGCTAACTGACTTTCGAAGAGGCGTGACAGGATCGTAGGCGTTTCCGACAAACGACACCGGATAAGATGTGCTGCCGGCAATTGGACCTTGGAGTATCATGCGTCCATAGTCAGCGTTTGATACATGATCTTAAGACTTATCGAATCATGACTTACCCTCAACCCTCAAACCGCCATTTTGGCCTTGCCTTCCATTGAATACAGCTGAAGCGAATTTCAGTCCAACTATCTCCCAAGGTCTCACTCTGATTCTGCAACGTATGCCAGTAGCTTCTGAGCCCATCCTTGGATGTTTTACCGATATCCGTCATGTCCGAGCATAGAATGCTCGTCTGCGCGTCGTCGCGATTCTCACCTGGAACTACACACGGCTTGGGACCCTTTGAACCACATGGCTGCGTGTGGTGACTCCCCCCTGTGCTTGATACTTGTAATCCGCAAACGCAGAACCATTCCTCTGTTCGAGGTCCGTCAAAAGTCGAGCCACCTGCTCGAATGACTCCATGGGCGTATAGACAGCATTTAACACTAGAGTTTTGACATCGCTATAGGTTGTAACGTCCGGGCCCCGCTCCCCCGACGCCGGGGCTGAGACAGGGTCCGACTTGAGCGTCGCCAGAAGCTTCGCATAGCGGCCCATAGCCTCTGTTACGTCCTCACCCTTCCGAGCAAAAGGGCAGACAATTGGTCCTACAGCCGAGCAGAGCTCAAAGAAAGACCGCCAAGCCGCGTCCGCGTCCTGCAGGTTCGTGAGCCAGGCGCCCGCGTAGTAATCATCGGCGTCGCACACGCCATCAATCACGGCCCGCTTGATGCGATGGGGCTGCATCGCGGCAAACGTGGCGCCCAGGGCCGTTCCGTACGAGATTCCCCAGTACTGCAGCTGCTCATGGCCCGGCACCCAGCGGTTGCGCAGGCGGATGGCCTCCACCGCGTCGCTGTCCACCCGCGAGCCCCATTTGCGCGCATTGGCAAGGATCCGATCCGTTTCACGCTCTCGCCACTGGCCATGCTGTTCAAGAAGTTCGACCATATCCGCCACCAAGGGTGGGGGTGTTCATGAACCGTCCGATCCATGTACCGCCGGCCTCCTCCATCCCATCACCTGTACTTTGCAGCTGAGTGCAGGTGAGCCCCAGGGCCTCGTGGCGCGCCCAGTGAGTGTCAAAGGCGCCCTCAGAGCTGCCGAGAATACCTTCCGCCTCCGTCTGCAGCTTCCACGCTTGCCGCGCGGCCGTATCCCGAAAACAGGAGAAGACGGGCGTGGTGTTGTTGATTCCCCGGGGATTGAAGCTGACGATATCAAAGTACTTGGGCCCTGCATTACGGCTCTCTTCTGGTTCATTCGGCGCCTGTGCAGAGTCCACCGCGGTCTGAATGTATTTCCCTCTGTTGAGAACCATGGCGACTTCCGAGTTCCCCGGGCCGCCGGGATTTAAGAAGACTGGACCCCCGTATCTTGGATCGGTGACTGGCACTTTGTCGGGGAGTTTCGTTACTGCGAGTGCGATTTTTGCTCCTTGACCGTCGGTGCGGTTCCAGTCCATGGGGAGTTCCAAGCGGGCGCATTGGTAGCCGTCGAAACATGGGTGGTATATGAGCTGTTCGGTGGGTGTAATCTGAATAGACCGTCACAAGCTGTCCCGGCGATCAGGCATGCATGGTTTATACCTGATTCCATGCGGAAGTAGAGCCTTCGTTTTAACGGGGCTGTTCATGTCGCTTAGCGTAGCGAGATCTAGGAAGATCCGGACGAAGCTGAGAAAGGGCCACGGCCCCGACTAGCAGAAATACGACGGCATGGATGGCCCGTTTTATGGATTGCGGGCGGCGAGGTGGCGATGATGGATCTGGTGACTGGGGAAGGGGGGTGTAGTCGTGTATTTTCCACGAAGGGGGCATCACGGATACATGCAAAACCGACTAAAGTATATCAACAAATGTATTGTGGAGGATGAATCTTGTCTGTCTGGATATCCTGACGCTCTTCTGCTGACAAAAGGTGATATATATGCCAGCCGTGAGGGGTGCTTGCTCCCATGTGCTAGTAGTCAATACTTGCAGTTAATCCATGCATGCAGGCAGCAGTCCGATGTGGTTTTCGGGCTCTTCTTGATCACTGCTTGATTTCAGCGCTCTGGTCTAACCTAAGCGAAACCAGTAGGTCGGTCTGTACTCCATAAGGGTTGGTTGTGGTCAAAATTTCGATGGAACTGTTACATGTCAACGATGAGCTTGGAGATGATTTATTGTGTTTGCGCTGCATCGGGAATATATATCTAACGCTGCCAAATGACTCAAAGGCAAGAACTGAATGGCAACTTGAAATACTAGTAAACCATACTGCAACATACAATACCTCTCTCAGAAGCAAACCGGCTATGTCATTCTATCTTCCAAAGCTCGCAGTTTGACTAGTGATTATGCTAGCTCGCAACTAAAATTTGATATCCAATACTGTGAAACATAAGCCGGTGTAGTATAAACACGTGACCAGGAATAGTGTCAGCGTGAGTCAATCTCAACAACCAACTATACGTAACACATCAAAGGCTGCCTGCTACAATTCTCATTATCTACCAACCTAGTAGAGACCCCTCATCAAATTACTTTGAATTCACAATGGCCGACATCAAGCCGCCCTTTACGGAAGAATCGGCACGGAAGAAGGTCAAAGCAGCCCAGAACCTGTGGAATACTCAGTGAGTTGGCCCGGATTGTTTATCGCTCTGATATGCCATGATTTCATCTCGTTTTCGTGTCTACCTGTTTGAAATTCATCGAGTTCGAGTTCGACACGTACCTCAATTTCACCTTCTGGCAGGAATAGCCATTAGTGAGACTTAGTGCTGGCATGGAGGAGTCAGACATCATCATGCATACACATTTGCCCCCCCCCTTGCTTGCAAGAATTGAGATGGTCCCCCTCTCCCTATCTGCAGCACGCCGCCTCGTGCGCATCCTGCCCCCTTGACCATTCGATGGATTTGCACTAGGGACTTGCACCTCGATACTCTGTTTAAGTGATCGTCTTCTGGAGGCGAATTTGATATACCATGTTCAACATCATAATCTGCAACTTCCTTTGGCGCTGAATATACACGCGACATAGTCCATAACTCACAAGTATTGATCCAGGGACCCCGTCCGCGTGGCACAGGCCTACACGCCGACTTGTATCTGGCGCAACCGCACCTCATTCTTCGCCGGAACAGAAGGCATAGTCGAGTTCCTGACCGCGAAATGGAAGCGCGAGAAGAACTACCGCCTGCGGAAGGAGCTGTTCTCCTTCACGGACAACAGGATCGCCGTGCAGTTCTGGTACGAGTTCCAGGACGTCGAAGACGGACTGCGCTGGAAGCGCTGCTACGGGCTGGAGGACTGGACGTTCGACCGCGAGACGGGCAAGATGTCCAAGCGCATGATGAGTGGGAATGATGTGCTGATTGGACCCGACGGGAATGGCGAAGGGAGGTGGTTTGTGGATGGGCTAGATGTCGAAGAGGCGGAAATCGGGGAAGAGCATTGGTGATTTCAGCGCCAGGCTCCCACCACAGAGCAGAGCTGGTGATATCGTTATGACTTCCTATAGTGTAATTGACGCACGCACGGACTTGATAGGCACGATATCTCCGTGTCCGCAGCCGGTATTGCATGCGAGGCTGTTTAATTGGAGCTGTCAATCGGCTTTACTCCGTCCCTCCTCCGAGACTCTGCAATGGGTTCACCCCTAGCAGATTTGGCGGATGTTTGTTTCAATGTGTGCAGTAGAGGCTCGGCTGTATGAGGAAAGGACGGTTATCCGAAAGCGCATTACCCCTCATCTCGACGTAGTTTCGACGGTGCATCTCTCTTGCTCTTTACACTTGTAAGCTTCGTGGCGGCATAGTCAAGGAGGTAAGCGAGAGAAACGGGTTTCTTGCCGGTATGTATCTTGTTGTGGTCATCCAATCGTGCGTCGCTACCCCTGGTTTTGGGGCACGAAGGGAGGAATGCGCAAAGGCGCCAACAGACCAGAGCAGCGCCAAAGTAAATTCTTCAACTTTTTCTCTTTCCACAGCGAGTTCTCTCGCAAAGAAAAAGCAGCGAGAATATGGGTGAGTATTGGGTCTGGCTTGCCATGGTGAGCCTTACCACCGATAAAGATTCAACAGCACACCGCGCGAACAAGTCAATGTAGATCAGGACTGAATACACCAGGCAACACCATCACGATTGACACCATATGCTGCCCGAGGGTTTCTGTAGTCTCTTCAGCTAAGTTCAGAGTACTGAGGCTGCATTCCACCGAGGTCTGCGGCAATACCATCCAACCAGGAGGATTCCTCAGCTGAACATAAACAAACCGCTTGCTAGCCATTCCGCGGGCTTTTGCCTCTCCATGGTATGCTCCAGACCAAGTGGATGAACCGTGTTTGTTTGGCTTCTGGTGGTTCGAGTATGTACCCGTGGGGCATGGGTGGTAAAGGAAAGTTGGCTGGCACAAACACACACACACACACACACACCAACGCACACATCTGCATGTATACTGTCTAGTGCCTTCCCGTCCTTCCCTCCCATCATTGATGATAGCAACAATCGTCACGCCACCCACTACTTACGGCCTGCATCATATCGGAAGTCGCGTCGTGGATTCATCCCGCATGTGCTACATGAGGTTTCGCTGACGACTGTCGACCGGAAATTACTAACCACACACTTACAGGGACGCGACAACTCACTCAGATACTCACACGTCTACGCCTACCGGATCCACGTCAAAGACCATCGTGCTGTCTCTCCCTCTCTCTTACCCTCTGTGTGGTGTGAATACGTGACTTGACATCTCGCGTCAGTTCGTGTCTCTCCTGAACCTCGACGTCCGCGCGCAGCAAGGAAAGCCTCACTTCCCCTAATCGACTGGCTTGACATCTCGGAAAATAAACACAGCATCCTAGTCCAATGCCAATCATCAGGCAAGTCACCTCGCAGTGCTAGATCGGGTAACGGGAGTGAGGAAATGGACGAGAATCACGTCTACCTGAGTGCCCAGATAATGCGGACCCCACTGATGGATGCCACAACAAGAGTCAATAGATACATAAGCCCAAGGGAAGAGAAGGAGGAGCAGATGAAGCAAGGACGGTACTATCAAGCTCCCTCACCGGTGCCGGTGTCCGTCGTCACCAGTCCATTATCCACCAAGCCTGATGCGGAGATGAACTACGCTTCGCCCGTGGCCGGCTCGCGGCCTACCACAAATCGATACTCGACTATCTCAGCCACCTCAACCGCTTCGAATAGAGGAAAACGCAAGACGCATGTCGGACCATGGCAGCTCGATAAAACCCTCGGCAGTGGCGCAAGTGGTCAAGTAAGATTGGCCAAGCATGCACTCACCGGACAAACTGCCGCAATCAAGATCGTGTCCAAAAAGTCAGCAGCCATGACGCAGAGTGAGAGCATTGCCGGTATGGATCGAAAGGCAGGTCACTTTCCTGGGACGGGGATGCGGCATATTCCATCGGGACTTGAGCGAGAGGTGGTTATCATGAAGCTCATCGAGCATCCCAACATTATCAGTTTGTACGATGTCTGGGAAAACCGCGGCGAACTGTAGGTGAGCCCAAAGTGCTTTTCTGGATTACTCACTAACTTCTGGTCCGTAAGATATCTGGTATTGGAGTATGTTGAAGGAGGAGAGTTGTTCAAATACGTCGAGAAGCATGGCCCTCTTCCGGAAGCAGAAGCCGTACGGTTGTTTCGACAGATTATTGCAGGCCTTGGGTACTGCCATCGATTCAATATCTGCCATCGCGATCTGAAACCGGAGAATATCCTGCTAGACAGATTGCGTAACGTGAAACTGGCTGACTTTGGAATGGCCGCTCTTCAGCCCATGAATCAATGGCTCAATACCTCCTGTGGTAGCCCGCATTATGCTGCACCAGAAATCATTCATGGCCGGAGGTATCGGGGCGATTTGGCAGACATTTGGAGCTGCGGTATCATCTTATATGCTCTATTGACGGGCTTCCTTCCGTTTGATGGGGGCGATCTACCCAACACGCTGCGTCTGGTCAAGAAGGCAGAGTTTGACATACCTCCAGAAGTAAGTCTTGAGGCTGCAGATCTCATCAGGCGTATTCTGCAGAAGCGACCTGAAGAACGAATCAACATGCAAGGTATATGGATGCATCCGCTTCTCAAAAAGTATGAGAAACTACATCAGGCTATGACGAAACATTACGTGGGACCTGCTCCGCCGCTATCCTTCGATGACTGCGGTGAACCTATCTCCCATAGAGAAGATGTTGACCCTGATCTACTAAGGAATCTCCAAACATTGTGGCATGATGTTCATCGAGAGGTGCTGATTGAAAGAATACTATGTCCGGAGTAGGTTGATCCTTGATGTTGAGACTTGGCAGTGATATTTAGACTGACGTGTCTCCCCGCTACAGACCGACTCAAGAGCGAATGTTCTATAATGCATTAGTCAAGTTCCGAAACGAGCAGTTGGAGAACTATCAAGGCCAGGCCCTGGAGTACTCAGCTAGCGACTACCATCATATATCGAGAGTTGAGGAACGAAGTGCCTATAAGCGAAACAGTCACACCAAGTATCACTCCAGAAAGCAATCTCAGGCCTCGATCAAAGAGACAGGAATACGTTCCAGAAGATCCATCAGAGAACCAATGTCTTGTGCCACGGTGGAGAGCTATGATCCATTCCGATCTCCGAAACATAACTTTGAGTTAAAGGAAGCTGAATTCGCTCAAATCACAATCTATCGAAACGGGGTAAACGAATATGAAGAACTGGAGAGACCGCCTGTTCCTCCTGTGCCCGAGCCGGCGACCAAGGAATCGTCATGCCAGGATATTGAATGCCCACCTAGCTCCCCATTTATAGTGAGCCGCAACAAGAGACTCAAAGTTGCTTCCATGAAATCATTCCAGTCCAAAGCGTCACAATCATCCCGTCGAGCTTTGTATGGTACGCCGACCCCACGATCGGCCAGTTACAAGCGTAACGTATGTTTTCGCCATGCTCGAACTCGTTCCCAGGGATCCGTTTCTGTCAGAATGAAGACTTCGCGTGTGAGAACTCGAGAAGTCAAAGCGAATTCTAGCGACGATAGTTTGGTTTCTGAACTTCAGGATGATCCGTTCGTTGACCCGAACAGCAGCCCGATGCTTCCAGCCCCACCTACCGTGGTCCGGGGTGCAGGAGTGACAATCAAAAACTGTCCTCAGATGAAGAAGCTGAGGACCAGTGACTTCACATGGAAAGAGGACGCGCGCAAGGTGTCCCATGAACTTAGTCAAATATGTGAGGAAGCTTTCAATGGCAGTTCGCTATCCACTGGATGCACGACCACCAGTACTTGCATTGGATCAGAAACACCTGCAACATCTGTCTCCATCGCCAGCCCCGAAACCTCAGAACAAACGATAACGCCCAAGACTTCCACCACGCAACCGAAACCTTTGCCTACAGCTTCATCACCAAAGCCCTATACAGTGGCGGAGCTTACAGAGACTCGACGCAGACTGATTGAACACTCTACGAAGGGCGGAAATGAGGACATCCCTGGCTACCTCGTTGCAGTGATTGGCCACCTCGACAGATTGATAGAGCAGGATGAGCTTCATCGAAAGGACAGGCGCGAAAATGCACGCCCCGTTTCTACCGCTCCTGCTGATCCCTTCGTCCGGCCCTCGAATCCAACTGCTAACCACCGCGATCGGGATAGCCTCATTAATCCCTTTGAAGGCCAGAGAACAACCGGGCCCCGGTCAAACACTGAATACCCCTCTAGCCGCACAAGCCGTGAAGGCAAGCGGACAATCCGTATGGTGCCTCAAAGCTCCGTACAGTCAATCGACCCCCCAAAGCACCTGCCGGTTCAGAAAAGCCAAAATGTGCTTCCTCAGGAAGCGCGACAGTCGCTTGATGGGTATAGGATGGCCCCTGACGGCGACCAGGGAGCTTCACCCACCAGAAGATTTGCCTCTGTAAATTCGCGTCATAGTCGCATACCTTGCGAATTGGATCCTATCGCCGAGAATCCCGGATCACCTCGGCGCAGCACCACGCGAACGTCAGACAACAGAAAATGGTCATGGCTCCCGAATAAGTACAACACCTCCAATGACAAGGCTACCAGGCTCTCGGCACACATTCGCCCAATACAGCCAAGCTCGGAGACCGTGATAAGACATGATGTCAATCCTCCAACGGATGTCTTCGGGACGAATGTAGAGTCCAGCTTGAACGAGAAACCGTCGCCCTCAAAGCCCAAAACGGGCTTTTTCCGGCGCTTGATCAACCGACGAGCAAGCAAAAGTGCACTAAACCGTGAATCAGGTGAGTTTCCTTTGACCCCAGCTTTGTATACACTCGTGCTTACAGTCATTGCCAGTCGTAGAGCCTGAAACTGCAGAAACAAACCAGTTACTTGAACAGACTCAGGAGCCTGAGCATACATTTGACACAGATGACAGCAACATTCGACCCCTTCCCGAACGACCACCGAACCCCGGCAGAAGCCAGAACTGGTTTGCCCGAGTCTTCCACTTTAAGCCGGCGACTCGAGTCGTCGCACTCAACACATCGACGACGAAAGCCCGCAAGGACGTGCACAGAATCCTCAGGGATTGGAAGAAATACGGCATGCAGGATGTCTATCTCAACCGTGACAAACGTGTCATTTATGGTACCGTTGGCGAAGGAAACCGTAAGTCGATATCTATCAGCGTGTAAATCTCCCACGGACTAGTATTGATTTGTGAATGTAGTCCTCCGCCTCCGGCCTGTCCAGTTTTCAGCCGAATTCTGCAGCTACCTCGAGCAGGGACGACAAGAGAACCTCAGCCTTGTCCGATTCAGACAAGAGAGAGGAGCGGCATCCTCCTTCAACAAGGTGGTCGACACGCTGTACATGGTCATGAAGCAACGTAATATGCTTGTTGAAGACCCAGCCCGAGCAAAGGAGATGATTCGAATCCTGGACGCTTTTCCCGAATCATAGCTTTTCCTGATCGAATCTTGAACCCTTACCTCTTGACCCATACACCCACCCATATATCCTGTTTCGGTGTATTCTAACCTTCAGGTCCCTACAACGATATCGAGCACAAATGAGGGCCCATTTCGGCCAACAGGATGGCTGTAGCCATCCCTACAACCAGGCTACGGTGCAGAACCAGGCGTTCAATTTAACCTTGGCTACCTTGGCCCTATCATCTTCCTTGAATATCTCATTCCATATTGCCAACCGCTATTGAGCGAATCTGCTACTCTTCTTTTGTTTTTCGTCCCCGCTTGTGCTCTTTTATCCGCGACTCTACTTTCTCAGGATCTACTTATTTGGTCTTCCGATAACATAACTCCAAGCTACCAATGTCAAGTGTGCCCACACATACCACCACCGTCTGTACTGTACCCCCAGCGCGTCCGAATCATGTCATGCAATCAACCGATCAATCAATACCTGTTGTAATCCAAACTCCAGCGCGTTCTCCCCTCCCAACACTCGAACCTTATCTCCAATTTACTTAGTAGTAACAATGGCGCCCTTTCCGCAAACCCTCTTGTGAAAATGATACCCACCGTATATATACACCCCTCCAAATAGAATAGAATAGAATAGCATAGGACGACGGACCCTGCTGCCCCGAGTCCCTGCCATACAACATCCCCACAGCTCCCCACCCCCCAACCTGATGGCTCTTCCCCAACCGGTCAGAAAGGAAATCACATGCGTAGACAGGGAACGGGGGAAAGGAAGGGAATAAAGCTACGGTATTGTAGTCCGGTAATATCCTCGCCCGACTACGCTCTTTCGTTTCCATTTGGGTTGACACCCTTGGAAGAACGGAGCACCTTAAACTTAATGGGAATGGGGAAGGAAGGAAGGTCCGAACCGTGGACAAAGTCAATCAATCCGATCCAATCCACCGCAGCGTTGACTGTCTGGGCTCTGGGATTCCATAATTGTGAAAAACTACCTACCTATATACCTCGCTCGACGTTTACTTCTATTCCAGAACTCACCATGGGTATGTTGATCCCTACTGTATCGGACTACGATCTTAACTTGAAAGCAAACACCAATACAACAGTGTAGTAGGGATCAAAAGTTGTCCATTCCAGAAATCTAGCGAAAAGAGAAACCATAGTACCAGAACCATAGATCGAAGAATTGAAATGGAAGAAATAGGCATAAAGCATCTTGGAACATGTAGACCACACAAGAAAAGAAAGAAACACGCAGAAATATAAAGAAAACATAATGCACAATGCTGGATCGAAACATGCACTGGAAAATTCGAGATTCGCAAGAATTGCGAATGAATAATGAGTTGATCAGACAGCCTCCCAAGTGTTATAAAGATAAAAGAAAAGGAAACCAATGCAACGACAATAAGCTACAACTGATAAAGAAAAACTCACATAAAACCTCCTTTTTAGGGCGATATGAACTTCCCGATGCGGCAAACAGAGGAAGCAAATAAAATCGCAAACCAACCAAGCAGATGTCAAAGTTTAGTAAACGCAGGATCAGATAGCCACCCGAAACAAGAAAACAAAAAAAAAAAAGAAATTTATCAATGGATAGTGAAACAGGTTGAATCGAAAGAAAGCGAGGAAGACACCACGGACATTCCCATCGTACTTGGAACAAGAAGTTGATGAACAAGAGAGCAGAATCCCACGATTAATTGATGGTTCGTGATGTGATGGTTGCAGCAGAGGCGTTCGAGTCGTCTTGTTGGACTGCGGTTAACCACAAACGGTATGCGAGAACGATGGGCACAGAAAACCGCGACTGACGTCTGCCACATCATTTCACATATTGCCAATTTGAGAACAAACCCGTCCAGCATCTTCGAGGAAAAGCGCAAATGTTTCGTCAAGCCCAAAGGCGTTTGAACACGGGATACGAATGGAACGCGAAAAGCTGATAATGAATGAAAAATCATTAATAGGGTGGCCCGGGTACTGTAAAAAGCCGTGGTGTTGATTTCCGGGAAAGAAAATGGCATGGCGAAGAAATCTGTGCGAATTGTCGATTGTCAAGATCCGGCAGGGATTCAACACGAGCCACAAAATTGACACCCCGCACACGCCGTCTACCGCAAAATGATTATCAACCAAGACAGGCATACTCATAGTCACATCATGCAGCTCATAAAACCCTTGCGTTTCGTTTCCATGGCCTCGTCGTAGGAGAAAATGGATATTAAAAAAGTCATCATAGTCCCTCAATCTCGATGCGCGCATATGGCGTGAAATCACTGCCGTTTTGAATCCGAGGCGAATTGTCTGTCGAGAAAGTCACCGAGAATGCTCAGGTCACGATCGTGCAGCATCATTATCCAGAAGGCGCCTTTAGAAAGAGGAAATCCGTTCACACATCACACGTATTGCAACCTTTTTTTCCCTTGCGTCTACTCGCTGCGCCCGTATCCCGTCCAAGAAACAGTATGAAGACCGCTACTGAATCAGCACACGCGCAACAACGTATTGACCGCGCCATGTGGGGGAATGTGTGACCAGCACACGAACCACGCGCATCCACCAACCACCAACATAGAATCGAGTTTCATTCTTATCTCCATTCTGGAGCTCCCCTCCCCGCACGACATTGCACGCGTGTGACCCTCCCTGTAGGCTATCACAAGCGGACTGGGAAATGTCGGTGGAGGTGTTTATTGGTTCAGACCCCGACGGTTCAATGCGTTGAGCATATCACTATCGGTACTAGAGCGACCTTGGCTGTCCCCTGGGTTCAGCATGTCACGCACATTGAGCCCTGCACGAGTTGAGCCACCTGGAGTGGAAGTGGGCGGAGGGGTCATTGCACCCTGAGTGGGATGCATCGGAGGATAGGGCGAACTGTGGGGCGAGGAGGAATGGCGGCTGTCGTAGGGATAACTTGATTGCGGCGAAGGGCGGCGGTCATGCTGCGGCGGCGCGGGGTAGTATGGACCAGGGGCATTGTGCGTTTGATAGCCAGATGCTGAGGTCACAGGTGTTACCGGAGCCAAGTTGGTGGGATCGGGATAGTCGTAACCGGAGCCAGAACCTCGACGTCCAGGCCTCTGCGAATGGGTGCGGATCAGTGCTGATCAGAACAGGTAGCAGAAGACCGGGAAATTGGGTAACTCACATGATCCGGTGCTCCTGATGCAAGGGGGGCATGGGCGCCCGGATAATGTTGGTACATTCCTTGCGGTGGTGGAAGAGTCGGGTCGGCTTGCGGTTGCTGTTGGGGCGGGAGCGGTTGGCCATGCGCTCCATATAGCGTGACAGGTCGATTCTGGTTTTGCGGATTGCGCAGGTGTGGGTACGCAGCATGGGCGGGGACGAAAGCCTGCGCTTGCGATGAGACAGGGGTGAACATGCACTCTTGGTTAAACCGGATACAATTGCTGCAGCGTCCATCTTGAGAGCTTTCAAATCCCGAGCAACGAATCTACAAATCCCGAGCAATTTGTGTTAGCCAACACTGCTATGGATTGACGCCGCGAATGACAGCCGCCTGAGCTATGCAATTGTAAACATACCTTCCGTCTCCGACAGTAACGACAAGCGATGGCAGTCCGTTGACGCGGGGCGGCAGCTTGATAGACTACCTGGGGTGGTGGAGGAGGCGCCTGTGTATAGATATCTGGACGATAAGAACCAGGAGGTGGAGGAAGACGGTACGGGTCTTGCGGGCCCTGGACGTGGGGATGGATTGCAGCCATGTTAGGCGGAGGCGGATACTGCGATTGCGGGGGATGCGGGTATTGGTGATCGGCCGTCGGAGGAGGATAGGAAGCCGGAGGATACTGTAGGGACGGAGCCATTGTTAGTAGGTGCAGAAGTGACGAGTCAATAGAGCCTTTAATGGATGTAAGTGACTGGAAGGAAGAGACTCGAAGCTCGAGGAAAGGCAGAGTAAGCTAGATGAGGGCCATAACAATGACCACCACCACCACCATTCCGCTTTTTCCACTTTCCCCAACATGTTCATATCACCGACGCTATCAAACAAGACTAAGCAACATACCGGATACTGAGAAGCAGGCGGATAGTGCACCGAAGGGTTGTCCTCGGGTTGACTAGTGTTCCACTGAGGTGGTGGATACTGTCCCTGTCGCGTAGGGTCGCTGAGATCGTGGGGATTGTTGGACATTGGTAAAAGCGAGTGAGCGAGGACTGTTGCTTTAAAATGACGGGACGAGGAGGGGGGAACGAGAGGACAAATGCAGGATGATGTGAGTCGACAGTCACGTCCCACGGGTCGTTTTTGGCCAAGGATAAGCAGACAGCAGGGGTGTTCTTCCTTTAGAAACAGGAGGAGGGGGGAAGATCTGTGTGGTAGTGGCAGTTGTATGTATGTATGGGCAGGTTGTATGTATGTATGATGACTGGAAAGGAGACTGGCAGGACGGTATGTATGTAAGTAATGGCAGTAAGCAGTATGTAAGTACGTAAGTAAGAGCAGTAGTCGCAGTAGCCAGCAAGTATGTACGGGGGAGGACGAAGAGTGGATGTGAGTGTAAGAGGACAAGTGTGTGCGCGTGTGTGAAGGTGCAATGCAGTGTGTCTGTGTGTGAGAAAGTGTGGTAAAGCGACCAGGATGTTGATGCGGAGTCGAAGCCGGTCAGAAAATCGGCCAAATCAGAAACAGTCCCAGCTCCCGTCGGGTGATTTACGAAGCTAGCATAGCATAGCCTCGTGGTCACGCTGAACCGGATGGGGATTGGAAAGGCAAAGAATTAAAAGAGGATCTAATCCGCACCTGGACGAGAGAACCAACGGGGAAGGGGAAGGGGGGGAAGGAATGCAGATAGGCGAGATGAACAGATGGCAAAAGGGAAGACAGACCAGGGGAGGGGCGATGAGAGAAAGAGAGAGAGAGATTCGAGAGGATTGATGGATGGAGAGAGGCGGTGGAGGGGAAGAATACGGTAGGTGTAGAAAGTCAAGGTGGTCGAGCTTAGCAAGGGTCAGGGAAGGATAGATAGGTAGTAAGGGGGGTAAGGGCACTCGATGGTAGAAAAATAATAAAATAAGAAAAGACAAGAAAGGACAAAAAATAATGATAAAATAAAACAAAAGGGACAAAGAGAGTACAGATGGGTCAAAAAAGGATCAGAAAAGGGAATTTTGAAATAGAAATATTCTGTACCCAAAAAGCCAGATAAAATGAGTGAGAAAGCAAAAAAAAAAAAAAAAAAAAAAAAAAAAAAAAAAAAAAAAAAAAAAAAAAAAAAAAAAAAGAAAAGGAAAAGGAAAATAACAAAAAGACAAAAATGGAAGAGTCGGGGATTTCGATTATGACGTGAGCGTTGAACACTGCTGCAAAGTTCGTGAACGCTGAGGGGCTCTCAATGCGGTAGGCCGCAATGGCTGCAGTGGACTGCACCAACCCAGCTCAAACGCAGCTCAAAAATGCAGAGCCTACCCACGTTTGCAAGGCATACGGATTGTGATAGTGCTAGTGCCAGGAACGGAGCGATTCGAGCGATGCTGGCAATGACACAGGATTGGAGGGGCAGAAGAACAGTCAGAAGTCACTCACGCAAATCGGAGGAAACCAGCAAGGTATCTTTTGGTCGGGCACGGGCAAAGAAACGTTACGCCGTTGAGGATAATGGGCGTCAGCGGGCAATGAAGGGCGTCTGCTGGGTCTGAGAGTCGCGCGACGCAATCATCAGTATAGATCAATCATCCCTCAAAATGACAAGAACTGCGAGAATGAGTAGGGCAGGGTCAGAGCTGCCAGTTACCACCGAGGAGTGGTGGCTGTAGCGAAACTCCCGGGAACCCTCGAGGGCAGACCGGCGAGTGCACGCCCCTTCTTTAATCTGGTAAATTTGGGTGCTTTTTTTTCTATTCTTGCACCTACCTTATTTCTATAGACTGCGCGTAGTCTGGGAAGAAGGAGGAATGAAGAGTGATTCAATCAATGAAGCTAAGCCGAGATAATGACCTCTCACTCAGCATCGATCTGCCGCTGACAAGAGTGGAAGGATGGCGAAAAGCGTCCAGTCAAGAATTAGATGCAAAGGAGAGATACGGATGAGGCTCGATCAGCAGGCGATGAAGAATTGAAAACCCAAGGGCCTCCTAGAAGCTAAGATGATAGTGGAGGCGCAAGCAAAGATTGGATGCGAATGCACCAATTCGGACTCTAATTGAACGCTCAGATCGAAAGCAACCAAGGTATGAAGACAGAGTTTGGACGTCTTTGCGCTTGGTGTGTCTCGCTTGCTGGTGGTTTTGAAGACCGAGTGAACGTTGCTTCTTCACTCAAACACAGTCAAACAAAACAAAAAAAAGATCATTATCCTCCTCATCGAGCTCATTCCATTCATAATACTCGTACTACGCAGGCGTAGACCAAACAAATTCGAGGTGTCAAATATTGCAGTGGGAAAAGTACGACCTAGTGAAAGTGGTTCTTTGGGTGGCCGACTCGCCGGTCCGCCCGGGAGGCAAATTGGGAAAAAACGGTTGGGTCAAGCACACGAGACGCAGGGTGCCAGTCCCACGGCCGGGCTGACGGAAAGCGGAAAGGCGGGAAGGTTGGCGATGGGGAATCCCAGGGAATTAAATCAAAAAGAAAGAAAAAGTGCAACTGCCAACATGCGGTTCCCTGGATCAACTGGGTCCCTGGATTCGAATACGATGCAAGTCTGAGATGTGCGCAATAGAAATGCAAAGCTCAAGGTAGCTTGGAGCGAGCAATTAATCAATTCACCATGATTAGAGTGATCCTTCATGGATATGGCAAGCTAATGGGGGGGGCAACCTAGTATAGTACCGTCACTACCGTGTGGTGTTTGTCGTCCCGATACCGGAGAACTGATCGTCATTGGCCCGGCTGGAGAAAATCACCACGCGAGAAATTAAATTGTCGTGGATCCCAGAATCACTATGGAACAAATCTTGATGGGACCCATCATGAAGCGGTCGGGCAAGGCAAGTATGAGCGACGGACGATGTCTGACGATGTTAGTGGAGGAGATACAAGCGGGAGGCGGTCGGAAAGGCTTCTTATACTCCCACAATATTCATAGTAGTGATGCACAAGAGATCTCCAGGCTATCTAGTGTCTTTTTCTACCTAGACAAAGACCTAGACAAGGAAAGAGAAGGGGGTTGGGGACACTTGGAGCCTTGGAGGATGACTGGATGGTTAACTGGAATAGCGGTCATGGACAAGGAAACCGCTCAGAAGAACGGTCCGCAGTCGTAGTGGACCCTGGCCGACACGCCAGCGACCCATAGACATGGACGGGAACTCTCTTAAGACGCAGCTAAAGCATTCATGGTTCCATGGGGATCAGGTGAATCGCTCGGGTTGGGCGTTTGGCAGGGCCTGGGGCAAGCGCTACTGTAGAGTCTAGAGCCTGAAGAGGGGCGTAAGTTTGGGAAAAAGGTGTGACGATTCTGACGAGTGATGACGGAGCCTGGAGAGAGCCTGAGGGAGGAAGGAAGGAAGGGAGGGTACGCCGGGACGGGTAAAGGCGCCGTGACGGAACTCCACCCACTGGGGACTGGCTTCGAGTCGGTCCTTCCGTCTCCAGCTTTGACACTTGACTGTTTTGGGCTTAGACTTCTTGACTAAATAGTGTTGCTGTTGCTGTTGCTGTTGCTGTTGCTGTTGCTGTTGTTTGTTCTGACTGAGTTTTGTTTCAGTATCCATCTCTGTAATAGAACCTGAAATCTATTACTGCCGTTCTTGGATACAACACTATACCGAACCACTGATCAAATCCATCTTCGCTGTGCGTCTCATTATGGGCAGATTCAAAGAAATCCATCCAGAAGTCCCTGCTAATGCTGTACAGATAACCATACTTAAGCAAGTCGTGGACCATGTCCGTGTTCGGGATTCACATGACCCCCAGCTGTGTGGTGGTGGATATCGAACTATCCCAATTTTAGCACTTGAGCCGGCACTGTGTGCTTGGATCTGCTACAAAGATAGAAATTGGTCTGCAGTACATGTAGGTACGCGGCCGATATAGGAAAGTACTACTACTAAGACGGCGCAATCTTTTACCTGAGCTGTGACTCGTGACCTGCCAATTGCCATCTCAAGTTCTTGTGAGATTGTACTTTTTTTTGGGTGTCGTCTGTCATTGCACATCCAGAGGCAATAGCATGATATACTTAGAAGACTTCCTCCTCCTGGGCTTCTTCCAGACCCAGAGCAGCAGCTGCATAGGAAAGGTTCCCCGACCTATCTTGAGGACTCGGGTACATATGCGTACATGCCACCCACTCCAAGAATGAAATCCGAAACATGAAAAAAAAAAGAGAAAAAAAAAAAAAAAAAAAAAAGAGGGGCTAAAAGCAACGGTGTTCTCAGAAAGGTAACTAAGACCTAGGCCATTCCCGCCCGAAAAGCATGGAGAATGGAGAACGAACCAAGAGGGATGGCTGCAGAGAATTTAGGTCCGGTCCTCATTTGATTACAGCGGGAGCATCCTGACACCCGAATACTGGCCGAAAACAAAACCAAGGGAGTTCGGGGAAGGGGGACCACACCCGGATGAAGCCCGAAATTTCTCTTTCTACTGAAGAACACAAAGAAAAAAGAGGGGCTGGCTGCTGAAACTTCTGTTACTATATATCAGTATGAGTGATCTCCGGCGCGCTTGCAGCAAAGTATTATTCATCGACTTTTTTTATCTCCCTTTCCAGCAGTCAGCTAACTATAAGTCACGTTAACTAAACACATCTCAGCTGACAGAAACCGGGAAAACATTTTCCAACCGACATCTTGATTATATGGAGACAGATGCAAATACCGATGAGAAGGAGTTTGAGATAGATAATTCTCTAATCAACCCCACTTTTTGTTGCTGTATCGAGTAATGACACTTCCAAACTGTGCCTGAGCTGTTCAGATTTTTCACTTTACCTTTGTGGGCTCACTCAAAATTGATTGACCACATGGGCAAAGACCCGCTAAGATATCCACCGAGAATAGAAGATTTTTCTTCACAACCGATTTGCTTTTAATCACATACTAGATCCCGAGATGGACAGGCCAGTGATCCCCGAAAGAAACAAACCCATGGCGGTACTTCCAAGTTACGGTGCATTACACCTAGAAGCATAAAGTGGGTATCTACGAACCATGGTTGGAAGATCATCTAGCGTACCATTTCTTGGGGATCACACCCTCATACACTCCTCTGTTCCGGTGAGGGTGTTTCTCGAATCACCAGCTTTTTTTTCTGAGTTAGTAGAATAAGAAAAAGAAAAAGAAAAAGAAAAAGGGGGAATCCTCATGCCGGTCACCATTGTGTTTGCTATCAAAGCTCCTTACATCGTCATAATCTGATGACCAGGGTTAGAACGTAGGCGGAAACCACAGGGGAATGAAGAATAGACAGCCTGGCTCATGCGCAACGACATCATACTGTAGAAGGACAGGACAGAGAATATCTGTAGGAATCTTCCAGCCAAGCTGGACGCAGATGTAATCTGCAACAGGGCACTATCATGACTATAGTTCCAGGATGTTCGACTCGCGTTTGCCCGCGCAGGGTCTAAGTCCGTTCTGGTGTACACTGTATGTAGTCGTGCTTCCAGATTACCTAGTTCATACATACATGCATACAATGGTAGGAGGAGGGATGGGATACTTACATACATATTTACATACAGGACAGGAGCAGATCAAACATGTATGCTGCGCAGTAGCGCCCGTGTGTGCATGCAGCACGCGGCGAGTCTGGCCGTGGCCAAACAAGGGTTGCAAAGGGAGAAAAAAACTCCTAGTTCATGAGGGATTGGTGGAAAGGCTGAAGAAGCCATCCAGACTGAGTAGGGTCAATTAGAGAATGGGGGAGGGGGGAGACACTAGATATCCAACACAAACAAGCAAACGCCTGCGCCACCGAACAATACCATTTACCAAGAGTATTGTATGCTGCACGCCGTTAGACGAGAAGATAAGCCAAAGCGGAAGGATGTGGTCCCTCTGCAGAGCATATCCAAGCTAAGACGAATCCTAGCTGCATCGCTGCGAAGTTCCTGAAGAACAACAAAATGCCTCCCCCTAGCAATAAGAAAAAGAGCAGTCTAGCCGCCGCATGAGTGAAGTTGACTGATCAATCTCTATTTCAGACCATGCCCCAAGTCCCGTTTGTTTTACTAGTCAGTAAGTCTGCGTTGTTGCAAGTATAGAAGCGACTTTGGTTGCTCTAAGCTCAAGCGGTCCTACGCTTAGAGAGGGAGAGTAAGAGTCACGGGACACATCCTGATCAGGTACATACTTCATACATGGAGTTCCGACCTTAGTACTATTTCCCCCCTTAGGCTAGATAGCTTGCCCCTTGCTTTTTCCTTCGTCCCTTCGGATGAGCGGGAAAGATGGAAGTACTTACAGCGAACCGGCCCAGCCCGCCAGCAAGGGCGATCAATATAATGCGCGCCTGGGAAAGTAGATTCCCCAAGTACCTATTACTTGTTATGGCAGTTCGGGGTTCTGTCCAAGATCAAACCCGCGCGCCACGGCTCGGCAGGGAGGAAAGTACCATCACGGGTATTGTACAGGAGTTCATCCTGCTTCTGTCCCCGCTTTCAGACCTGCTCAATTCCCCTGACTGTCCTATTCGTCCGCAAGTGCGTTGCAGGGAGGGGAGGGGGTTGTGGTCGCGCGGTAGGCCCTGGTAAGGAAGGTTGGGTGGTACATTGATGCCTGAGGTTACAAGAGCAGCGTCATTCCGGGGTCATTTGATTTGGTCTAACAGGTTACGAGATACCTCCCGCTCGCAGAAGTACGGCCCGTTTACCCTACCTACCTTCTTTGGATTTTCGAGGTTTGTGAACCCAGAAATGCGCTCTGGTCATTAAATTGCAGTTTTGGTTCCCTCTAGATCACGACCAATGGAGAAATTACATTCTGCAAATTATCGATCCATTGGCGGGGACAATTCGAAACATGGTGATATAATGATCGTAGGCCAACCGGGCGATACTTTGCGGCAGATCGAACTTTGTTCGCAAAGCCTTCCCATACAACGACAAATATGGGCGAGACTAAGGAATCTCGTGGTGTAGGAAATGCACCATGAACATGGAAGAGATGCTATGGTCACCACGAACAGATTTGCTGGATAATCCTTCCGGAGTAGTGCTTGTTGTGCTTGTTCCATTGTTCCGTGCGGAACGGTTTCTGCGGGATCCGTGGAATGAGAGAAAACAGGCATGAGGAAAGGGAGGGGGTGGGAAGCCATCGATGCAGTTGCGTGCATTAGGAATAACAGGGCTAGAGCAATGCGAGCTCTCACCATCCCACCACACACATACTTACTCGGCGAAGAGACTCAAAAAGACGTCCGTCTTCGGGTTGGAAGATGGGCAAAAGATGGGCACGACAGTTGAAGCAAAGCGCATGGGAAATGAAAATCACGAACTAAGGGTGTCCCCGCAAAGTGGGAACTTCATTATGGGCGGGTGGATACGAGCAATGCAAGTCAGTCCAGAAGCCCGGTTAAGCGACAGGCGCGCCCGGGGCTGATTGGCGTAGAGTACGGAGCAAACCCTTGAGAGCCGACCCCTCGATTCTGGTTGGGCCCAGCAGGGAAAGGTGCGCTCCGAACCGTAGTTGCATGCCAGCTCATTGGTAACAGTACCAGCCCGGCGAAGTCTGTTAGCTACCCGTCCATTACCAGTCCACGGGATGCAAGCCAACAGGTCATTGGTACGCCGCTACCACTCAGCTCGGAGGATGTTCGGTTCCGGCATTCCTTTTTTCTTTTTAATCCACTGCAGGAGCGGGCGGTAAGTCCAGTACCTTGGTACACCCAGCGTCTAATAGCAGCGAACAGATTGGGATGAGCGGGGTAGATACCCCTGTGTTCCATGGATCAGAGTCTGCTTAGAAACTGAAAGGAAGACATGGAAGGCTCCATCCCTGTCACAACCTAATAATAATAGTGGCGACAAGAAGAAAAAACATAGGCACAGTTTCGGCTTCAGTGAGAGTGACAGCCCATGCAAGTGGAGTGGAGCCCACACGGCCGGGGCAAGAGAAGAATAATAGGCGGTGAAATGAGCTATCCAGGGCGGATGAGCTAGTACTCAAGTGCTTGTAAAACGCATCAAAGTTCTTGGGCGGTTTGTCGAGTGGTAATGATAACTGCGGCTCCAGTAAACCTGGTGGGGACGAGTCACTTCGAGTTGAGATCAACAACGTGTGCAGCTGAAAACAGACACGAAGGACTCCCACCTGCCGCTCTAGGAAAGCATTTAGGGCGGAGTTTCGTGGCGGTGTTGAGCAAGACGTGAAGGATGAGGTAAGTCTTGGCCCCGACCGACCGACCGTCTTCAGTAGTAGTCTAGTAGAGACTTCCGTAGCATCTGAAGCGGCTCGGATCGAATGTGCCTGGCCCCAACTAGAAAGATTACCGTACGTCGTCGTCCATTGGGAAACTAGTCTTTGACACCATCAGCGTGGCACTTCATGTTGAAAACCTGGCTCTTGAATCAGTTCTCCTGAAATCCTTCACGAAATTCATGCCGTGCATGAGAATTCCTCGCATTCTCAAATCCTGAAGGCATTACGTGCTCACCTAAGATTTTCGCACTGACTTGGCCTCGGTAAGGTTGTGGAAAGGAAAGAGGGGCGGCCCCTTCCCGTGAGGGGGTTAAGGTGCGGGTTGTAGGAACCCTAAGTTTCCCGGTGCTACAGCACTGGGACCGCGCCAGAGGTCATTATGATGGCCCGATCGGTGGCTCTTGGGGAATAACGTGCATTAGCGCCTCTCGGGCAAGAATTTCTCTCTTCCTCGGCCTCTTCTCTGCCTCTGAAATCGCACTCAATCATTTCCACCCGCCCCTAGGATGTATCTGTAGGTAGCCTGTGTTTGACATGTTGTAACACTTCAATCCGGCTGGAATTAACATGGTAGTACCCGGGATCCCAAGCCATCGATCGGTGTGGTGGGAAATCAGAGGGTGTTCCCTTTCTCCTCCCCCCGGTCCTAGAACTATTTGCGGGGAGGTCTGGGCAACGTTGCCGTTCACAGACCACTCACACTAGTTTGGCTCGGATCCCTTCTTTTCTTTTTTTTTTCTTTTTTTGTTGTTTTTGGCCCGGAATGCCCCAGGCGGAGGTCAAAGTCAGCGATAGGAGGCCGGAAACTAGCTGCGCCTACGGGCACATGGGAATAGGCTGAAAATCAGTACTATCGTGCGTAGTCGGTTTGATTATCATCTTGAGTTAGTGGAAGTTTGAGGGGGTCGGCGGTAGGTTGTGATTTGCTGCAGAAGGCTGCCTTAGTCACCAGTGACCGTCTGTGCCCTGATCCCCTCAGGACGCCTGCTGATGGGAGAGACCATCTCGAGCGAGCATCTGCAACCGAATCACATCCCCAACAAGTGTACAACCCCCTTTTTGTTCCGACCCTCCACGGCAGATGCAATTCTATCTGAGGCTAGTAATCAAGATTGGTCGAGTAACGTTGTCATCGACTCTTGCCAGAAAAGTAGTATGACATCAGTAAACGGATCGTGTGACTCGGGTTGGCCGAAGTTTCTCCCCTTGGTGCACGAAACAGAATGAAGTTCGTCCTTGGTAGGCGGCATTCGACTGGAAGATAGTCAAATAGCCACTGTCCTGTATGACCACGCTCCTCACGTATAGTAAGCTGATAATGGTGCTTTGGCCAGTGCTATGTCACACCAAGTCATCGCTGATAATACGCGGACTGTGTGTAGTGCATCCTTCCTTGACTCTAGAGCATAAAGCAAGCATGCAAGCGCCAGGAAGGCAAGTAAGCAAGCAAGAAGGACGGTAGAGGACAGTAGATAGATTAATATCTTCACCGCTGACCGGAAAGGGAGGCATCAGCAGAACAATCCTGTCGGAATTGCACGGTCGCAAACAAGGACTAGGATTGGTGCTGTGATCGGGATGCAGATGTGCTTGTGTCAGGGCGTTGGGCAACGGACTTCATCCTATCATCATCCTATGATTCTGCTAGTCATCTCCTGGTCATGTCCACGACGGCCCGCCCCGACTCCCGCCGATCTTATGCACGACGTGATACCTAGTGTGTACTGTGTACCCTGGGATATTTCGGACAGCAATCAAGCAGAAAGGCGTGGCTCTCGGTGATGGTCCTGTTTGCTCTATGATGACTCTTGTGTTGGGGGGGGGGGGGGGGACGGATGGAGACGGTGTGAAAAGTAGCCGTCTTAGGACTGTCTCTGGGTTGATTTGCTCGAGGTTTGTCTCAGAGTAAGCACTGCTGCGTACTGTACCTAGTATCTGCGTAAGCTGTAGGCCGCAATCTTTCATAAGCCCTCTTGTTCTAAGTGGATATGACTTATCCCAATGGTCATCATGGGCTTTTTGATGGCTTTTTTGCTAAAATCCGAAGCTATCGTTGGTTGGATGGCCACAGAACAACACATCAATCAGGTCGGACGGCGCAATATTGGATAAGAACAGACCTCGAGATGCTGCAGGCGAGACTGCATCCTTCACATCTGCTGTTTCATGCGTTTGACCGCCACATGAGACAAACCAGCTGTATCTATTTCCTTTTCCTTGTGCGTGGATAAAGTAATAATCATTTCTCCTCAACTGAAGGGTAGATTGGTTCGACCGAGAAGTTCCTGTTTGGGTTGGGTGCCTTAGAGTGTTACGGTAAGGGACAAAACCGAAACAGCGGTCAGGAACCTGATTTCGGTAATGCAGAAAACAGAAACACAGAAAATAAAAACAGAAAAAATCTTACGGGATTAATAATTGTGATTAAATGCGGTCGGTCCTTCCCCGCCGCCCCTCCGTCTTTCCTTCCCTTTCCCTCCTTAGCGGCTCTTGCCACGTTTTTTGCGATCCCAATCGGCGCGGTGCATTGCCGTCCGCGTCTTTCCGTTGCCGCCAGAACCCACACACTCGACTAGCTGCGTGGTGGGCATTCTCAGGTCTTTTTTCCTCCAGGATCCCACGCTTTTTTTCGTTTTTGGTGCTCCACTGCGGCCATCCGTCGTCGACTTTGTTCGCGCTCGTCTCGGCCTCCCAGAGGAAAATAGATCACAGGCTCTCCAGCTCTGTTCCATGGTTCCATGGTACAAAGCGGTCCTTGATGAAACTAGACGCAGCGAGAGGCAAGAGCAGTTGAGGTAACTGAGTCGCAGCACTGCAGTCTAGCCTGGGGAGTAACAGCAACTGACCAGCACCAACCGGTTACCAATACTCTGTTTCTTTCTCTCTTTCTCTATCTCTCTTTCTTGATCGAATTCGGTCAGCCAGCCAGTCTCCGTCTTCCCCCGTGCGCAGCCCAATCTGAGGCGTGGTCCAGCTCCCTCCCCTTGTCGAAAAATTTCCCTCCCCGCCTAAGACATGCGAAGCACCGAGAAGACGGTTGGGGGGGGTTGGGCTGGGATATGCCAGCGTCATCTTGTTTTTTACTTAACGCCCCCCCTCCTTCCCAAAAAGCAAGGGCCTTTTCCTTAGTGTGCCGAAGCCGGGATTGTCACTGGTCTATGACTTAGTTATTGCCTTAGTTACTGCCGGCGCCCTGCTGGGATCATCGATCAGCCCGCATACGTTTTCAGTCACGTGAATCCGGCTAGCCTATGGGAGCGCTACCTGCCTCTACCTTATCGGCCAAGGGGAACGAGGTGAGTGAGAGACAGCTGTCTTACTCGCTCGGGGATCCAACATGGTGATGTGTTCGGGACGAGTTTGACAGGGCTGTCATACCTGTGGCTTTGTGGCTTTGTGGCTTTATGGCTTGCTTGGGCTTGCCAGAGTGAACCAGAAGCAATGAGCCGAACAAGTTAGTAAGCATATACTGTACCAAGAACTTGCATACAAAACCGTCTGTTCTTGTCTACGCTCAAATCGAGGTACGATTGTATGGTATATCCCCGTGCACACAGCTATTATGACGTGGCCGAATGAGGGATTAGCCAGCCTTGCTGTCAATTCAGTCTTGGTTATGCAACAGCACGGTACCAATACAAGTTCTCCCAAGTCTTCAGCGGGAAGGGGTACATGCCGTCGCGAACCGTTCTGAACCACTTGTGTCTTTGTTTTCGAGTTTCTCGGATGCTATCTTCGGGTGTGCTTTGACGAGCGTGCGACGAAGGGAGGGAGGGCTTTGACTTCGCCCCGAACCGCGCACCTGATCCGGTGCATGGGCAGAGCCGTGTGATCTCCTTACTTACTCTGTCCGGCTGGGGGAGCGTGACACGCTGTACGAGGAATTGGCGTTGTACATCGAATAGTTCCCCAGCGTAGCCTTCGTCGCGTGACGGTGTAACCGGCTATACTTTCGAGCCCGCGACAAAGTTGGTTGGGGGAGAAGGCTCTAGCCTGTGGTCGTAAGGGATATACTACGTAGGATACATATCTTATACTACGGTGCGAACCATGTGAACGACCTTGTACACAAGGTTCAAGAAGGAGGTCACTCCCAAGGCAAATTGAACTAGGGAGTAATATCTTTCTTCATTGAATGGAAACAACTTCGAAACCCAAGGGAAGCATTCCTTCTCATCCGGGTCTTCCTTGTTGTGTAACCGTGCCTGGTTACCATTATCATCTGCCATCATAGTCATCCGAGATCCGATCCGAGTAACACAGAACATAGAACAATACCCTAGGTGCGACACCAACATGATCATACATCAACAGGAACAAGAATTCAATCTTTGAGAAAGAGATATCAAAACTTCGCAATACGGACAGAGGACAGCCGCCCCTTGAATCCAAGATGATAATCCCTCCTCATAATTTCTAACTTGGTATACCTGCTATAAACACATATAATTATCTCCCAGCTCCTTAATTCCATTCGCTTGCTCAAAACAAAAGACCTATATTTCTAATTCAAGCTCCATCAACAATCCCACCCCCATTCGCCCCAGTTAGCCAAACTATAGAACACAAACTAGAGGACATCGTCCACACCAGAAAAGCACAACATCCCGAACCCATCCTCCATCCACGGGCATCGATCGGACCAGCCCGCCCGAATCCAGGGACCAATATCACAAAGATGATTGGTCACATCGCGAAAGACAAATCCATCGACACAGACCGTAGTCCAGATGCATTCTGAATGAGGTAATAGACTTTATTTTGAGGCGGCAGTTCGACTAGATACCCCTGAGGAAATCCCGTGACTAATGCCCGGTACTTTCCTAACATGACATATCACATTTGCTGCTGGGCTGTGGTCTCCACATTATTCTGGTATGGCGGGGATTAGGATATGACAGATGGTTTTTTTGGGGGGTGCGTTTTGGGGTACCTACGTGGGTACGTGTACAAAGGTACATACATACTTATACATACATGCATACGGTTCGTCCGTACAGATACATCCATCCAGAAAGGTAGAAGGGAGAAGGAAGGGGGTGAGAAGGAGGGGAAAGGATCGAATAGTGGGGGAACTAAGTACTTGTCTGGCTCTGGGGGTGTCGTGCTGTGCTTAATTGTGGGTGTTATACACTAGTGGTAGGCTTTGGTTCTGCGAAGCAAGGGAGGGAGAGAGGATGTGGATGGATTATGGATTGACTGGCTGTCACGGTTCACTCAAGCTTCGAGGCAATTGAGGAGAAACTGGTGTACTCCTAGGGCTTCTTATTTTATGGCGGCGTGAAGCATTTGAGCTCAGATGGTATTAAGGGGACTGAGCGACTAAGTACAGATAGGCTCAGGCTGATTCAGACAATATACGGATGGGATAAAATAGGCAGCTCTCCGCTGAATGTACGGTTCTAAAATCTAGGCCATGCTGTAGACCATGTACATTTTACGTGGTGTGTATGTGCAGGTCCGTGAATGGACATAAAGAGAAATAAGGAGACATGAGTGCATGATACAGTCCATACCTAGTGTATACCTCATGGATCTTCGAAAAGGCGGCTTGCTTCGACGATTCTTGCCAGATTCACTTTCCTTGTAGCTTACCATTGATTCAAGTGTTCAATCGGTTTTTTTAAGGTTCTACACTGTGGAGACGTAGCGAGCAAAGACACTCCCTCCAGCTCACAAACCACTTGTCTCTCTTTGAACGCCTACACACAGACACCTTGGTCTACGACATTGAAACTTTCATCCCCATAGCACTACCACTCCTTTTCTAAAAAGAGACAGAGGAGAAACCCGCCCGCGGGAGGGGAGGAAAGTTAAATCATCCCAGACGAATGGAAAGGTGTAAATTTTGACTTCACGATATGAGGGGCACCCGAGAGATCGACCACCGGGATCGAAACAAGGCAGTTCGACGGGGGTGTGGACAGCAATTGGCAAGACGCTATTAAACGCAATCTTTCGTCCTGTTCTCTCACTTGCTGTTTATCTGTCCATCCTCATCACCCTGTCTGTCTTTTCGATCACACAGAGTAGAGACGGTACAGATGCGCAAGGTTCATGGCTTGCAGGGTCATGGAGGGCAAGGACCCTCTTTCAGTATTACGGGGGGGGGGTTTGACTCAGTTCTGTGCATTTTCCCTGTCGTCAATCCTCCCCTCACCATCGTGCTACTGGGGAGGTTGGAGTTTCCGCGGAGGATGGAGTTCGAAGGGCGATGATCCGGTAGGGAGTTTAGAAATGCTAGTCTTACCAGCAGACGGAGGTCATGGTGCAAAAAGGGGCCAAAGAGGAGAAGATAATCCTTCACCCCTCTTTCCTTTTTTTACTCCCCACTTCTTTTCTTACTGGGTAGAGGAACACAGAGAGGTATGCGTCAGTGTTGATTTCGGGCACTGATGCAGTGTGCGGGCGGGGAGTGACATATGCTGATCATTCGAGAAGAGAAGAGCCCGGAAAGTGTAGTTATTCAAACCGTGCTGTCGACGAATTTGCACTCGTGCAGAAGTGGATATTCGTTGCTGCTGAGTCTGCTGGTCGATGGTCGACATCGTGGAGCCAACGGCACGTCCGACGGCCCGGTTGAGGCGCGCGGACAGCAGCAAAAGCAGGCCATACATGCACGTCAATCCTATGCTGAGGACCGGCGACTCGGAGATCCTGTCAGACTGTTGAGAGCTAGACACGAGGGCCACCGTCATTGGGGGAGAAAAACTGGCGGTAAGAGAAATGCAAGACTAGGTATGGAGGAGAGCCCTTAGCGCAAGAGAGACAAAAGGTTTGTATGAAATTTACAGACGAGTCAACCAAAGAGAAGGTAGAGTCATGGCATGCTAACGCTCGACAAGCCCCAAACCCTTGTGGCAAACATACAGGGCGTGATCAATGTCCACCAGGAGAGATTACAACATGCAGGAGGCGCCGACATTTTTGGGACAAAAAACATCAAACAGAATTCGGTCGACCAGGCCCAAAGAATGGCCAAGGCACGCGGGATGATGGGGCCCATACAATGGGAACCCGATATACTAGAAGGACATGAAATCACAGACCTATACACTGAGAGATAAGGGTCCGAGTCATGTTCGGTGAGGTATAGGCACCTGAACAGCGTGGCTTTAATCGTCCTCTGAACCCTCCGAACCGGTATCGACATCTTCCTGCATCGCATCAGGCATAACGACGCTATTGAGATACGTGACCTGTCGGATGGTATTATCTTCTGGTCAGTGACAACAGAACAGTAAAGAATTTGTCTGGATGCCTTTGCCACCTAGCAACTTTGACTCGTTCGATGGTGGGCAATCGTAGTCGTTGCGCCCGAAGCCACACCGCTTGAGGCTAAGAAAGGAAAGGAAAAGAGGGGGGCCGTGTATTGTTGATACGGGTGCTAGGATACAATGGACGCAGACGCGGGCAAGCGGAGAGATGGGGATTCAAGTGGCTTACGAAAGGCTCCATGATTTCGACCAGCGCTGCAATCCTCTCCTGGGCTTTCGGACTTAGCATCTCCTCGTCCGAGAGAGGCCTACCGATGGTGAAACTGCGCAGACGGAGTAACTGAATATTCTCATTGTCGGCATCGTAGCCCTAGACAAGAGGCAAGTTGTTTGTCAGTATCGTAATTGGACGAGAACGAAGACCCGCCGGGACGGCGGCATATGCTGAACCATGGAAACAAAAGAGACGGTGCAAAAAATTCTTCGAGACCAAAGCACTTCAGTGGGACAACAAGGCAGGCAGTTCCGCGCCAGAACCAAGAACGGCATTTTGGAGCTCAGGTCCCCGATCAGCGCCTGAGGCAGAGAGACACGTCTGGCCCAGTCCGAGTTGGCCGTCCGCGGCTGCGCCTACACACCCATCACCCCGGACCAGTCAGTCTCGCTGCCATCGCGCACAAGGTTGCCAGTGCCTTATCCATCGTTGAGCAAATGTCTGCTTGAATTCGTCGGCTGGAAGATGACGTTTGATGGTGTCTGAAGCGATTGGCGCGGCAGGAACCTGCTTTGCTGACCCGGAGGACGCGGGCAACTCCACACATGCCCACTCTCAACCTCAGCCATCAACAATCGACCATGATCTACCCTAACCTCGTGACGCGACATCAAGAGGCCCGAAGGCTCAGAGAACTCGGTCACTTCGATAGAAAGTTCTGTCATGGATGGATGTGATGGCCTTCCAGTCGACAGGAACTCAGTCTCGATCATAAAATGCAGACATAAACATCATTCGAAGACACTGGTTCGGTTTGAAAAGCAGCGACCGATCAGGTACACAAGGGCTAGTGGGCATGCGAGTATATTGAAAGTGCTCTGGATCTCAAGCAGAAGCTGATCCTGGCATGGGAGATGGGCGACGCTTACCTTGGGCTTGGTCTTGAGTGCACTCTCCTTATTGTGGCTGACAAAAGCTTCTACAGCTTTCTCATCATCGTCAGATATGCCATTGAATATCTCTTGACGCATTTTGGGCGCTCTCAGCACTCTCTTGAGACGATGAGAATTGTGATCAATATCCTCTCGGAGACGGGCCAGCCTATCGGCCTCCGGCATCCAAAGCCCCGAACCTGAAATTTATACCTATCGTTAGCCCGAGCTATCATGACAACGTAACGAATTAACGTGTGCAGTTGCTTGCGGGACGTCTTTTCGACCTTCCATACTCGAGTACACTCGAGTAAACAACGCAAGTATGCAAGACACAAAAGACGACGAAGGGCTGGGCGCGAGGAGTGCAAGGAACAATGGTTGATATGAAGAAAACAAGCGTGTCACTTGCGGTGTGAATAGGCTTGATGAAGACACGTTGAGTTTGATCTGGCATGCGACCGTGGCGAGTGGGTACATAAGCTTGCATAACTCACCGACGAAACATGCCCCTGGTTGGCAGTGGACGTAGTACGCAGCGTAAGGGCCCTTCTTGCCGGTGCGGGACCTGACAACAGGATTAGCTTATGCTGATATTCACCGAGTGTTGGCTAGGCACATACCAAGCTGCTGAAAAGTGCGTCTGCTCGGTTCACGCAGTTAGCCAAGCCCATACAACAAGCTTTCCAGATAGGAGGAATAGTAGACACTGCGCCTACCTTATACGGAGTGGGATTTTTGCTGAACCTGATGTCTCTGTGTATACGAAAAACCTGCATCAAGACAGATCCATGTTAACTTCTTCTGATCCTTCCTGCTTCTTCTGGCATCTAGGAATTCTTGACTTACGAGATCCTTAACAGGCAATTCGGGTATCGTGCCGTCTTGATCTATAATTTGCTCTGTGAGAGTCTCAACGAACGTCTCCCAATCCTTTTTGGCCATGCGGTAGTCCGCATCATGTGCTGTGGCCGATTTATCCATTAGCCTGGCTCCTAGGAACAGGGCGTTCAATGCTCGGGTGTAAGTACCTTTCAGCCATTGCCTGTCGTTGTTCTCGGCCAAGTCTTGAAGGAAGAGCATCGTGTTGGGATGCAGGACATTATCCTCGTAAGCTACTGCTCCTGGGTCTCTGGCCTTGGGCTTCTTGATGAACACCTCTTTCCCCGGCCCTAGACCAGTTTTCACGCCCTCCCTCCATAGCTCCTTGTCGGTCAACGACAGAGTTGCGTCTCCTGAACGATTCGTCTCATGACTTTTTGAACCAGCAGCACTAGCTTTCTTACCGCGGCTCTGACGTCGCTTCGGCCCAGGGCTATACTCATCTTCTTCTGACTCAGGCTCCTCGGCGCTTGGAGATGAGGGCAACGCTTCTTCTGCGAAATCTGAGCCCGAGTCGGAAGATGTGGGGATGCTTGTATCGGTGTCCTCGTAGTCGGCGATTTTCGGGGCAGATACCTCTACGGAGTCGAGCTCCGGCTCTTCAGAGGGCTCCTGAAAATATTTGCTCTTTTTCGTGGTGGATTTAATCGGCTTCTTAGCAGGAGTGTTCTCGTACTTTTGTCTCTTAGGCTCCGTTCTGGAGGCTTCGGAGAGTCTGGCGGACACGCGCCTTTTTGGCGCGGCTTCTGGAGCTGCGGCTGCCGCGGGAACGGGCCGAGACGATCGACGAGGCATAGCTAAGAGCTTGTAAACTGTATGTTATTATATAGTCGCAGAAAGATGGAGTAGTATCTATGGTAAGGTTTGTCTCTGGAAGTATTAAGTCGCTACGTGGGGGTGGGAAAGGACTTGCAAATGAGATGGCAAATTCCGCGGAAGAGGAAAAACCGATGATGACGCTGGGAGGTTTGATAGCCCGATGGATGGTCTCTTTTAGGACTGGGCTTATGGGGGGTATGGAGCATCGGAGGCCCTCCGTCGTTAGCGACAGATTGACTTTCCAGCGGTTCGAGCGGACAAGGGACCGGGGATGAGACCAGGAGGCTGGTAACTTCTGGGGCCAAATTCGCGTGGAAAAAAGGCGGCGAGTTCGTTTCATTTGCTTCCCGCTCCGCTAAACTATCTTTAGCGCCGCCGCCGCCGCTCGGCAAGTCGACGTCAGTCCGACTTTTTTTCCCCCTGTCTCAAGAAAGATTTGCAGGCGCAAACTACGGTAGTGTGACCACCGGATTGATTGCGCGGTCTCTTATCGTCTAGTCTCGGCCGTGGGGCTCGCAGTAGCTAGATAATCTATCGATTGTTCATTGTCAGCGGAGAACTGGTAATCTTGGTTAGGGATCAAGAGAAGAAAAGACAATAAGAGCTGCTCCGCGTTAGATACCTAGCCGGTTGTGAATGATCCTTGGAATCGATAATTATAGTGAAAAAGAGGTAACAAGAGCAAGAAAGAGGCCCGTCATGAGTGGTCCCGAATCCAACCCCATTCCCGAGGTTTTTGAGCTTCGCAAACGCAAGATCCTTGCAGAACTGTCCATCCCCGATGCGGAGTATACTGATCTATCACCGAAGGGGTCGGTCGATGAAGGTATCCGTGAGCTAATCGATGATATCAACACCTTGCCGGGACTGGTGACAACGAGCAGTTGTGCAGGCAGAATCAGTGTCTTTCTAGAGGGGAGAAAGAAGCAGCATCAGCCACAACAACAGCAACAGCAGCAACCGTCGTCAGAAGTGCAACAGAGACAGTTCGTACCTTCAGGGGGTAAAGGAGCCGGGAAATGGCTGTATGTCTCTCATGATCCGTTGAAGGAGTATGGAGGAAAGCAAGACGGCGGTGAAGAAGAGAACAACAGACCGTTGCATCGCCAATTCGGGATGATTCCTGGGGATGGGAAACCGCCCAAGCTGGACCGGACGGGCCAAGCCCCGCGTCTCGTGCGCTTCTCCTACGAGCCCATGGTAGGTCATTCCTTCCAATCTGGCTACTGCGCAAGCCTGTCCTTCCTTTCGCATACGTTTATCCATCCCTTCCCCTCGAATGTCAAACAACATACGGCTATGATAAAAGCATTCTATCTGACTGGTTTCCCTAGATCCTCCACATAATGGCCGCAACTCTCCACCACGCCAACCCCGTTCTCTCCGCAGCCTCCAGCTCTGGCTTCCGTGAAAGTGGTCTACAGAGCCTCCGGTGTCTGGACACAGATGACGCCGATGGCCCCAGCCCCATCGTTGCCGTCCGCTCCGCCGGTATGGCCCTGGAGTCAGTCATCGGGTACTGCGAGGAGGAAGACGACGAGAACGAGTCCGACGCCAACGAGCCCATCATCCACAGTCTGGTCACCGAGGAATACCTCGAGATGTTGGTCGCCATCTCGAACGAAAGGTTCGTCGTCAATTCGGAACGCAAGGAACGCTTCCGCTCCAGTCTGCTGGAGATCTATTCGACGGACTATACGCAAGGCGCGAAGGCCAAGGGTAAGGCGAAGCCAGCGGACTGGGAGGACCCTGCTGCGCGCAGGGAGAGAATGAGGGCGGAGGGATTACGCAGGAAACAGCAACTGGAACAGAGTCGGGAACAGGAAGGAAAGCGTGCGGACAGCAATTTCGATTTATTAGAGCCTAACTTGGGGGATATCTGAAATTATCGCGTGAAAACAAAGAACCATTCAAAGTCAAGAAATTCAGGTATTGGCAAAATGAGAAATGAAAACAGGAGAACGTTACATCATAGCTTCAAGGCAGTTTACCCGTGTAGCATGTGCTTTGGACTGATAGCACTTCATGAAATGATGTACTGAATTCGTGCATGGGATATTCAACCAATGAGCAAGTCAGACGACATGGGCCATGAGAGAAAATCAAATGACCAAAGGAGTGTCGAAAATGAAATGGCAAAGATGGCAAGAAAAATTATGGAAAAACTTAATGATGATGGCGGATGGTCCAATATGAACATCGCACGATAGGTAAATCCAGATCCAATCGGTGTATTGATTGCTCCAGAAGAACCAATCTCCAGGCACAGCAAATAATTGAGTCATTATGATTGAGATCGTATGAAGCGTGTGCCGCGCTGGGCCAGATTGATGGATTTCCTGATGATCAATCCTCGAAGACCGGAACGTTGACTGGAGAAGATCTGGTGAAGCGATGTCCAGGAAAGCCACCACGGGCCCTGGCGCCTGATGGAAGAAGCACCTTGGAGTTCCACGGGTCTTCCTCAATACCACTGTAAGAGTAAGCGCGCATATGCCAAGTATCACCTCCCCGGCGCAGAGGGGGCGCGAACGCATCGAACTGGGAAAATCCGTCTGTGGGAGGGGAACTGACAGCCTGGCTGCTCAGACTGCTGTGGCTCCCGGAAGACATGGTTCTCCCACGAGACTTTCTAGAGCCGCTCGATAGAAGATTGAACAAGATGTTGGTCTCATAGTTGACCGCATCCTGCCAAAACATGCGCTTAGCAACTTCTTCGGGCCATTCAAACCAGATTGGGCCGAACGGCGAAATGAGGCTGACATTATCCGATGGGAAACTATTCGGCAGTTCCGGGTGAGAGGAGGCAGGAACAGAGCCCTTGGCAATCACATCAACGAGAAACTAGGTCGGAGATCAGAATATGAGTTCAAGCACATTGTAAAGGCATAGACATTGTGGTGAGGGTAAAGGAGGCAAAGTTCCTGAAGTATCTTCATACCTTGTAAGTGTGCTCGTCGAGATTAGGCATATTAGCCAAGGTGTCAAATGGAAACCATTTACTGAGATACGAGATCTTGTGCAGTTCAAGTGGACTCTCCGCGTGGAAACACAAGCAAAACCGCTGGCGCTCATTGAAGCCTGGACATTCGAGTCCCGCGCGAAGAAGATCATTCAGAAGGCGCTGATCCAGACCAACTGTATTTGTTTTCTTCATACGAGCAAAAAGAGCTATGATCTGACGACGGACCAAGACGAACAACAAGTTACGATCATGCACCGTGTATAGATCAACGGCATACCAAGGGAACTGGATGGGGTGTGAGCAAATCTACATTTCGGGTCCACTGATTTACTTACCTTGTAAAGGGTACTAATAGTCGACTCGTAGGCACGCTGAGGGCACTTTGTACTGAAAGGAGACTGGCAACTGTCAGGCCCCGGGACAAATGAGCACAGTTCTGCGATTCACTTACTCTGTGAGGCATCTCCGCATGGCGGATGGCGCCGATAATCTCTTCACTGGTAAAGAAACCAGCAAAGCCCGTCGACCATTGATCAGTATTACGACGCAGAGTGGGCATACCATCCTTCCACTGGACACATTTAGCACGAGGGAAGAGATCGCGCAGTAAAGCATCCTGGGAACTGAGTTCAACATCAACGTGTCTGTTCCCCAAACGAGGAGGGCGGCCGGTCTCTTGAATACGGTCAATTCTCTGGACGGTTTCTTTGGCATCCTCTGGTGTCTCAAATTCCACATAACAATCCATTGTCTTCGCAGTCGATCTCTCCATTATGATATGAATGGGCTGACCGGGGATCAAGCGAGACTGGCGTCCAGCAAATTGCAGTATTTCCTGCTTGGTGATGGAATAGGGGATCTGCTCAGACATTAGAATTGTGCCTGAAGAGTACTTCCAGCCACTTACATTAGAGATCTTCATAACGCCTGCAGTGGGCGGCTGCTGCAGGCAAGTAAGGCCTCCAATTGGCATCTCGTGTGGCAAACCACCTTTTGCGACGGCCTTCAAAATGTTCTGAGTCTCACCAATATGATTTCCGACAACCAAAGAAGAGCCCCTACGATGGGAGAAAGGAGGAGAGACCACTCCATGCTGAGAGAGAGGATGAACTGGAGTTGGTGAGTTCGAGGAATATGGTGTGAGGGACAGGCTCCCCATCTTAGCACTCAGTAAATCTCCATAGGCTGGACGAGAGCCGAGCATCAAATCCTCGGCGAGAGAGCTCGGGAGCTGTTTGTGGAAGGATACAGGGGAGAAGAACTCGCTGGATGAGGCCATGTTCACATTGTAGTGGTGCTTCGAGATGGCTGGAAGATGCTGATGACCAGACTGGGCCATCTTGAGAAGTTGAGAGGTTATAAGTCCAAGAAGAGAAGAAAAAGGAGGAAATTCGTAAAGATGAAGAGGAAGGGTGTGGAAGAGAGTAAGATGTGGGAAAGGTGACTCCAGTTTGGATCCTAGTAGAGTTATGTGCAAAGCAAGAACTCATACAACCACCGCGCGCAGCCGCGTTTCATCCATTCACACAGCGCGCCAGAGCAAAAGATATGATCTTCAGCGTGTTACCGGGTCTCGAAGAAGACTATCAGGAAGCACTGAGCACTAAGCGTGATGCCTTTTCCTTGTGAAAAATACTTGAAATGTGTATTGGTGGAAAGGCATGGAGACAAATAGTGAGATCGACAGAGAATGAGGTTATTCAGATTGCTATTTGAACAAGGATCCAGTCACGCGGCTAAACTGGTCCTTTGTTACAGCAAGACTCACATATCAGTGATTCATATCAGAAAGCCAAATTAGCCCAGCCTGCTCAATGACATTTGTCACGCCAGGACCATTCAATAGTATCCTAGAGCAAAGATGAAAGGGGCCAGCATCATCAGGGTCATTTGACCATGTGTGTATATATATTCACTGAACAGCCGGATCATACGCCACCAATAGCTTACCGAATTGGTGAATAGCCCGCGTTTGTGGCCTAAAAGCGAGCAATTGTTAGATGCAAGTGCTAAAGTTGTCAGCAAACCAGCGGCTCATGTATCAGTGCTGCACGCCTCCGGTTGCTTATATCTACACTCGTCAGTTGGAACTGTACTTGGCACTACCCGGGAAAAGCTGTCTATGTGAAGGATGGGCACGATTCAAGGATGGGATTACACCTGAAGATTTGTAAAAGGAACAAGCATGGAAGAAGCATAGCGATTTCCCAGCACCAGCCCAGATCGCCTGTACAATGATTGCTCCTGGGAAAGGAAACCTTATTCATTTGAGAAAGTAGTAGTGGCACCAAAGCATATATTTAGTCGAACTATAGCTTACTGTCAGTAATATCCCATCAAAGTGCTTGGCTTGATTGCTTACCGGTGTCAAGAACGATTCGGCCACAAAACGAGCACGGGCGTTCAACTACAAAGCATTAGCATGAAACTGCCATTCAACTACCAGGAGTCCAGAACTTACGAAGAGCTTCATTTCCGAGATTTCCTTGTCCACCTCCTCCATGAACTCAATCACGAAATCAACAATCTTGTGCTTCAGCATAGCCTCTGTGTGGAAGTTCGTGATCAAGAACGAGATATCATAGCCCTCCACCGGCTTCCTCCGGAGAATCAGGAACGCATCTGCGCGCTGCGTTAAGAACCTCGCAAATTTATGGACTAGAATATGTTCAATCTCGTCGGCTTGTTTAACTTTGAGAGATACGCGCACAGAGTTGACCGAAGGTTCGATGAAAGTCCGTTCGTCCTGTTTCATGACAACAAATGCATCAGAAAAGACTTTTTAAATTCGTAGTTCAAGGCGGGTATACGTACATAGTTCCGAGATATGACCAATGGGTTGAGCAGGAGCTCAGGAGAGCTTGCTGCCTCGATCTCAGGCACATTGTGCCGTTCCGAAGTTTGACTAGCGAAATTGGAGATAGCTAACGCTGCCGAAAGTGAGGAGCGGACGCATTGAAGATACGGCCGGAGACTCGTGCTCTATCGAGATATATATTAGCTTGATACTGCTGACAGAGTCCACTGCCTAGCATGTAGTACTCGGGACGTATTGCTGACCATTGTGACGTAGTTTCAATGTTAAATTGTTGCTAATTGATCGAATAGTGGAAGCCAGACGGTCTGTGAGCGCCTTATAATGAGACAAATGGGTGATGATGCCCGCCAAATAGAACAGTTCCGCTGGTTGTTCTTGTTGCTTTGCTTAAAGGAGGCAGTTGATGATGCTACCTACTCAGGACTCAGGAGGGACGGTCCCCGCAGGGCGGTGATGCAGCCTGATGTCCTTTATCTCACCGCCTACCCCACCGCCGCCGCCGCGGAGTTGACTGACGCAGTCACCGTCCGTTGCCTCATCATCCTGCTACCCGCCAAAGCTTGAATCTCATCAATTGTTGTATCTCAAATTACATCGAAGCACATCAATATGGCTTCCATACCAGGTGTGTGATAGACCGTGGAGGATATACTCGAGCATCAAGTCGCTCGCTTTGCCGCTAACGTCACATTAGTGATCATTAAACACCAGGGCAAACGCCATGAGGTCGAGCTTGACCCCTCCCTGAACGGCGAAACGCTCAAGTACCAGCTTTTTTCCCTCACCGGTGTCGAACCCGAACGGCAGAAGATCTTGGTCAAGGGTGGTCAGCTGAAGGATGAGACTCCACTGTCGTCTCTCAACGCCAAACCTGGGCAAACGTTCATGATGATGGGCACGCCATCTGGTACCCAGGGCGCTGGAGATCTCGGTCGACCGAAGGAGGTGATGAAGTTCTTGGAAGATATGACGGAAGCGGAGGCTGCTAGGGCCGAGGGCGCAACTCCCGCTGGCCTCCAAAATCTTGGCAATACCTGCTACCTCAACTCTACCCTACAAGCTCTCAGGGGCGTTCCTGAGCTCCAGGAGGAGCTGCAAAGGTACCGGCCCTCTGCAGGCTCCAGCGGGGGTTCCAGTCTTGCAGGCCTCAGTAGCCTGGGTCTGGGAGGACTTGGTGCTTCGACTGATCTTACTGCTTCCCTACGGGATCTGTTCAAGCAGATGTCCGAGACGCAGGAAGGTTTCCCGCCACTGATGTTCCTCAATGCACTGAGAAATGCCTACCCTCAATTTGCTCAGCGAGATCGCAACGGACACGGTTATGCACAACAAGATGCTGAGGAGGCTTGGTCGCAGATTGTGACACAGCTCAGGAACAAACTCGTCATCAAAGAGGGCGAAGGAGAGTCTGCGGCAGAGGTATCTTTTGTGGATAAATATCTTGCTGGCCGGTTCGAATCGGTGACGGAGTGCGACGACGCTGCGGCGAAGGAAGTCGGAGAGAAACCCACGGAGAGCACAGATGTGTTCTACAAACTTGATTGCCACATCGGCAAGGAGACGAACCACCTGAGCGACGGTATAATGGCTGGTCTCGAGGAAAAGATTGAGAAGCACTCCAGTACTCTAGACCGCGATGCCGTTTACACTAAACGCTCCCGCATCGCTCGCCTACCTAAATACCTCACAGTGCATTTCGTTCGGTTCTTCTGGAAGCGCGAAACTCAAAAGAAGGCCAAGATCATGCGCAAAGTCACATTTCCGCACGAGCTTGATGTGGTTGACTTCTGTACCGAGGAGCTGAAACAGCAGCTTATTCCTGTCAGAGACAAGGTTCGGGAGATTCGGAAGGAGGAGGTGGATGTCGAGCGCGCCCGTAAGCGCCAAAAGCTTGCTCATCGACAAGGGGAAGAGAAGGATGAGGAGGCCGAGTCCTCGTCGAGCATGGAGCCAATGCAGAAGAAGAAAGCAGCCGAAGAGCGCAAGGAGGATAAGGATGAAGCCATGGCCGATGTTTTCAAGACCGACGCCGATTATGAGGCGGAAAAGACCGCGTCGATCCTCGCTGCCAAGAAAGAATTGTCTGCGTTGGTTGACCAGAAGCTTGCAGCTGATGCCGGTGTCAACACAACTGGCCTCTACGAACTCCGAGGCGTGATTACCCACCAGGGTGCCAGCGCTGATAGTGGTCATTATACAGCTTATGTAAAGAAGCAGGACGACGGTAGCGACGGCAGCGCCGAAGGGAAGTGGTGGTGGTTCAACGACGAGAAGGTCACCGAAGTGGATGGAGAGAAGATTGAGACCCTTGCTGGTGGCGGTAAGTCTGCCTTACTCTTTATAGCTATACCGCACTTGTTCCTAACCGAGTTCATCAGGCGAATCCCACTCCGCTTTAATCCTCCTCTACAGAGCGGTGGAGCTGCCTAGTGCAAACTGAGCAGTCTCGCCGCAACAAGATGATAATGATTGATGCGACAAGTATAACTCCATAGATGACGAACTGACTTGAAACTAGCTTAGCTTGGCTGCTCGCCCTAGCAGAATGCATTGCTTCTAGTATACGTATACATATTGATCCATGCTCTGGGGCACTATTGCCAAATATGCCGCTCGGACGCCTCTTCCCCTCGTAACTTCAATCAATTATCACATTCCTAAGAGCATAGCACATGCAGTCCAAATATGCGGCCATGCACTTATCTGTATACACGGTACGAATCACGTGGTTCATAGGAAGCTCCGCCGCCCTCCCTTATCTAATCACCGGTCCTCCGCATTTGTTAGTGTAAGAGTTCCCCAGCGACACGCACCATCGCAACTGCGAAGCAGATCAAGATGCTGGGCCACCACAGAATCTGGCAAGCGCGACTGTCTCACCTAACATCCTCTTCACAATTGTTAGCACGCCATGTGCGGACAAACAGAAGGGCTTTAAGTATTACCGCCCAGCAATCGACCCCGCGGTCGTCGCGATGGCCGCGGCGCATCCTCTACACAGCGATTTTCGGTGGTCTTGGATACTATGTGGGCAGTGTGGTCGATGAAAACCTACTTGCGTGCACGACACTGGATACAGCTGAGGATGCAGCCAAGCTACGCGCGATCCATTCGGGTTGGCATAATTACGTGCCGATAGTGCGAGAATTGCGAGCGAACCCCGACTATGTGGAGGCCGAAGTCTATGGCAATTTTTCGGAGGAGGAGAAAGCGCACAGGCTTACATCGGGTCCTCTGCGGGGGAGCAGGGGAGTTGGATTTCAGGTATGTGCTGTGCGGCATGGCCAGCGATGCCTTTCCAGTGTCGCTGCGAAACAACCCCTTCCCTCTCCTGTACTACGCTCTCTGTTTGAAGCAAGTTCGATTGATGCGCGCACTATGGAATGAGGGCATAGAGACGCAGCGGGGAGATTGACTTGCGCGCTGGCTTGGAGCGGTTTGATCGAACGTGTTTGTGCTGATTGACTGGGGGCAGAGAGTCTTTTACAATGATAAGGAGAAAACGGCCGTCAATGTCGTATGGCTTGGAAATGGTCTGGAAGGGTGGCCGACCATGGTACATGGAGGAGCCCTCGGCACGATCATCGATGAGCATTTAGGCCGCGTCGCCATCCGAAACCTCCCGCAACGAACCGGAGTCACTGCCAATCTCGAGGTCCAGTACCGGCGTCCAATCGTTTCGAACGAGTACTACACATTCCATGCCACTCTGGATCAGGAGCGGAGCACCGAGCGCAAGGCCTTCGTAAAGGGGGAAGTTCGTGATTGCTCTGGAACGGTGCGCGCTGAGGCCAGTGCATTGTTTGTCGTCCCCAAAAACTACAAGCTCCGTGAAGATGGAGAGCGCTTCTAGGACGGCGGCAGGAGTCTGGCTACTCATATACTATTAGTTGAAGTGTGGAATAGACTTAGTAGGTGTGTCATTGGAACTGTATATAATAGAACAGGGACCCGTGCATTTGCTTGTTGTCTCATAATTATGCGAATATATCAGCTTGATGTCCAATTCCGGACTGGCCGAATGGAAGAGATGTAGTCTAGCGGTCATTGTACAGTACCATCCTGGCCAGATAAACTACTGCAAAGTTTGTAGCACCAACACAACATAGTAACATTGTCTTACACGACGGTGGAGGGCAGCATTGACGGAAACAAGCGGGGGGGGGAGCAGGTAAGCTTTCTTTGAAGCGGGGAGGAAATGCCTCGATCATTTCTCCACAGTGCCATTCATTCCCCGCGATTTCGCCCGTCCCCGCATTTTTCTGGGGGCTACAACCAATTTGAACCAACCGGTCACTCCGAGTTGGTACAACTCAAACCAAGAAATTGGGCCAACTGCCTCGGCTGTAGCCCGAAGAGGTAGCATCTCCGGCTGTCAATCTTCCCTCCAGGGAACGAGCAAGGTAGTCATGACGGCTGCCACTTGCGTTATCGACGCGCACTGGGGAATCAGAATCATCGAGATCCACCACGATTTGTTGTTCAATGCGGCTACGATAGCCTATATCTACCAGGGTTACCTGGACTCGACCGATTGTGAATCCTCATCGGAGTTGCATCTCCGCCACATCCTACGAGTCTGGTAGTCAATCCGGCCCTTCAGTCAAATTCTCATCCAATCTCTTTCCTAATCCATTGAGCGCCATGGACTTTGCAGTCCAGCGCGGCCATGATGGGGTCGACGAGAAGACGGCAGCACATTCCTCTTTGAATGACAACGTTGCGAGCGATATTAGCCACCGGGAAGTGGTTGGTCGGAACTCAAATGAGGGGGATATTGAAGGCGAAATGAAGGTTCCGGTATGTATAACGTGATAAAGGATATCATTCTGAGAAGGGTATTGGCTTGCTGACGTCTTGCGATCTCCAGATGACCTTTCGCCGGTTCATGGGTTTCACGGCGATGGCGTTTTTGTGGACTGGAAGTCAGATCCCAGTATATTTATTCGGTGAGACTACACTCCAGCGTGGAGTTGATTTTCCCTTAACAACTGGGTAGGGGGCATTCCACCTTATATTTATAGAGAGATCGGTGGTGCAGACAGATGGGTTTGGTTTGTAAGACTGCCATCTCATGTTTGGAGGCATTATTCATCACGGACTAACATGGCATAGGTCCTGGCGAATCTACTTGCTCTCGCTGGCGTCTGCCCCTTCGTTGGATCGCTGTCCGATCTGATTGGTCGTCGATATGTTGCTATCATCGGAGCGTCGCTCATCTGCATCGGTATGATCGTTAGCAGTACAGCCAATACGATGAACACATTCATCGGTATGTCTAAATGAAGATCGTCATTCTGAATATGTGCTGACACATTACAGCCGGGATGGCGATCGCAGGAGCAGGAGCAGGCGTGAACGAGCTGACTGCACTGGCTGCAACTTCCGAAATGGCACCAACGCGACAGAGAGGCAAATATGTTGCGGTGTTAATATTCAGCATTTTACCATTCTGTCCGTCTGTACTATGGGCTCAGCTCATTGCAGCACACAGCAGCTGGAGATACGTCGGTGCATTTTGTGGAGCATGGAATGGGTTCGGGCTGTTAGCCACAGTCCTTTTCTATTTTCCACCCCCTCGAGTAAACTCAGAAGGATTGAACAAGGCAGAACTCATTCGTCGCATCGATTTCATCGGTGGCTTTCTCAGCATCTCCGGGCTCATCATCTTCTTGGCCGGCCTACAATGGGGTGGATACATGGTATGTGACGCATAACATCTCCAACGCACCCATCTCACTGACGGCCTCTCCACATCTGCAGTATAGTTGGAAAACAGCCCATGTCCTCGTACCCCTCATCCTTGGACTCGTTCTCCTAGTCCTCTTCGCTATCTGGGAAGTCTATGGCGCCAAGTATCCGATATTTCCAAGCCGGTTGAAGCAGGAGCCTTGGACTTTGGGCTTGACATTGGTTATCACCTTCATCTCCGGGGCGAACTTCTTCTCTGTCCTCATGTTCTGGCCTACGCAATCTTTCAACGTTTACGGCCATGACCCTGTCGACGTGGGTGTTCGCAGTATTCCCACCGCGTTCGCCATCCTGTTCGGTGCATGTATTGTCCTATGGCTTCTGAGTGTCCTTCGGGGCCACAACAAAGAGCTTCTGATCCTGAGCAGCGTTCTCATGACAGCAGGTCAGCCCGCATCCTTCAGGACATAAGGTGCAACCTCGTATGCTAACTTTCACACAGGCTGCGGTGCCCTCTCTATCGGCCGAGTCGACAACCTCTACCAATTATGGGGTATTCTTGTCCTTGCAGGACTGGGGATCGGTGGGATTGTCGTTCCGGCATCCATCATGACGACCATAATATGTCCCGATGTAAGACGATTCGTCCCAGTACCCAGCCTACCCCTTCCCCTCAGATCTCCATTCCTATTCTACATCCACCCACAGCAAAGCTCCCTGAAGAGCCCCGTCGCCCAAAGAGAAACCTCAGCTAAGATTCCATACCCTTACAGGACCTAATCGCCACCATCTCCGCCCTCACTCTCTCCATCCGCGTCGTCGGCGGCGGCATCGGCTACACGATCTACTACAACATCTTCATTTCCAAGTTCGTGCCCAATGCCAAACATTACATTGGCGGGGTCATGATGACGCAGCTCAACATCACCAACCCACGCTACATTGCCGAGGCAATCGAGCTGACAGGCGCGTCGCTTCTCGAAGACCTGTACTCGATCCCCGGAATCACCGGCAACCCGGCGGCGTACGAGATGGTGGTGACGGCCGGTCAGATTGCCTACGCGGAGAGTTACAAGTGGGTGTACTATGCCAGCATCGGGTTTGGCGGGGTGGCAATCCTGGCGGCGTGCTTCTTAGGGGATGTGAGGCGGTATATGAACGACCATGTGGCGGTTGTTATGCATTGAGAAGCGATGAAGGACGACCGTTCACTTGCGCGGAGGCGTAGTGGTTCGAGTCGCAACGGTAGATAATGATACATGAATATCTGACACTTTCTGGCTCTTGGAGCAATGCCGGCCACTTCATATCAACAGCTACGAATGTCACTACAAGAGATACATCCTACCCAACAAGAAAAGGTATATCCCAATTCGAATGCGGGGGATCTCTGGGGCAAAGCTGGCTATCGAAAAACCAGACAGCATTTATTGTACACACAAAAATCGCATAGTAATCATCTATCCGTAAACGAACCCCGACAAAATGACAAGCACAACACCAATAACAAATCAGAAGTTCACGGGGAGAGAAAAAAAAATGGCAAAAAGAAAGAAAGAAAAAGGCAGCGCCAGACCAAGTCCCCAGAATTCTTGAATTTTTTTTTTTCGCGATTCGATGGTCCTCGCCCGTTGACGCCTTCGATGCCGGGTATTTACGTCAAAAAAATGGTTCGTTATGGCAAATGGAGACTTTATGTCCAAATGTCTCGTCTCCCCTGACTGTAGAAAAATGATTGACCCCATGTTTTGCCCTGAAAAGAAAGAAAGAAGGGGGAAGAACAAAAGAGTAATGCTTGATGAAAGTGGTAGAGAATGGGGAACAGAGGTGGTCAAGGATGGATAGAGCGAGGGAGGTACCCCGGGCTACCCCTCATCTTATGAATGATCGCCGTTGGCTTCGCTTTTGATTTCAGGTTCCCCGAAGCCATCATCTGCGGCAGCCATGTCGGGTGTTAGGCCGTTTTTCAGCTTGCTGCTGGGAGGGGTGGGTTTCTTTCCCGTCAGCTTCTTGGGGGCACCCAGTTTCTTCTTCTTGTTCATGGTGGGAGGGCCATCTTCGTCGAGCAAGGGGCGTTTAGGCGGGGCTGAGCTCGGGGTGCTATTGCCATTTTCCAGGGGTGTCTTGTTGCGGCCACCCAGCGGCCGGCCGGACAGACCCAGGCAGCGGTCGAGGTGCTGCGCGACTCGGGTCACGACGAAGTATCTGGGGCAGTTTGGACACTTCACGGTCGGGAATGTCATCTTTTCCGGCGCGGCCTGCTTGAATGAGCCGTCGGGGGTCGTGGGCGGGCTCGACGCTGGGGTGTTCGACGCGGCGGGCTGTTTCTTCTTCTTGGGATTCAACTTATCCGTCACGAAGGGATTCCCATGAACGTCGTGCCCAGGCTTGCTGATCGTCGGTTGCTTCTGGCAGTACTCGCGGTACGGGTCGGGAGGGGCACGAGCTCCGATGCCTGTCACAGGGTACAAGAGGCGAGGCAGTCGACAGTCAGGACAGATGATCTCCTTGGTAGTCTGCAAAGGATTTCCTTTTAAGTAGACCTTGCCCTCATCGAAGATGGCTCCGTCGGTTTCCACGCGGATGTCCTTTAGCTCCTCGAAATCGAGGTCGCCAGGCTTGAACGTGCTCGCCGGTTTGCCGCTTTCTTCACGGCGCCTGTTTGCCTCCTCATCTGCCTTCTGTCTGGCTGCAACGACGGCCGAGCGCATGCGTGAAACCTTCTCATCGCGATGAACTTTGGCGACTATGTCGTGGATGATGTTATAGAACGTGTCATTCAGAATATCGCAAGTCTGCACCATGTTAGTGTTCTGTAGGCTAGAGCGCGACTATTGGCCAACGGAGGTATTATCCTCAAAATGAAGCAATGATGAAACACTTACCAATTTTGCTATCGTTCCGGGAGGGAAAGAATTCACACGTCCCTCAGTTCCGTTTGACTCGCCCATCGTTAAGCCTGCTGTTCTAGAGTGCAAGTGTTAGATACTGTAGTCTCATGGAGAGGGGCATGCGAGAAGAGAGCACAAGGACAAGAAAGGCTGCGACCGTGAAAAGTGTGTCGGTCGGCACTATTTAACACTAGGAAGAGGAGATCGGGTTTGAAGTGAATGTTCCGGTGGCATTCTATCGAATGATGGCTGCTATGCGAAAGCGACAATTCGAACGCACCTTTCGACCAATATGTTTTGTTCCAAATATGAGGTTGACTCTCCCAAAAGACTGGCCAGTATGATAGAGAGTAATCTCGCAACAGTTCCAGGATTTCAACAATACCAATGCCAAATCTCCATGCAGTTTCTGTGCAGGTTGTTCGAGCAAATTTTGTTTCGGAGTCCCTTGGTCGCCGAACGGATGCGGATAGGTTACGACGATGTCGTAATAGACAGTTCAGCGCGTGTTGGTCCGGTCTGACGAGGCTGTGAAGGACGTAAAGGAACGTGGGGCAGTAGTGATGTAAGTTATCTCAAGTCATTAACACACACAGCCGATGAAAGGTAGTGCCCATCTGTGTGTTGGTTGTAGGGGCGTCTATTAACCGGGGGCGGGAAACAGCCTGCGGTAGGGAGAATCAGCGGGTTGCGCGCTACACCAGTCATCCCACCACAGAGGGTCCACTAACCTTGATACTCAAAAAGGTATTCATATATATAGACTAGAAGCTGGTCGGCAGAAATATGAGGGTGAATAGAGCCTAGGGAGCAAGCAACAGGCGCAACACCCGGGGGCAATCCTGGATCGGGGGGGCCGTGGAGAGCGAGAGGCTCTTTCGGCGCTGGCCTTTGCCTCTTCGAGCCCGGTCCGACCGCCCGATCTTATCTTATCGCATCTCCGCGTTTTCCTCGTCCACCGCTTTGGATCGCGTCTTTCCCCTCTTCTAGCGTCTCTCCCCTCGTTCACTTTCTCCCCATTTCCTTTGACTCTTGAACCGATGATATAGCGCTGTGCTGCCTCGAGTCAAGGAACAGTAGCCTGTTCAATTTGGACTTATACTGCTTGTTGTGTCCCATCTCCCGTTTACCATGGCATACCAATTCTTCGCGAAGGCGCATCAATCCAAAGTGCCCACCTCTCCACCTTTGTCTGCCCCTCAGGCTTCAGTGTCGACTCTCTCCCCTCCCCAAAACGGACATAATCGACCACTAAATTATCCACCATCTTGTCTCCCTACCTCCTCGTCGAACCCGTTCCCAGTGAATCTACCCACCAAAGTGCAGCCCCATTCTTCCAAGGAGACGCCCTTTGAACCGGCCGCGTATCCCCATCGCATCGCATCAGGCCACCCAACTCCGCACCCGCATGTCACGATTGAAGTCGTGGGCACAGCTCACATACCCTCTCTCACCCGGATCACGGGGTTGCTGCTGCCCATTCGCTACCCGAATTCTTTCTACACAGCCACGATCACCGACCCCGTGATCGCGTCGCTGTCCCGCGTGGCCATTTATCATGATCATCCGGTGGCCGCTGCGCCCACATCCACCTCGCCTCCTTCGTCGGCCAATTTTAAAGCACCAACGGCCGGCACTGACAAGGTCATTGGGGGTATTCGTTGTCGTCTAGAGCGACTGCCTTCTACCACCGCAGAGATTTTGCAGGCGCGATCCCACTCCGCGCAGCAAGGACCGACTAACCTGTACATTCAGACTCTGCACCTTCTCTCGCCATATCGGGGCTCTGGAATTGCAGCCTCACTGCTCAACTCCTTACTATATGTACCCCCGTCTTCTTCTGTGTCATCAAAATCAACCTCTGCTCTTCATGTCTCAGACCTCGTGAAACATTACAATATTCGCACTGTCACGGCACACGTGCACGAAGCCAATGAAGACGGTCTGAAATGGTACCTTGCGCGTGGCTTCCAATTAGAGGACGGCGTTGTTGAGAACTACTACCGCCGCCTGAAACCCTCTGGAGCGAGGATCGTCAAGCTCGTCCTGCAGTGGAACGATGACGAGCACGTGCATGTGAACAGCCAGAAGCAAGACCGTCCAGACTCCCCCAGTCTCCAGCGCAAGTCATCGAATGAAGAAGAAGATGATGGTTGGGAAAAGGTTGAGGCAGAAGACGACCAGGAAGACCACGGAGTGCAATTCATGGAGGATTCCAGGCTTTTTGATGCTGACGATAGCTCGAATAGGAAACGCAAGGCTGATGACGATCACGCGAAGCGTTAATCCGCCACTACTTAACTAGAATTGTCTTCACCTCTGACTCTACTTTCGCATTGCATCTCTTGGGCATTTTGTTCTCGATATATCATGGATACCCTGTTTGCTAGCTGCATCTCTCTTTCTATAGAACGCACATCATCTTCCTGGGCGGCGTTCGATCCAATTTCTGTCATCATTCCATCCTTCGTGCGTATAAACTGGCTCCATGTTTATATATATGATTTGCCTGGATTACTCCACTATAGAGGACTGTCTATTATAGACGCAAGGCCTGAGTGTCGTGCAGCCAACCGTTCCAAACTTCCCAACACTGGGATATTACACTTCCGAAAAGATAGTACAGACAGGAAAATGTATCAGGCTGTTTTCAAGCTTTGGGTATGATGGGTCCCTTTTGAAGGAGCTATCCTATCCTCAACACCAGCTGTTCATCTAAAAATAGGCCCAATTCATCGTACCATTGACATCCATGTGATAGGCATCTACCTGATCTAGTTGTGAATCGGTGCCCAGTGGATGCAGTGTTGTAGCCACTAATCCGTTTTTGAGTGTTCCACCGCCCACACCTCTACAGGCAGCTTTTCTGTGCGGGAGTGCACGGATCGGACCCACCACCGCGTATATAAAGAAGCCCGCTCCCCCTCCCGCCCAGAAATTACCCGCGTTGCTCAAAAATATTTCTCAACCATCGCTCTTTTCCCATCCACAACTATCTTCTGTCAGAATTATCTCGACAGTGGTTTCAAGACATTCCTCGAATGTCTTCGCCATGTATCCTGAATCATAAGACTCAATCTAAAAAGACCATTTTCTCTTCAGCGTACCTCTACTGCAGCAGCTGGCCACTATAGAATCGACAAAGGACAACACTTTGACAACAACTCGCCGGGGTGGTGTAAGTGGAGAACATGCCTTGTGATAAACGAGACGATCTGGGTTCGAATCCCAGCTCTGGCATCCTCTTTTTCTTTTTCGTTCGCTTGTCCGTATGACCTCATCACGATGAGCTCGCGCGCAATCAGCTTAGGAACAATTTTGCGGACTGCGGCACCAGCTCGCCGAGGTGGTGTAGGTGGGAAACACTCCATGTTTTGCCAGGCCGCCCTGGGTTCGAATCCCAGCACCGGAAATCTACCTTTCCTTTTATCTTTTCCCATCAATGGCCTCGCCATCCGTACGCGCAGTGTCGACATGATGAACAAGGAACAATACCCAGACAATCAAACGCCGATGCGGGTGAGAACTTGCGCCCGGCGAGGGGACTGAGGTCTCAGTCAACACCCGCAACCTGTGTCTTTCTCCTCATGTCCTCACCCGCCTATGCGCCCTGCCGAGCTAGTGAGCGATCAAGAAAGCGTTCTTTGCAACAGCCACTAGTGTGCTGTGAGGTGGGGTAACTGGTAACACGCCTTCCCCCGACACGAGTTTACAGGAGCTCTTGGGTTCGAACACCAGCGCCGGCTTCCTCTTTTGCGCCCTCCCAAATCATACACGGTTAGTAGCCAGCAGCAATACTTCGTTGAACGATAGAGAGAGCCGCAAGCAATAGCCCACGTCAAGTACTCGGCGTCAGATTCGGTGCAAAATCATTTCCGGCGAAAATGGCGACCAACTCTGCTTTTCTACATGCGAAGCGCTTGGGGAGACACTCAGACTGGGACCAGTGCGCGCAGATTCAGTACTAATACCTAGGTAGCGATTTCCGGTTCTTCGCTAACAATCGCCGGTGTGGTGTAAGTGGATAACACTCCATTATCTTGAGGGCGCTCTGGGTTCGAATCCCAGCACCGGCAACATCCTCTTTTTCCTCCCTTCTTTTGCGCTCCCTCCGATTCATACACCCACGAAGTTTCTAGATCCTCTACTCGACATGGGGAAAGCACATTTCTCCCCGCGCTTTGGTTTTTAGAGCCTCAGCGCTAGATCGATGCGAACGTTAGCGGTTTTGGGGGAAGGGCCGGACTATATGGAGCTTGCATGGTATAACTTGGACTATAGGAAGGCACACCCAGGGCGCATGCGCTTGGTATGGTCCTGACTTCCTGGAAGTGGCGGACGGTGTCGCATGCGACCGGCGTCATGCGACCGATCTGACCATTCTTCTTCTGTCTGCTACACACACTCTGGGGCCTTTGAACTAGGCCTCGAATGACTGTTATGCTTGAATGGTCGGCGTCTTTTAACAAGACCCGGGGTAGTGTAGCGGTCAGCACGGCGGCGCGTTCGGGGTAAACCCATTCGCTCCATCGAAGGTCTGAGTTCGAATCCCAGTCCCGGGTGGTCCTCTCTTTTTTGTGCCTTCCTGCACTCGCCGTTCGACAATGCGTATGTCCAGGGTTCAGTGAAACATCTGAACCAAGAGCGGATACTAGACATAATATCTAGAATCATCGTAGTTCGAAGCTAGTTAGCTTTGTAGGACTCCTTTTACACAAATGACACGATTTTTCCGATATGAGAATTGATACTTCGATTTGGGGACATGATTATGCTAGTCATTATTTCTACTTTCTCGTGACACAAGACCATGATATTCCAAGCTAGACATCGTGGAGAGAATCCACTCCGAACCGAACGAGCGATAGCAGCTTTATCTTGGTCTAGAGGCTTTAATGCCGGAGCTCCACCCTCACCGCTTTCAAGATGCCCCCCAATTCTGCCGCCGAAAAATGCAACTCAATTTGCTCCATCAACGAACCAACCAACCTACCTTCACCCACTCTGCGACAGAGTCTCAGACTACTCACTACACAATCCTGCCATTTCTGAAATCACTTTCCAATCAATCATACATACACATACTTGAAGAAACAGACCACCAGCCCAACCAACCCACCTCGTACAAGGAACCATGGCCTCTCCAGCGCCACCAGCACCACCACCAGCCCTCACGCTGCCCCCGTCCCAATTCGCCCGACTTCAACCTCACGCGTACCTCCTCGCGCACCTTTCCCCACCAGCCTCCAGCAACCAGCTCTCCATCCGCGCCAACGGGCGCGCCCCCTCGCAGTTCCGGCCCACCTCCGCCAACACAGGCTCCCTCACGCACACGAACGGCAGCGCCGTAGTGCGCGTAGGCGACACGACAGCCGTCTGCGGCGTGCGCGCCGAGCTCCTCCCAACAACCGACATCGCCTCTTGGAGCGTCTCGCATGCCTCCGCCTCCTCCTCCTCCTCCTCCTCCTCCTCCTCCCCCGCGGCCCCGAAGTCCAACTCCAGCTCCAACTCCGCCGACGCCGAAGAATCGCAAATCCAGGACCTCAACCTCCTGGTGCCGAACCTCTCATTGAGCACAGGCTGCGCCCCGGGGTTCGTGCCCGGCGCGCCGCCGTCAGCGCTCGCACAGTCCCTGTCGTATCAGATCCTGGCGCTGCTGCATAGTACGCGGTTGGTGCGGGCGGAGGATCTGCGGGTTTGGTACGAGGGGCCTAGCTTTACGGGTGAAGAGGGGGGGCGGATGGATGTGGATGTGGATGTGGATGCGGAAGGGGAACGGGACGAGAATAGTGCGGCAACGAAGAAGGAGATCAAGGCGTTCTGGGTGCTGTATATTGATATCATGATTGTTTCGTTGGCGGGAAATCCGTTCGACGCGGCGTGGGCGGCGGTGTTGGCGGCATTGCGCGACACGAAGCTGCCGCGTGCGTGGTGGGATGTCGATAATGAGATGGTCGTTTGCTCGGATGTCGTCTCTGAGGCCCGGAAGCTGACGCTGCGTGGATTGCCGGTTGCGAGCTCGTTCTGTGTCTTTGAGGCTGATGCTGCGGCTGGTTGGCGCGCGGTGATTGTGCCTGATGCTGATGAGGAGAGGGAGATTGAGGATACCGCCAAACGGGGAATGCTGCGTCGGTGGATTCTGGCGGATCCTGATGGGTATGAGGAGGGACTGAGTCAGGAGCGGGTTTGTTTGGTTGTGGATAAGGAGGTGGTGGGTGGGGAGGGTAAGACGGTTATTGTGAAGATGGAGAAGAATGGTGGGTGGGCCGTTGATAGTCGTGAGTTGAAGCAGTTGCTGGATGTCGCCGCTGCCAGGTGGGAGAGTCTGAAGCAGATCTTGGAGCAGTGTTGAGATTGTTCCTTGTTATCCTTTTTTTTGTTCTCCTTTCTCTAGCAAATGCCAAACTAGCTAGCTAATGTTACATGTAAATGATACCAATTCTTCGTCATTTCTTTTTCGTTCCTCGTAGCCAGTTTAAGCCGAGCAATGTAGGTCAACATGCATCGGTTGAATGCAGCAGGGTGTGCAACTCTGAAATTTCATCCGATCTGATAATCCCTCTTCACGGACTGGTTGCGTTCGCATGGCGAGGACTCCGCCGACGACGCTTGGTCGGGGGCTCACTGTCACCCTCGGCGCCAACAACCGACCAGTTCTCTTCGTCCGCACTCGACTTGGTGCTGGGCGTTGGGCTTTTGGGTTTGTGTGCTTTCGACTTGCGGGGGTAGAAGAGGGATATAGTGAACAGTTCGCAGTCCTTGACCTCCCGGTCCTCCACATTGCCACTGGAAGCGTTGGACTTCTTCTCGTCCTCGTCATCTGCCGCCTTCTTATCCTTTTCTTCGGATGTCTCACCAGGATTATTGTCGGCCTGCTTGCAAAAGGAGAGAACACGGGCGAAAAAGCCTAGGTTCTCTTGCTTCTCGGTCTGTTCCTTCTTGTCCTCTTCTTTCTCGTCACCCTTCTCTTCCTCCTCGTCCTCCTCCCCCTCACTATACTCCCACATCTCGCCGATCTCGTTTCTAACCAAGGCAGTGCCCCACAGGGAGATCAAAACACCTGGAACAAGGTACAAGAGAGCGGGCTGGGGATGGTCAAAGATCTGCATAACCACCAGCGTCGCGACCATGCCCACCAGGTATCCAACGATGCTAGCCTTGAAGTACGTCTTGGGGAAAGACTGAGCATCGTGATACGGTGGCTGCAATTCAGGCTCCTTGGGCGCCACAGAACGCGTCCAGAAGCGCTCCCCCCAGCCTCCGGTGACGGTTTGATATACAGGCTTGATGAACTCCACGCCGTTGCCCTCCGCCCGAGCCTTCTGCAAGCCCTTCCGCTTGTAGTAGAGGTAGAGGTCAAAGCGCAGTGCCAGTCCTACCATCATACCCGGAATAATGATGTCGCCCAGTCCCAGCATGGCCAATGAGACGGTGTCAGTAGCCTCGCCAGAGACAGGCGGTCTGGGGAAAAGAAGCTTAATGGGCACGTCGAGTTTCTTCGCGACGGTCACCATCAGAGGGGTGAAGTAGACGAAATAGATGTCGTAGAAGAACAGAGATCCCAGAATCAGCGACCCTGTCACGAAAGTCGACGGAGACATGAATTGTAAGGTGCCGTAGCAGAAGCTGAAACCCAGGAAGTTGGTCAGCCACCATGGCTTGGTGACGAAAGTGAAGTAACCGATTGCGGGTAATGCCAGGAAGGTACTCAGCACATCCAGCATATCAAGCCAGGTCTCGCCCCGCACAACGCGGCGCACATGCACGCGGAGTTTAGCCCGCCAATATAGAACGCTTCGAAGTTTCCAGATCGCGGTACGCGTAGCGTTCGGTAGTGGAATCCGACTGAGGATCCCTGGGAGGGGAGAACGCCGCACTTCCACCGGTTCAGAGCTGTCTTGGTCGCCTTTGGCGCCAGTAAACGCCTGCTCCGATGGCTTCTGCTTCCAAATTCGGCCCGAGTAGCTGTATCTCTTGGGGAAGAGGAAGGATCTGACGACAGAGAGAAAGTCTTTCAAGAAAGCTATAGCGAAGAGGAGGCCCATCTGCGAGAAGTAGTAGCCGAGGATTTTGTTCAGCGTCTCGGCTCCTTTGTATTTAATGAAGAGATACAGTCCGCCGAGTGTAAGTCCAGCTGTGAGAGGAAACATCAAGGCGTCGCTTGGTGCGAGACCTTCCATCCTGTGGCCATCACTTTTGTTTTCCTCCACATCATCGTCATCCGACTGGTACCCAGACTTTTTGGCTTTCTTGGGCGGCTTCGTGGCAGAGGATGGTTTCGCCAGAGCTGCATGCGCTCCAATATAGATCGGGAATATCGCGGACAGGAGGAGATGGCCGTAGGTTGGGAGGAGAGGTTTGATGAGGGTAAATTGGTAGATGACCTGGCCCAGGAACTCCGCGAAAGGGCTGATTTCGTCCATCTTGGCTGCGGAGGCCTTGAGCAGGATATTTTGAGTTGGATAAAGGGTCAAAAGCCTATGCAGGGAGGATCAAGGTGTTTCTGTGGAGGATTTCGTAGAAGGTGCTCAATCCATGGCTGTTCGAGTCGTGTGTTTACCAGTGTATGAGGATGCGGCCCATTGCTCCGCGCGACGATGTAATGCCAAGGCCGAATCTTCACTTTCCCGCCGCACCTTGACTGACCTTCCGATGCCCCCTCCATCCTCTACACGTCCTCGTTCGCCGATATCAGTTCATCTCTCACAATGGCAACTGACGTGGCCTTCGACACGAGCATGGTACGTCTACGTGCAATTACGCAGAGAAAAGATAGCTAATCCTGCTCAGGGCTCGTTCACCGTCGAGCTCTACAATGCGCATGCGCCGAAGGTCAGTCACAAAAAGACTAGGTTCACTCCCCATTTCGAGGTTCGCTTTGGCTTATTTCTACCGTGACGTGACGAACAGACGTGTAAGAACTTCGCAACCCTTGCGCAGAGAGGATACTACAACGACGTCATTTTCCACCGCATCATTCCCAACTTCATGGTTCAGACGGGCGACCCTACCGGCACGGGACGAGGAGGAAGCTCTATCTACGGAGAGAAGTTCGAGGACGAAATTAACCCCAATCTGAAGCATACTGGCGCTGGGATTCTCAGCATGGCGAATAGCGGACCCAATACCAATGGCAGCCAGTTCTTCATTACGCTTGCGCCAACGCCGTGGCTGGATGGGAAGCATACTATCTTTGGTCGCGTCAAGAGCGGTATGAGGGTCATCCAGCGCATGGGTCTCGTGAAGACGAATGGGGAGGACAGACCGATGGATGAGGTCAAGATCATCCGCGCCAGAGTCGTGGAAGAGGGTACGGACGAGTGAGATGGTCTGTGATAGAGATGGATTGCTGCGGGCAAATTTCGACGGAGAGCTACATCGGGCCAACCCAGCGACATGCACTTGTCACCGCGACACAGAACAGTGAATGTTGGTCATTTGGGGGCCAGGATGGCCATTGACGCTTACAAGGCACCGTGCATCGGCTGCCTTGCTATTGGGAACGTCGAATGGCACTGACAGCCACGGTTCTTGCCGATCCAGCAAAGCCCGGCTCAATGGATGAGCTACGGAAGCTATGCTTTACTATCTGCAGATTAGGGTAGACATACGCTCATAGAACTTGCAGACAGATTTAGAAAAGTGGAATGTATCACTACAAAACGAACCGCTTCCATCAGATGTTACCATCCAGAGCAGCAGATACAGAGTGAGAATTCTTTCTACCACTCCTATAAAGACAAGACCAGTGAAGGCTTGCCCGTGGACGACATACTGCTACGGTTGAGACAGCAGTAAGCCTGTGCAGAGCACCAGGAGTGGTGTGAAGAGGAAAGAAACCTGACGTTGTGGGAGATTTGCTCCTTAAGCGGTTCTTGCAGATTCTGTCTAACCGCATCAGGAGTAGCGCATGGAGCTTCGAGCCTCAGGCATGTGTTGGGAGCTTACTTCGAGCTGCATCAATGCCTAGCACCACTGGTATACTTAAGTAGTATAAAGAGGATACTATGTGAGCTATAAGATAATCTCTCGATGGATCTAGTGTTTGCTTCTGTTCTCCAAGGAAGCACATGTTCTGCTCCGCAGCTTTGTTTCTTCTCGAGTGTGAATTCTGGCTATTTCTTCTCAGACGGACCAGGCTTCATGATTTGAACTTTCGTGCTCATTTTACTATGAGCATCACAGCTTTTCGGAGACCAGATAATCAGTCCCTACCGCGCCGCAACACTATGCAAGGCACAGTAAGGAAGATTGCATATATACTCAAGTGACTGGTGATAGCGGGTCCGGTGATGTGTATCACGTGACCCACCACTGCGGGTCATGTATTTCTTCGCGCGTCCTTCGATTTCTTTTTCTCCTCAAAAAACCTTCTCGTTCTTGAGACGAATGGTCTGGGTTGCACCACCCATGGGCTGGATAGTCCTTCTACGAAGTTGTTCAACAGCTTGTCATCCAACGTGACGGCAGCTGGTTTTGCTCATCAAACAACATTACAGCACTAAGCCCCTCATTCTAGCTTTGTATGCTGCCAATTCATCATCGCAATGGAGTCACTAGCGGATACGCCATGGGATGTAACAATCTCCGGCACTGGGCTGGCCCAGTCTCTCCTAGCCCTGTGAGTTCTGTTCAATGAGGAAGCTTGTCACATACATTGCTGACCGTTGGGTGCTTGACAGAGCCCTGTCTCGGTCGGGTAAGAACGTACTTCACGTTGATAAGAACCCCTACTATGGGGGGCCCGAAGCTGCATTTAGCCTTCAGGAGGCCGAGGAGTGGGTCAACAGAGTCAACAATGGTATGTCCATCGTTCTCTCGCCACATCTGAGCACTGTCTGACGGGTGTGGATAAGTTAGAGACTGGTGACCACTCGTTCGAAGATGCTAGCGTTTGGCGAGGAGACGGATCTTCTGAGGGCGGTACACAATTGTCTGCTTCCCGAGCATACACCCTCTCTCTGTCTCCTCAGCTTATCTATGCCCGTTCCCAATTGATACCGACCTTGGTCTCGTCCAAGGTTCACCGACAGCTCGAATTCCAAGCTGTCGGCAGCTGGTGGATCCACAGACCCGGAGATAGCGGCGATAAACGCTTGTATCGCGTCCCTGGCAGTCGTGAGGATATTTTCGCAGATGACATGCTCAGCGTTAAGTCCAAACGGACTCTGATGAGGTTCATTCGTCACATCGGCCAGACCCAACAGAGTTCTGATGAAGCTGAGGGAGAAGGCTCGTCGTTGGAAGAGGAAGTCGGCGATGTATCCTTGACGGAGTACCTGACATCCAAGTTCAAAGTGCCAGACGAATTGCATACACCCTTACTATCTCTCTGTCTATCGCAAGCCTCTCCCCAGCAGACATCAGCTCAATATGCCGTGTCTCGCATCAAGAGACATCTGACCTCGTTGGGTGTATATGGCTCTGGCTTTGGAAGCCTCACGGTCAAGTGGGGTGGTGGCTCCGAGATCTCTCAGGTTGGGTGTCGCGCTCTTGCCGTTGGCGGCGGTGTCTATGTCTTAAACACTGGTATTAAGTCGCTCAGCCATCTTGCAGAGGATAGTAACGGTGAGGGTGCTCGCATTCAACTGTCACTGTCCAACGAAGAGGTCATCAAGACCAAGTTCGTGGTCGGTTCAAATTGGGATCTTCCAACATCAGCTCGCTCGTCTTGCGATTGTGACAGAGTGGCTCGGTCTATCTCGGTTGTTTCATCTTCCCTCGGGAGCCTCTTTCCGACCACGGCTGAGGGCGGGCCAGTACCTGTGGGAGCGGTTGTCGCTTTCCCAGGTGCTGCTCTTGGGCAAGCCGATGATTCACCTCCAGTCTACATTCTGGTTCACTCTAGCGAGACTGGCGAGTGTCCAACAGGTCAATGTAAGTTTCCCCCCTTTTGCACATCTGTTCCTTCCCAGTCCCTCTGCTCTTATGATGACTTATCTTCAAAACTTATCTACATTGCCTGATCACTGTTGATGTAAACTTCACGAAGACTGATAAAGAGCAACCTTCCTTTTCTCTTGCTGCGTGTTTGTCCTCAACATCTTGCTAATATGTTTATCAGGTGTTCTCTATGGTAGTGTGAGCATATCCGGTTCCGACGGACAGGCTCTGATCGAGAGTGCTGTGCAGCAGCTTCTTGAATCTGCCGCTGGTCCTGATGCGAAGGTTCTTTGGTCACTCCGCTATACGCAGTTGGGACGAGCTATTGGGAGTGAGACTGGCTCTGTGCAGTCTGTCAACCTAGCTGACCGTATCGTCCGCCTCCCGCCGTCGAGCCTTGATCTGGCATTTGATGACTCTTTGATTGACACGGTCAAGGATGCTTGGCAGGCTATCATGGGAGATGATGCCATTGATCATGAGTTCATGACGTTCGAGGACCGCGAGGGCGCTTACGAGGAATGATATAGCTGTAGATGATCTCTGTAATATTGCAGTGACGACTTAATGAATGTATTTTATGATCATAGAACCTTCTGCGATAGAGCGAACATACAAGCTGAATTTGAAGATTGATGTATGTGACACAACCTCAGACTTGTGTCCTGTGTACTACACTGGCGAATCTGTATTCCCTCTCGTGCAGGTCATATGCAGCCTGACAAAGCAACAAGCCAGCTAGCGGAAGCTTGTGTTATGGACACAGAAGCACCGTAGCACGCTCGTATTTGCAGCCCTCGCTGTACCTGGTTCCGATCCTCCTTTCGAAGCCAAATAGCCATCATCATAAAAGCAGACCGTGCCCCCCAATCACCCCTCTACTCGCTAATACACATGAACCCATCCCACCAACAATACCAACATCCACAAACTCAGCGAAACCTCACCGCAAACTCCCCCGCTCCCCAGTATGCCCGAAGAAGACGAAAGCAAGAAGCAAAGACCTTCGAAAAGGGGCTCGCGAAGAGAGAACGAGTGGACCGCGCACATCCCCAAACCCTTAACCCCAAAACCCTCCATTGAATTCGCTAGAAACCTAAACCTCTGAGTTAGAACAAACCTGAAACACGCTTTTTTCTAATAGTTCCGGGAAGCCCACTAGATACAGCCGCTAAGGACAGAAGTGGGAATTTAATTTGGTACTCGCCCGTTCTTCTGGTTCTGGTCTTCTATGTATGCAGGGGTTTTTTTCTGGATTTGGTTGAGGGGGATTAGTGGTTATTGTGCTTCGTTGAGGGGGGTTCATCAGGTATCTTGGGGATGTGGAATGGGAGGCTGGGAATGCCCTCATTTAGGTCTGTTATGGCATTATCTTTACTTCGTGGTTGTAATGTGTACGTAGTAGTTTTATGCAGTATGTAGAGTGACTATGTCTACGCTGGGGTGATTGATATACTAGGTGGTTGGGGTTTGAGTACGTATGCAATTTGTTGTCTGTCTTTGATGCTGGATCTTGGTTGGCTGGAGATACTCCATCAAGACCTTGGATGAGAGTTGGGATTCAAGGTGCGAGTCGAGTCTACTTGTGGTGGTGAACAACAGCCGGGAACCTGCATCTACCGGGCATGGACTCGGGATCTGATATACATGAGACTCGCAATGACTCCGTCGTGCTACGGTGATACGGGTGGCCTTTAGGTGTATTGTACGTGCACTTACGTATCTCCCAGACTGATTGTTTGCAGGAGAAATGATCCGCCGCATCGCCGCATGGTGAGTTACCTCGACAGTGCTGAGAACCGCCGACAAGTCCGCTTATAGTACTCGTACATGTACAAGTGTGGTTGTACCCTTCACGAGCGGATTGCATCAACACCACCGATCCCCCCAAAAGGGGCACCATGCGGCAGCGGCACTACAACGAACCACGAAGTGTGAAAAAAATCTGGCTGAATAGTGGATAAACCCCCGGTCTCCGGTTCACGCAAATTGCAATTGGCGCGGATACCCGGACCCTTGGGGGTAGAAGGGAGCCGTTTGGGCATTGGACCCTGAATGAAAAGGGGAATGGCGTGACATGGCATGGCATGGCCCATTGATGTCATTGTGGTTATGAGTACGATCGTCCCGTCTTCTCTCTATCGACCTCCATTTTCCGTCCGGATGTGGGAAAAGCAGTTTGGGACAGACAATCATCCCGAAATTTCTACTCCATGGGCGCGCATCCTGCCAGATTGAGCGATGGAGTTTTGTCTGCAGTGGATTACTTAGGTGGATACCATCCCCCTTGTCTTTTAGCCAGGATTGATAGGCAGATGGGAACCGAACGGCCATAATCAGAGTGAAGATCGGGGACGCCGGGGTGGTTCTTTTACTGTGACTGCGTAACCTGCATGATTTATCATGGCCTGTTGATGTATGTAATTTAGGCAGGAAGTGGCAATTATTGTGTGCTGCAGGTCTGGGAAGTGATCTGACATATCGTGGACCAAAGGGAACAGACGGCCAGATGGACCACAAACAGATCTCAGCTGTATCTTCAATCAAGGGTCCCTGACAGCTGCCAAGGCTGGCGTTCAAGCTTAATTATCCGGCATTGACTTTCGACCACAATAGCCATACCCGCCTGAGGCACTGGCGAAAGCAGGAAACAACCGTGTCGATCTTTTTTCTCATCTTTCATGCCATTACCCCAAAGCAGGCGGGCAGAAGGTCAGGGTGGTTTGGTTTGAGGTTGATGAAAAAACGTCTGAGAACTCCGAACGAATCAGCTTTCCCAGACTTGGACATGTACAGTATGCGCCCAGCGACTGATTGGTCCCTCTCGGCGGATGCCTATCAAGGGAAAAGTTCCATCAATGAAGGGTCAAGGCTGGTTTGTGAACTTGCGTAGGCGCACGAGAGGTTGGCTGGTCGCGGCGTCCACGCGTCCAGACACCCGGCTCCGGATTCTGCTGTGGTTCATTGGATCATTGGACCTTCAAGTCTACAATTTTCATGGTTTGAAAAATGCTGATCGCAATCCACTGTCCTGCCCACCAGGTACAAAGCTCGGAGGCGAATCCTGTCAGCCCATACTCCCTGGTGAGGCTCAAGGCTGTTGTCGTGGTCTGGTTTGCCACTGTGCGCAGTCTGGCGGCAACACTCGGCCAGACGCTCAATATGTGGGCGGACAAGCAACCATGGATACACTACTATACATAGAACCCTCCCGATTGGAGAAGCAGTCCACTTTTCTGTCCCTACAAGTGGTCCTTTCAGGTACAGTACGCAGCAGATGGGAAGAGGGGAGAGGAACCGTGGGCAAGGCACATTCGGAGTGTGCACACTGCACATACTCGTTAAGTGTAAGGACCGGCCGGTAGCAGGTTGAAGAGGGCATATTGAGTGATCTTCCAGCCCCTCCGTACACGGTACTACCGAGTAATATCAGGCACCATGGAACGGTGGTAAGCACATTGACATAGTAGTGCTGAGTCTATCAAAGTGTAGAAAGATGGCTGGGATAGATGAAATGTGCTGACGACAAAGAGGCTAAGTTCAGCTTGCACCTTTTCACATCAACGGGGCAAAACGATCAACAAAATGGGACACGCGGCCCGTGGGGCTGCCGGGCTGGCCATTCTCCTAAATTGTCGCCCCTGAGTGGTTGGCCCGGCGGGAAAAGTGCGCAGATCCAAAGCGCAGGCGGGCAGTTTTCCCACTCAGCTGGCTTCACTGACTGCAGTTGCACCAAACTTCCTAGTCTCGTTACTGCAGTTGGCTTCCACCATGTCTGCCTGTCTGTCGCTCGCGCTTCTTCTGAAGTTCTGACAAGTTGTTTTGCAATTTTCATCAAACCAGGAATTGCGGGGTTGAAACCTTTCCCCCTCCTCGTTCTGTGTCATCTGTCGTGAAGCAGATAGAAGCAAAGAGAAGCAAATCTTGTCCCTGCAGCCACCGGCTCATCGCTGCAGCGTCTGAGCATCAACTTTCCGAGCAAGGCAGATACGATGAGGATAAGAATAGTAATAACTTAAGTTGATACGGCAGTGGCTGCTGCACCCATGAATGGACTGGACCGACCATCCACCACTGGAACATTCCGAGAAGCATCGCAGCTTAACCTTTCCGGGGGCTGGAGCGAGCACAATAGGAGCGGATCCTTATTGTCCGCACCCCCCAAACGGACCAGCTGTCACTCATCATCTGATACTTACCGCTGTCCTGTAACACGGGACCGCGGGTTTGAGATAGATAGATCAAGGCAGCAACGGCGATCAACTGTCTGAGATATGCTGGAGGTGCACGTTGACACTACGCAATCCATCCGGGCTCTCGACGTCTCGACTGCAATGAATGTTAATGTGCGAGTATAATCATGGTTTCGTGTTGTAGTGGGCCAGTCACGACATCGAGTAGAGGATAACCGAGAGACACGAGGTGTCGAAATTGAATAAGTGTTCTTATTGTGCTTGTCTGGTCGGCCTTCTCCGGAGATTCTCACCGATTGATTCTGCTGAAGGAGAGGTCTGTCTATCTGTAAGTCTGTACGGAAAGTGTGCATGGGGGTCTCGGAAGGATCGAGACTGGGGAATGGGGAGTGCATTGACAATGTTGGTACATGCCACCCAAGGGATACTCTATCCATCACTTTGCTTTGTCTTGCCAATCTTCCATCCCATCGAGATGGACAAGGCAATGGAAGTCTCCTCTCAACCGACTACGAACCTGAGGTGTGCACGCGTCTCGGGGACTGCGCAATATGGCCAGGGTCCTGAAACGAGAATTGAAAATTACGGTCTAGCCACCGTCAGAGGAGTGGGGAGCAGCCAAAGGGATCCATCAGCCATCGCCAATTTCGCCTTTGAGTCGGGATCTGCACCAGACGCACGCAGTAGGCAAGTAAGTAGACAGGCAGGATTGAACCATATGCAAGTGTAAATGGTAGATGGAGGGGAGTCCGAGTTGTGACAGGAAACTATAGAAAATGGACGTCCAGATGGGCGAAGTATTGATAGATAGATTACACCATTGCGGGAAGCACCACCGATGAAAATGGAAGATAAGAACCACGGGCATGGGCATCAACCTCAATTTGCAACTTGACCCCCTCACATTTCTTCTTCCTGTCTATCTGTCTGTCTCTGTCTCATCTCCTCTCTACTTGGCCCTGCAGGGCAACCAAGAACAATACAATAGTTGGAAGAGCATTCCGACCGAACTGAGACCCTTTGATTGGTACCAAATATCGGAAAATTGGGCAATTTCCAGCGACGGGAGAGCAAGCTTATTGATTGCGCATTAATTTCACTCCACTCGGTAGGGGGAGAAACAAAAGTGGAAGTGGAAGCTTTGGCCCCATTGAAACAACGCAGCCCGTGGTCCAGTTCCAGTCCAGTCTTCGGCATTCCCACTTGGGATAGACTGAAAGTTGCAGTGCCTGTCGAGACAGGACAGGACAGTTCTAAGTTAGTTAGCTAACTGTCTAACTGTCTAACTCTTTCTTGAGTCCTTTCTCTCTTCAGTCCGACTCTCGCTCTCTTGTCTTTCTTCTTCAAGACTCGCTCTTTTCTTTTCCCCCTCTCCCCCCAATCGCCCCTCTTCTTCTTCTTTCCTCTCCTCTTCTCCTTTTCCCTTCCGCAACACTCGACAACCATCTTCCTCCTCCTCCTCTCCCACCCCTCCCCTCCCCCTCTACCTCTCTACCTCTGTTCCTCCAACTCGTGGTTCTGAGCGCGTTTGTCTTGCTGTGTTGGTGGACTCGTTTTCCCGTCGGCCCGTTTTCCCCCCTTGGCCGCTTCTCGTTCTCGCCTCCAACAACAATTTTCTCGTCGCTGCGACTTTTCGACATACTTCTGTTCCTTTCCTGGGTCCAACTCACCTTCTCTGTGACCGTGTCGCAGGTCTTGACGCTCTCGGCCTTTCTTTGACAGCCTGCTTGGCAGTAGACGATATATCTGTCATATTCGCCAATTCCCTTCGTTGCAGCAACTTGCCGCCCCCATCTCGGCCTCTCTCAGCAACAGTTAAACGAGAGTCGATACCGGTGACGACGACGACGAGCCTACCCCAGAGCCGTCCAAGTAATACGAAATAAAGTCTAATAACCAAATCTCGGGCGTCTGTTTCATGTTCAAGGATTACGGAACAAAGACCCCCAAAATGCCGGTGCTTCGCCTGAAAACAGCGGTTCCGCTGATTGCCCTTCTCTCAATCGCACTTTTCTTTTGGTGCGTTGAACGCTTCGATCGGGCGGCTTTCTTGCGGTTCAAACAGCCAGCCGATCACGTCGTTGGCTCGGCCTCCCCACAGATTCAGCTGCAGCCTACATCGCCTTCCACCAAGTCCTGCGAGGTCGACCCCAATCTCATGCCTCCTCTGCCTTTCGCTGAATGGCTTCCTCGCAAGAACTACACCCGTGCCTACTTCCGCCCTCACCATGTGAGCCCCAAGACCGAGTTCAGCTCATTGGAGGATATCGAGGTTCCCGTTCTCCCGCCTATGACCGTCATGGAGCGTGGCATGATTGTGTCGCCCGACAACAAGGAATCGTCTTTGCCTTGCCCTCCGATCATCGACGTGAACGTTGCCGCTGATCACGATGTGGATGAGACTGACAAGCTTCTGTTCGGTCTTGCCACCACGGCCGACCGTCTCGATCGCCTGCTGCCATCCCTCCTCTACTCCTACGGCAACACCAAGGTCGGATTGATTGTGCTTGTCCCCGATTCTGATGACGATATTCCCAAGCAAGAGACCTACTTCCGTAACCGCGGTCTGGATCTGACCCTGATTCAGTCTCCTCTTGATTTCACCGCTCGTTACTTCGGTCTCGTGCAGGCATTTGCGGAGCACATCAAGACTAAGCGCCCTCAAACCCAGTGGGTCAGCTTCATTGATGATGATACCTTCTTTCTGTCGCTGCCTACAGTCGCTGAGGAATTGAAGCTTTTCGATGTGAGCAAGAAGCACTACATTGGTGCTTTGTCCGAGGCTAGCTGGCAGGTAGATACTTTCGGTCACATCGCCTTTGGTGGCGCTGGTGTCTTTGTTTCGAAGCCCCTGCTCGATGTTCTGGTGGATAAATACGATGAGTGCCAGTCCTGGGGTGAGCAGCCTGGTGACCAGAAGCTTGGTCAGTGCATCCAGCGGTATGGAGACACTCCCCTCACCCTCTGGCCCTCTCTCTACCAGATGGACATGAAGGGTGAGGTCGATGGTGTGTATGAGTCCGGTCGTAAGATCGAGTCTCTTCACCACTGGAATAGTTGGTACACCAAGGATGTTGTGAAGATGACTACTGTGGCTGCTGCCGCCGGTCGCCGGTCGGTTCTTCGCCGCTGGGTCTTTGACCAGGAGGAGATCGTCAACAACGCCACCGGACGGTCCACCCGTACCTTCTGGGTTTTCACGAACGGATATTCGCTTGTCAAGTACACCTACGACGAGAATACACCTGATGATGCCATTAACTTCGACCATGCTGAAAAGACCTGGGAAGAAGATCCCCGCGGTTACGAGGCCCGTCTGGGTCCGCTCCGCTTGAGAGATCAGGAAGGTGTCACCAAGGACCGTTGGTTGCTACGCGAAGCTTTCGTTGTGGGCGACAACGTCCATCAGTGGTATGTGCGTGAGGAAGATGAAGGCCACAGTGTGATTGAGATTGTCTGGCTCGGTCCCAAGGGCGGTGGTGGTGCAGGCATCAAGGACTTCGCTGTTCGCAGACAACACTGAGCCTTGAGGTTAGACCGTCATAAAATCACTTGAACGATCACTGAGGCTGGTCCTTAGGATCTGCAAAGCTTCTCTTCTTGCACATTTTTTTCCAATCTCTTATTTATTATTTTGCTGTTGCTTTTCCTATTTCCTTGCTACTCCTCCACCAGCCAACAACCTTTGCTACATTACCTCAAATATCGACGACGAAGTAGCTGGAAAGAAAAAAGCGGATGGGCGGACAAGGGAACGGAAAGAGTGCATCCACTTCTCTTTTTCGGAGCCCTAATTCTCGTTGGCATCTCCTATCCTATATTCGAGTGTTCATATTTCCATACTCGGCGTTGTGATCGGCTGGGTCAGGAACCGGGCGCTCGAGGGAAAGAATGGGAACTTGGTGGCTTTAACTTGACGAGAAAAATTCGGAGGCTTCGCTCATTTCGAGGCTTCGCCTAGAGCATGGTGACTCGATCGATGTATCAACCCCCGACAAGACACTCTTTCACTCTCTTGTTTTCCCTTCTCTTCTTTTTTTCCCCACCTTCATGTTTGAGGCGTCATTCTCCCTGAAGCATACTACTTGTAAAATTAGAACCTTTTCCCCCCTGACCACGTCTCTCCCACCACGGTGTCGCGGTTATTTGCTGTGTTTGTTTTCTTTTGGAGATTAGCGCATATATGTGTGTGGTGTGTGTCGTCATGGCACGAATATTACGAGTCAAGTCCTAGATTATAGAAAGTGGTTCTTTTTCTTTTACTTGGTGTTCTTGACATAGATTTTCTAGAGAAGAATTGTTCGTATGCGTGATGGTTTATGTGGATGCAGGTTAATTAGGCGTGTGGATATATAATTCGTCATGTTGCAAGTTAGGACTGCCATTCCAACTGGCCGCGAGTGATCATAGGTATGCGCATCGACACTGGCAGACAGACCGTGGAGCTTCTTGCGGTGGGAATTAGACACTCATCTTTTTTTTACTGGGTGGTAAAAAAAATATGCAAGAGATATACAGTTCCTGCAACAAGTCCTGTGTTGTCACGGTGCACCTAGGCTTGGCGGCAGCTTCCAGCGGAGTTCAGTTTTATATACTTACCCAGCGTTCGCCCTGCCTCTCCCTTCCTTCTTACTCTATCATGAGGTCACGTCTGTCGACTTCAACTAGAGATCATCCAAAATATATCCTTCTCCGTTCCCTTGCCAGTTTGTATCTGTATTTATTCATATGTTCTGTTAAAGCAGGTCATGCGGTCATTCGACGTGGATGTGTTGCGGCCTGCTTTATTGTTCTTGGTTTGGTTTTGGGGTTTGGTCTGGTAGGATGGTGTCGATGTGAGGGGTTGGTTTGTTGGTTTGAGTGGAGGTTATTGGAGGGGGCGAGGGTATTTATTTCTCGGTAATGAGGATTGAGTTAGGGAGTTAGTCGATTTTGATGGTTTATTGATGTGGGGAGGAAGGAGAGGGAACGAGAGGGAGATAGATAATGGATGATCAGTTTAGTGTACGGTATCGAACTGCATTCAATCACTTGTACAGTACCTTGTATACTTCAACTCCGCGAATGAGATTGCTGCTGGAGAATTGGTTCCCTCTGGTGTTGATGTCATGCCTCATGTTATTCATACATGCGGTAGGCTTAGACGGGTATTGATCTTGAATATGCGTCATGATCCCAGAGACAGATAGACCCAGCAGTTAAGACATCGAAGACTCTCGACTGGACATCTAAGTGGTCCAGAAGAGGCCAACGTAGACCGGCGAGTTTCTGACCATGCTTTCCCACCTCTGACGCCTGGGAATATCTCTGATGCAACGGGTCATGGCCTCCAGTCGTCAGCTCGGAACGCCTAAAAGCTTGGTCTGGATCCTATCATAGGCTATGTTTAGGTGTGATGTGTGACGAAGGGAAGAGAGGGGCGCGCGCGGGGGTGATGTTGAAAGTAAGTTTTTGGATGTAACCTGATGGGTTTAGTTGTAGATCAGTATCAGTCATCTGTGGTCTAGAGGGCTGTCGTTGGTGCTTGCTTACTGTTGCTTTCCTTTTCGTTGCGCTGCGTCGTGCCCTTCGGGTTTACATAATTTATACAGGTACCGTTTGTTGTCTTATACTTTTGTAGGCTGATGTGTATCTTGTCCAGTGGACATTGGATGGGTTACTGCGTTGTTGGCGGGAGGGACGGAGATATACTACGGTATAGTTCATTGATGATCGCGGACATCATCATTCTGGATCCTCACCGTCATCACGGGGCGGGTTTCCGCGGCTAATGGCTTGCGGACAGACTAGGTATAGTGTTTGGATTGCTGGGTACTGGGCCAGTCCTACAGGAAGGTAAGAGTCCTTAGCTATGGATTTGATTCTGCACGAGTTGGGATGGTGATCGAGATTTCGTTCCGTCGATGCTGTTACTGTGCTGTCCTGTGCTGTACCGTACCTGAGGATGCAATCTGCCACGCTACATCTATTTTCTTTCTGGTTAGGATGGCAATAACAGTCACCCGGCCTTTGGAATGCTGGTCGGGTTCGGTTTCAAGGGATGTGTGTGTGTGTGTGTGTGTGTGTGTGTAGACGACCACCTATAAAAAACACTATTGGAGCAGAGAGGAATATATTATTGGTGTCGGGTGGAAATAATTGGGGCAATTATTGCTGATAGTAGGGCCTCTGGTTGCGTCCGTCGTGCTTGCTTAGTGCTCTGTTCTGCTATTCTTGGATCAAGTGTATTTGTCTGTGAGTACGTAGTATGATGTATGCACGGTACATAGGGCCTAGGAGATGGTGGTCCACATTGACTGGAAACTGATTGAATGTGTCAATGATTCTTCGAAGAGAGATGGATGGTCTCTTCGCTGGCGCGGATCTACTGTAGTTGGCACTGTACAGTACTCTGACTGGAGTGCTTGTGGAGTTACATGCATGCGAGAGCACAACCCGGGGGACAAGCGGCGGTAGTGAGCAGTAGTTAGACTAGCTGTCGTGGTGTATGCACCTTCCCCTTCAAACTGAAGAAGTTTCTACCGAGCTGGCTGGCAGACTGACTGGCTGGCAGGCTGGCTGGGTAGTCGACTTTGACTGACAGGCGGAGACAGAGAGGTACTACGGTGCTACACAGCCAGCAGGTAGTCGAACAAGGCGTCTGCAGGTCACTGCCCGGTCTCTGCGTCGGTAGCACACACAGTAACTACCATAGGATGTTTGGTTTTGGGGGCGAACTGTCACTGCCACCCACCACACCCTCCCGTATTATTGTGGTTTACCGTTACACGGGAGGGTAAACCTGGTCAAATGGAATGCGCTTGCGAAGCCAACAGCACATGATCAGGGTGTTCGAGCAGATTACATCGGGGGATAGTCTGAAGCTTAAACAGTCCAAAGTATCACACTGGTTCTCTTGAGTATAGAGTATAAGTCTTTTGGACTGCATATTCTGGGAGGTCCAGTAGAATGGAAGGATTCCCTCCCTTCTGGATGAGGAGAGAACAACAAGACGATCAGACCAGACCAGACCCATACCGTAACAATACGGAGGGAGAGTGCAGTGGGGAATGTGAGTTGGCCTCTACAATCGATTCTCCCCCAATGCCTTACTGCGGTTGCACCAATAGACACTCGGGCCAAGAGTCAGTCTTCTCCACCGTCGGGTCTGGACACCGCCTGTATTGTGACCGAAAGTTTGGGGGGATGAAGGGAAGTTGGGAGGGGGGTGAAAGAAAGAGAAGGATCCTGAGTGGAAGTGACTTGCAGATAGGAAAAAGATAGAACAATGATAATTCGAGCATATCGAAGTAGTATGCCCCAATGCCCTGCTAGATAAGATGACAGGTGTCTGCTCTAAGAAAGGGATTATGGAAGAAGAACTGGAAGGAAGAAGAAGAATGGTGGCCATGCAGCATCATCCATCCGGTACAAGACCCTTACCGTACTTAGTAATCTGCCCCGGCAGTCCCCTCAGACCAGCCCAGATCCACGTGACTGACCGCCTGCCTGTCCTAACCGGCACTTTGCCTTCTTCGACCTTCTCCTCCCCCGTTTCTCTTTCCTTCTCGTCCTGAACCCAAACCCTGCGAAGCAAACGCGTTACTCGATTTGGTCATTCTCCCTCCCCCTCAAAAGCATCATTCCTCTTTGGGCATTTGTCTTCACGTCCCCCAGTATCTTCCTTCCTCACTCTACCTCCTCAAACCGTTTTCTTTTCGCCCCGTCTTTTCCCTTTTCTTTACACCTCATTCCACCATGGCCGACATCACCGCCGTCGGTGAAGAGAACCCTTCCCCTACTCAGGACGACCTGCAGCAGGCCGCCGGTAACGGCGCCGTTGACAACCGCGGCACCAAACGCTCTCGCATGAGCGCTGCCGACGACGACGACGATGATGATGACAAGCCGGGTCGCGAGCGCAGAAAGATTGAGATCAAGTTCATTCAGGATAAGTCGCGTCGCCACATCACCTTCTCCAAGCGGAAGGCGGGTATCATGAAGAAGGTACGTGCTTTGCGCGTCTCTTCCCCCATCAAACGCCTTCTTTTTCTTTCCCTCGTTTGCAATGCTTCACAATTCGCGAGTGTTCGTCTTTGTCGCTGCATTGGCTCGAGATCCTGCAACAATTCGTGATGGTCGCGTGAAGTCAATGTTCCCATTCTCTCCACCAGTACTGACGCAACCCGGCGGTCGCAAAATAGGCATATGAGCTCTCCGTCCTGACTGGCACTCAAGTACTGCTTCTGGTCGTGTCTGAGACCGGTCTCGTGTATACCTTCACCACCCCGAAGCTTCAACCACTGGTGACCAAGCCTGAGGGCAAGAACCTGATTCAGGTAAGTGTGGCGTTCGCCAATGTCTCATTCAATTGAGCTCGGTTGACTCATAGCTTTTCATCGCAGGCTTGTCTCAACGCTCCCGACCCGACCGCCAATGAGAACGGCGTTGATGCCCCCGAGGTGCCTGCTGAGACACCCGAAGACGTCAGCCACGCCAACGTCAACCCTCAGCAGTCGAACATCCCCCGCCCTGCAGGCATGCACCCCGGCTACATGACGAATGAGCAGCAGCAGCAGATGGCCTACTACCAGAATCTCCAGCAGCAGCAGCAGCAAGCAGGACAACAATATCCTGGCATGCCTGTAGGCAATCGGATGCCCCCCCAGCACCAGCCCACCGCATAAGCTGTGGCTTTGAGCTTCTCCTGCCGCGCGCTCTAAGGAACCTGAGGAGCCCAGGCAAGCTGTTCGCATCCTCGTCAATCTTCATCAGCCCGCGCAACTCTTGCTCCTCCACGGCCATTCTTTGATACCCAGACGATTTGTTCCCACCTATTTGGCACACTTCCGAAACGAAAACCCCCCCAAAAAAAGGTGAAAATTCCGGTTTACACTGTATGCCCGAAAGCAATCCAGAATTCAAGAGCAGGGATGATTCCAATGTCTTTTTTTCATACTCTGTATATCCCCGAACAGTTGGTGCTGCATGCAATCCAAAGTCACGCTGATCGCGGTATTGGCAAGATCGCGTCTGCTATATTTGCCTGATTCACCATAAATGCCAAACAGCCTATAAAACAGAAAAAAATGAATCGAGATACAGAAAACAAAAATCAGAAGGCCAGAATGGATGGATGATCGAATCATGAAGGATGCATTCCGAAATCTGGGAAGGTTCCCAGGCGATACATTGATTTCTTTCCTGTTTTCCATTCATCTACTAATGTCTTTCCTAGACGAACGCTGGGAAGTGGCGGTGTTTCTGGTGCTTTTCTTTTTTTTCTTCTTCTCTTCTGTGTCTGTTGAACCTTTTTTCTTCTTTGCGGGCGAAGTGGTTCTTTGTTTTGTTTGCTCTGATTGTGCAATGCGTGTATGCGCGCGCGTGTTTATGTGTTCTTATCATAAATTGTCATTTCCTCTCCAACCAGACACACACTCATATCCACCCATGCATTTGACTTAATTCTTACTCCTTCTCTCATTATTACTTCCCCTTCTCCTTTGGGGCAGGCCAATGCCATGTATGATCAATCCTTGAGATTCGTTACTATCTTAGCGTATATTAGGGTACCTTTTCTCCCTCTTCCTCTCTGTATCGTCCTAGTCGTGAATTCTGCGTATTCCGGATTGAATCCGCCTATTGATATTCTGCGTTGAATTTTGGAGGGTGGGTTTGGTTTGGTTTGCGCCAAGTGGAGGGCATGAGATCGCGTGTACTTATTTTTATTGATGATTCTTCGAGTTGAGGGCACTACGAAGGAGGTAGCTGGCCGTGATACTTCTACTAGGGATATTACTCGGGCACTGTATAAAGGTTCCAGCGGCAAGATGGTGTATTAATCTGGTGGCGGTTGCAAGTATAGTAGGTATAAAATGTATGGATTGTTGTACATTAAGTGATAGGCTTTGTGGGTCTACGGTTCGAGGCATATATGGTGATGCTCCTGTCCTGTAGAGGTCTATGAAAGGAAGGTAAGAACAAGAAACAAGAAGAATGGCTATTGTTCGAGATGGTCGTCCGGGTGAGCCTCCAGATCGGGATCAGGGTCGGGCGGGAGGCGACGCCAGCGCGTAAGGCGTTGTAGGCTTCCCCATGCCTGGCGGAGAGCTCTCCTCGGACCAGCGAGGAGGGCTCCGCCCTCGTCTCCATCGTTGCCGGGTGTGCCGGCTGATTGATAGAAGGATCCATGGCGACGGTGACTAGGAGAGACGAGGCTGTCGCTTCGTTCGTCCTGCGCGCCGTATCCTGACATTCGTGCACCGAGGCCACTGGAAATTCCCGGCCGGGAGAGATGGAGCTGGCGGTTTTCGGAGGCGGGTGCGGATGTTCGCCGTTGTTTTTGGCGGTCGTGAATGGAATAGAGGTTCTTGCGTTGGTTCGAGGTGTGCGGCTGGCCCACAGGATTGGTGCTGGAGCGGCGGGGCCCCCGGAGTACGCTGTTACGTAGGGAAGTGGCCCCGCTTCGAATTCGAGGTCGCGAGGGAAAGGAACCGGCCGAGGCGCGCTTGTGCTGACCGGACCGTAAGGCAAATGCGGCGTATTCGTAGTCCGAATCGTCGAGCTCGGCCCAGATGGAAGCAGGGTCCACATCCGTTGTCGAGTCTCGATGGGTCAATGGCGCATGCAACAGAGGTAGGCTGGGTGCCCGTTGGTGTGGGGTGCGGCGAGGGAGGTGAGCTGTCTGTAAAAGTGGCTCACGCTCTGACGCCCCTTCGCCGTCCAGTCCCAAGCCAACCGGTGATGTCGGGTGCTCTTCAACGACGGCCATCCCTGGACCCAGGCCAGTTTGCGTTGGCCCGGCCACGGTCACGGCGGCGTGACTGTCGATATCCTCCAACCGCCATGACAGGCAGAGTACTCCACTCAAGAGAACAATAGTTCCCAGCGCAATTAGTCCAGCATGGAAGCCTGCCAGCTGGGACATTTGTTGGAAATAAATCAGACCATCTATGATAGCAATAATGTTATAGACGCAGAAGACAAACGGATACAGGATGCTGGTACTGCACAGCTTCAGTCCCCGATGTAGGTAGAAGAGCTGGGACAGAGCAAGCGCTATCATGGCAAGCAAGATGACCCAGGACTGCCATCGATTGAACTGGTTGACGCGGTCTACGACTGTTCGAACCAGCAGCTCGACAGCCGATTTTGCAAGCAAGAGAGTATGCGCGGACAGAATCCCGCTGATCATGCCAAATGAAAGCCCGCGTATCAAACGGACACGCCCGGGGGACATCTGCAGGGCCCGGTATGAACCACGCGATCCTGTATGCTTGGACCGGGAAGGTGACGTCAGGAATTCGAGCAACTTGGACCCTGCGTAGATAGCCAGCACTATCACAGCCGTACCTGCCATCCAGAGAATAAAATTCCGCCGCTGTAAGAGCCCCAAAAGCTGATCAAGCGTATGCGCCGGCTCTCCGACGGCTCCAAATACCGCGATGAGCAATGCACCAATGCAGACCAGCAGTGTGCCCAATAAAGAGTATCTGGTGAACGCTTCACCGAGGATCAAAGTGGCGAAGATAGTGTTGAAGACGAGACCGGACTACGGGCGGGGTATTAGTGAGGCTCAATGAGCGTTATCTCGGGGCTGGAGACTGACTGCTTGGAGTGTCGAGAGTACGGGGAGCGGAAGGGTTGTGATTTGTATAGTACTGCCAACAATGTTCGCAACCACGAACATGAGCATACCCAGCTATAAGAGCGCGTTATCAGACAATTGCAAGGCATCGGAACGGGAACATGTGCTGCGCACCTGCCATCTCCGACGTTTATAGGGCGGTCGACGTAGATCGTACGGGTGTTTCTCGTCCTCGAGGATATGCGATTTGCGTTGGAGGGTCAGTCCGATAGCCTGGAGACTGGTCGAGATCAACCCGACAATGACTCCAACCTAGCAGCACGATGCGGGTTAGCTCAATGATCCGTCGCAAATGTCCAAGCAATCGTCGCTGATAAGCAGAGAAAAACCAACCGCGACGCTCCCCTGAGGCGACAGGTCACCGAGATTGCCCATCGCGAAGGATGTCCTCGTGCATTGGTTACTGAGCGGGGGGACGAGAGACCAGACACACTCAGACTGGATAGGGACAGCCAGACAGTCCAAACTCCATTGTCTGACGGAAGACGATGGTAATGACAGATGAGGGCTTGAGGGGATTTTCAGAACAGGAGTAAGGAGCGGAAGGGTCGTTACAAGAGGGTGGAAGAAGGAAGTCGAGGGGGGCAATTTGGGGCGGAGGGAGAATGAAGAAGAGCCGCCAAGCTGCGATCCGATCAGCAGATCCCGCCAAGTGCAACGTTTCCCTCCTGCTGCTGCTGCTGCTGCTGTTGTTGCTTGCTCTGCTGCTTCTTCCCTTCCCTGCCCCTCCTTCCCTCAACCACATTCCGATTCTCTACGACCAGGTGAGTATATTCTTTCTGCATGGTATTACCTTCTGACCCTCCCCTATTTTCTGGTGGTGCTGGTTGAACGAACAATCAATCAATCAATCAATCACTATCAGTACCCGGTCGGGAGTCACTATCAGGCTGACGTTGTCTCTCTTTCTCTCCTCCTTGTGCTCCACCAGAACACTCCTCCGCATCGGGAAGCTCGAACGGCCCTCAACATACCTAACCTAACCTAACCTATCCACGACACAACCCTCCTCCCCCTCCGATATCATAACTTATCCACCTTTCGCCCCCTCTTTCATTCTTGTCTCTCATCAGACTTGATCAACACACCGTCACCATGTCGCAAAGTCATGCTCTTTCCGATGATCAGGTGCGCAGCAGCCAGTCCCCCCCCCCTCCCCCATGCTCGTTCCCCGCCAGGGAGGGCAAGCCATTCTCGGGGGCACACCGAAACTCACCACCTCCATCTCGGAAAATAGGTTGCGGGCGAGCTCCGCAAGATGACGGCGTTCATCCGGCAGGAAGCGGTGGAGAAGGCGCGGGAGATCCAATTGAAGGCGGACGAGGAGTTCGCCATCGAGAAGTCGAAGCTGGTCCGCCAGGAGACCGCGGCCATTGACACCCAGTACGAGAAGAAGTTCAAGCAGGCCGCCATGTCCCAACAGATCACCCGCTCCACCCTGGCCAACCGCACCCGCCTGCGCGTCCTCTCCGCCCGCCAGGAGCTCCTCGACGAGCTGTTCCAGCAGGCCCGCGACCAGATCTCCGGCATCGCCGCCAAGGACGCCGAGAAGTACGAGACCGTGCTCAAGAGTCTGATCCTCGAGGGTCTGTACGCTTTGAACGAGGAGAAGGTCGCCGTGCGGTCGCGCAAGCAGGACTTCGAGACCATCAGGAAGGCCATCGAGGCCGCTGAGAAGGAGTTCCACGAGACCGTCGGCAAGGAGGTCACTGTCGAGCTGGATGACGAGGAGCACCTGCCTGAAGGATCGTGAGTTTCGCTCCCCTTTGTCTTTTCTGTTTAGTTTCCCGGGCTGTACGGTTACTGATCTCTTATTCTTGTCGCTACAGTGCGGGTGGTGTCGTGATCGTTGGCGGTCAGGGCAAGATCGAGATCAGCAACACGTTCGAGGAGCGCCTGCGTCTGCTCGAGATCGATGCTCTGCCCGCCGTTCGAGAGACGCTCTTCGGCAAGAACACAAACCGCAGGTTCTATGACTAGGTGGACGTTTCGGAGACCCTTTAGAACTATCTCGTCTTGCTATATTTGTCCCGTTGCATCACCTCTGTATCTATCTACCCGTTGCCTCTTCTTTGAAGATCGTTCCAGCTCTGTATACAGGCCCCCCTTCGTTTTCTGCTATTCGTGGCTGTCTGGAGTTCAATTCGAGCCGAATGATGATTTTACGCTTTTCAACTTGTGCTGTCTAGTTTCTATATCGTGGGTGTGTGTAGTCGCAGCGACAGTGCCTCGCCCCTTGCAAAGTACGATCGTATACTGGGATAGATATTACTTATGGAAACTGATTTGAAGTTTGGATTCCTGCAGAAAGGGGGTGGGGGTGAACACGGGAACAGAAAATAACGTTCTATGAACCTGTAATTGATAGACCTGTGAGCCCGAGGGGTTGTCTCTGCTCTGGTCAACTACAGCTGCTGCTCAATCCTCTCCCTTGAATTTGTCGAGCTACTGCACCAGACGCCTTTGCCCGATGTATACTGTTACATTACATACCCAGCAGTTCCCAACAACCACCGTATGTACTGACTGGCGCAGAATGGATCAGGGATCACAAGCAATCAGGCAAGAGGCTCGTCACGTTTGGAAGCATATTAAACTGTCGATATCTAGTGCAATGCTTGCGGAGGGCCGAGTCGTTGCGATAGCTTTGCAATTGTGGACATGCTGTAAGGATGCTGATCCATAATGCTGCACTGCGCATTGGTGCTATTATGGGATGAGTCGGGGGCACGTAGACCAGCAGCTTGTGACATTGCGCTGCACTTGCGAAGTGGGCCTGGCGAGCTAGTACCATATAACCTGCTGGCATGCTGCCAGGAGCTGCATGGAAGGTCTCCGCAGTGGCCCGAAGATGGGTAACAACCACATCGTTGATCAGGACGGCGATGATACTCGGAAAGAACATACCACAAGAGCGGCATCCTTCATCGGGGAGGGACCTCATGCCGTCGGATCGGCATCTCCGTATCAACAACAGCAGCTTTCTTTGCGGGGACGAATCGCTTGAAGACCTTCTGGTCATAATCCCGCGCTTCAATGATCCCGTAAATCGATTTCTTCGGACGCGGTCGTGTCCTAACGCTATAGACGACCCGGTAGTGTAGCATCTCAAGAGCTTCCTTCGCCAGAGTCCGCTTCAGGTGCGATGCGCCGGAGTCCTCGATGGAGGTGAAGATCTTCTTGAGACGGTCGGCAACGGCATCGACCTGCGCGTTGAAGGCTCTTTCCGCCTCGCGGTCCGCAAACTCTGCCTCAAACCGTCCTGAATCGACGGCGATGTTGAGGAGCGAGGTGATGGCGAGGAGCTCCCCGTAATCGTACTCGGGCTTATCCTTTCCTTTGTATTTCTTGACGTCGAATATGTCTCGTTTGAGGATGTCTGCGATGCGTGTCAGGCTGAGCAGCTGGTTCAGTGGCTCGCGCAGAGGCGCTGGGTCACCGAGTAAGAAAGATACGGCTAGGCGGCAGCGGATCGTAGCGATCCAGTCGGTCTCGGGCAAGATATGCTTCAGGAGGCGGCTTTGGAAATTGGCATCCTTGAATGTGTCGAGTGTGGATGTGCAAACCCGATACATCTAGAGTTGTCAGTACACTAGAATGTCTCCCTGATGGTTCGGCCTTACCAAGTCATCCACTGTGCCCTCCGAAGCGCTCTCTAGAACCGTGAGGATGGTCCTTTCGATTTCAGAGCTGATGGTGGGGACTCCGGTCAGAGTAACGTCGAGCGTCAGCCGGAATAATACATTCAGCAGATATTCTCGGGTGTCGTCTGCGAATCTATAGGTCGATCAGCCTTTATTGCAGGGAACGGGGTTCTGGAAACATACAAATCGGCCGCACCGCAGATCAGATCTAGAACAGATAACACCAAACCTTGGTGCCGTGAGATAGTTTGTAGATAGTCTGTGACTGGTTAACGTTTGTTAAGTCTCGCTTCGATGTTGGTTCTCCTTGCCCTTGGGATTTGCGTCTGGGACGATCGGCTCATGAACAGCTAGTGCATTCGAAACAGCCCCCAATCGCTCGAAAAGCTTGCGGAAATCGTCCGGTCTAATCAGCGCTTTAATGTGTTGGGCATTTGTATTCTGTAGTCACCAAATAGTCAGTTGAGACTGCGAAGAGCCTAGCATGAAAGGAAGTATATCACCCTGATAGCCCGGCAATAGGCATGTCTGACGCTGTCCTGCGGCTCCATGGGTACTGAAGGAGATTAGCAGTGCGACCAGCTTGATGCTCTAGAAGACTCACTAGAGTGGAAGATCCATGAGATCACCTCGTCAGGCAAGACTGACCTCGACAGGGCGAAATCCACGATACCGGAATGAAACGCTCGCTCTCTCGAGTGATTCGCTGTGACTGGTGAGTTCTGACCGAGCAGGGGTCCCCAAGGAGAGTTACACCTACCTGTTAAAGATGTCAAATATGATCTCGGACTGATGCGATGTTCAGGAAACGGAAGCGCAGGAGGCAATTCCTCCTTAAAATCGAAAAAATGCCATGCCTTGGTGGCATCAAAAGCATCTGTCCTTCGCAGTGCGTGAAGTAGACGGTGCATATCCATCTCATCATCGTCGTCACCCAGAGCTGAGGTTAGGATTCCTTCATGTAGCTGTCCTCTCCGACGAGTGGATTCATTATCTGCCTTCTCAAAGGACGCCCTCAGCTTGGCGATACCCGCTTCGGTCTCTTGATCGTCAACTGCAGCAGTGACAAGGGAATCAAGGGTGTTTTTGTACGATGGGGCGGGCTTTTCTAGGCGGGCCAGGACACCGGTCTTTGCCGAGGTAGTACGGCCAGAACGAGCACTCTTTCCGAGCTCTGGGGAATGCGAAGAATGGTTCGGCTTAGTGAATCTCATGAGTAGGTCTTCCGGAGACTCGAATGAGCCTATGGAATCTGTATCCTCTCCATCGGAGCCGATCACCACCTCTTTGCCGTCCCTGACAACCCGCTGCGAGGCGTTGAAGCTCGATCCTGATAGCATACTCCCCGGAGGCGGGAAATCACCATCTTGATCGTCGCCTTCAGCCCCATCTTTGATAGGCGGTGATGGCAAAGTGGGTGGTTTCAGCCCCGGTCTTCGTGGAGGCGTCGAGCCATCTCTGGAGAAGAAAGATGACGATATCTCGGTGAGGGGGGAAGAGTGCGGAGGGGCCGGACTCGGATCTTTGGGTGGAGGATCTTTGGGCGGAGGCTCCTGGCTGACGTCTTGCTTGCTTTCAAAATTTACAGCGTACGCAGGGCGCGTGAAGTAACTGCTGATGCGCCGCATGCTAGGCAGTGTGTTTTGAGGGGCACACTGAGATGACGCTGTCAAGGATGACCCGCATGCTTTGTTCAGTTTAGATCTCCGCTATCTATTCCTACGGCGGCACACGTCGGGGCGCGTTACTGCCCTTCGCGAAGTCACATGATACGACAGTGTACATTTTGCCCAACAAAGGAAATGACTAAGCTGTCCATATTTTTAGTTAGTTTCGAGTCCGACAAAACCGGATGGATTTTGCCTTGTCTCCAGCCTGGAAGCCCCGGAGAAGGCACCGCCCAGTCGTTTGCTGTTTCTCTGTTTCAGATTATTATGATGGTCTCGCCCATCTTTTGAGGTGATGCGTCAGCTTTTTCCCCATGCACCATAACCGTTATGTAGGGGTGGGCACCTAGTGGCACAATATTCAGATAAATGATTGTGGGGGATCCTTCCGATGTTCCCAATTTCCCAGGGCAGAATATCATTACGGCCATTATTGCATTATTGTATGGATTGATCATACAGGTACTAAAGATACGGTTTCTCTCGAAATATTGACATCCACAGGTGAAATAAAAATTCGCTCTAGCCTTAAATCGTCTTTGTTTGCTCTTTCCGACCCCAACACCAGCTTTTCCTGGTCAGCATGCCCCTCCAAGGGGGCCAAAGAAACCTGCGAAGAAGAGATAATGGCTGTCTGTTCACATTGTGAGGGCGACGAGTCTCTCGCCTTTAGGACATTATCCATCCACACCTTTTTGATCCGGTGGAACAACGGGGACACTTCATATTCCTAGCTTGGAATCCTTCCTGTCTGATCGCTCTCGGATGTGGCCCAGGGGTTGGGAGCGGTGCAGATCTAAGGGTTAGTACGCCGTGCCGACAACACTGTGCCTGGTAGTTATAACTTTCGTCTCCACACGGGTTCGTGGCCGATCTATCCTGTCGGTGTCATATTCATTCCTTCCCGCCAGGCTCGGCCAGGTTAGTGTCAGTGTTGCTTTCGTCCACTTCAGTCGTGGTGAAGTTTCTCTCGGTTGTCAGATGGGAAAAATCTCACGACCAAAGCTAGGTCTGACACTGCCATGATATGAATCAAATCTTAGGTGCCTGAGCCAGAGTCTGTGACCGAATGACCATGAGTAACTAAGATGTGATGAATGGCAAAGTCTCATGCATCATATTTCGAGGAAAGGATGTACTCCCCATAGCGTGGGCGCGAGCGCAAATAGTACTTTAGCAGATGGGGCTATGGTGATGGAACCGTTGCCCAGCCTCTCTGCCCGGAACGAATCGCAGTGCCAGGAAAGCATAGACAAGACTGGAGCTGATTGTGAGAGGTGAAGCTATTTTAAATCTCGTCCAGAGAACCTGAACCAGTGCAGAAGATCAAGTCCGTTCATTTTGCGCGTCAACTGTCCTGGCTTGAAACTGATCACTGAAACACTCCGACCGGGTACAACGCTGGATGATGATCGACTCCTCACTAATCCCCACGAAGGAACACAATGCCAATGCAAGTTCGCGGGACTACTAGATTGTCTACGCGCAATAGGGATGGGACCATACCAAACTGTATCTGGCAGCGGTTACTCTCCATTGGTCTTGACCAGCAGCCAAGATGCAGAGAAGAGAGCAACAAAAAAAGGGGGTGGACGAGGGCATAAATGTATGATCCCAAGGTGCAAGCGGATAGCCATTGTATCCGATAGCCGAACGGATATAAGTTTGGGGGGTCTTAGGCAATGCGCATTGCGCACTCGGCACTAACGACTAATGAATGCAACAATACAATTGAATAGATTCCACCGGTGAGCTGACTCTTTTGAGTGTCGGGCTAGTCCTACGGAAATAGGATGTGGTACATCTCCGCGCTCCGTTGGGTGGAGCGTATCCATGGCTGGCATCAGCATGTGCCGTCCCGGACGGCCTTAGTCTGTTTCAGGCCCGGTTCGACTAAGACGGCCAGTCCCTGGGTCCCTTCCAGAAAGCCCAGAAAGCTCGGTAATCCGGTATTGATAAAGTAATCGATACATCCACTCGCCCTACCTTGATGGAAGCAACCAGATCAGCAAGCATAACTTCCAGAAATACTTAAGCAATATCGTCCGGGAGACTCGTTGACTCTCACATTCCCGGGCGATTCGTCTGTTCTGATGGTATGCATGGCAGCATGGCTGCTGTCGTGCATGGACCCAGGGGGGAGGGGGCCGATAAAGGCCATTTCAGCGCCATTGGCCCGATAGTGGTGGATGATGCATTGGAAAAGGTGTGAGATCTCGAGGCAGTGAGACTGGGCTTAGAGGCACGATGCAATGTTGATTGACATCTTGACCATCTACGCAGGGACTGATAATCACAAATCCTGCGCATGCCAGCGTGGCTTGTCCACGGTCTAAGGCGAGGCTGGGTTGTGGTTGTTGCTGGTCGAACTTCCCTCCCTATAGTATGTTGAGCCATGTTAAGCAGGATATGCATTATGAGCCGATGGAATCTGAGGATCAGCGACCTCCCATCGTGTGCGAGCCTAAAGAGTCGCTTGGGCTATATCTGCCAATAAAAGCTGATCAAAAGTGGTAGCGATCAAGCGAAGGGGGTAGTAAGTAGATCATCGAAGTGCCAGACTCGTATCAAATCAGTATCTGTTGGATCTGTCTGTCGCCAGTTTGTGGCAGGGAGCAAGCAAGATCCATGTTCTCCGAAATCACCAAGCTTAGTTACCAAGCACTTTGAACCTGGCTGACTTGTTAGCTAACTACCTCCTTTCTAATGTAAGCAGTATCAACTGGGTTGATCCAGTGACTTTTTTAGAAAACTCTGGCATTCCCCGAATGCAATAAATACCGTGTATTGGGGTTGACGGAAGTTGACAGCTTGGTACTGCGTCCGCGTTCCGCCCTAGTAATTTAATACGGTACCTCTCTCGTTTCCCGACTCGCCGCCGCCGCCGTCGCCCCCTCCCTCCCCCAATGGTCCGTCGGCTGGGGGTTCCATGAGAAAGAGACCGAACGAACACTGTCTGTCCTTAAGCCTCCTTGACTCTTTCTTCCGCAGAGGCCGGTTCTTCCAGTCTACTTGTGGTTTTTATTGATTCTTTAGTCTTTTTTTCCCCTGCATTGTTTTATTCATTCGTTCATGGCACACGGATGGCTCATCGTGGGTGATCTTGACTTCCCTCCTCTCCCCCCCTCCGCTCGTTTCGCCGTCCTGACTGCTATTACCCTGTGTTTGTGAATCTCCTTGGTGTTATTGACACTCCTTACCTTTTCGCATCGCCGTGACGTACACTTGAGCACACCCCTCCCTCGTCCCATTCGGTCCTGTCGCTATTATCCGCAATTTATTGATTCGAATCGAGCCTATTCTGACTCCTTACGCTTACGATCTGACTCCGACTCCGTTACGGTATAAACAAATCAACTCGCGAGCGGGCTGCGCGGCCGGGGTCCAGCTCGTTGATGCGGATGCCCTCCCTCCATCCTTCCGAACAACACGGTGCCTATTTTATGCCCACAATAGGGTCCCAAGTAGCCTAAATGGCTTCTGTCGATTTAGGCGCAGATAGCATTGAGTCCGACAACGAGGCTCGCGAGGCAAGCAGTAATGTCTCCAAACCAACAAAGCGCCAACGATGGGCAACCCAACGAGTTGCCGGCTCAGGCGGAGCGCGAAAACGAGTCTCAATAATAGATCGACTGCACAAGCGCCCAGATGTCAAGGAAGAAAAGCTACAACCAGCTGTGGACGACCCGCCTCCCCCACTGCCCCAGAGTCCTGCGGGCCCGACACCACCGAGTAATAGAACGGTCTACTTCAACATTCCGATTCCCGAGAGCGAGAGAGATGAAGATGGACGCCCGAAGATGGAATACCCCAGGAACAAGATTCGCACGGCCAAATATACACCCTTGTCATTCGTACCGAAAAACCTTTGGTTCCAGTTCCAGAACATTGCCAATATCTACTTCCTGTTTATCATCATCCTTGGTGTATGTTCTTTACCTCCCTTCCCCTTAGGTCTTTCGATACGTTAAGCTCACGCCCGTTCATAGTTCTTCTCCATCTTCGGTGTCGCTTCGCCTGCGGTGAATACTGTTCCGTTGATCGTCATTGTCGTGCTCACCTCGCTCAAAGATGCCATTGAAGATTTCCGCCGTACCATTTTGGACAATGAGCTCAACAACACGCCTGTATATCGCCTAATAGACTGGACCAATGTGAACTCGACCGAAGATCAGATCTCCTTGTGGCGCCGATTCAAGAAGGCTTGCACTAGAGCTACTGTCTCCACATATAGGGCAATGAAGGCTTTGATTCAGCAGAAGAATGCCCCCCAACCAGCTAGCGATAACCGACGCGCAACTTTCATGTCCACAATATCTCCGCGTGCCTCTTTCGCCTCGCAACGTGAAGAGGAGGCCATTCAAATGACACCGGTTCAGAACTTTACACCCGAGGCCCGACCCGACTGGCCCCTCCCGGCTGCCGATGTTGATTACCGATCGATGCCGGACAAAGCTTCAGGATATCAGACTGCGGGACAAGATGCATCTGCGACTCCACCAAAGAAAGGCGGAAGCATAGTCGATATGTCGAAGCAGACCCTGGGAAAAGCAAGATTCAAACGTGATTACTGGAAAAACATTCAAGTAGGCGACTATGTTCGATTATATAACGGAGATCAGGTTCCCGCCGATATTATCTTGCTTTCGACGTCTGACCCCGACGGTGCTTGCTACGTGGAAACGAAAAGTTTAGACGGAGAAACGAATCTCAAAGTCCGACACGCTTTACACTGTGGCCGCCAAGTCAGACATGCCCGAGATTGCGAGAAGGCTGAATTCGTGATCGATAGCGAGGCCCCACATCCTAATCTCTATGCTTATAATGGTGCTTTGCGCTGGGATCAGCGCGATTCGGATTACCCCGACGCGCCTCGACGAGAGATGGTGGAACCTGTGACGATCAACAATTTACTTCTTCGTGGTTGCTCTCTTCGCAATACTGAGTGGGCCCTTGGCGTGGTTCTCTTCACCGGTGAGGAGACAAAGGTCATGTTGAACTCGGGTGTGACCCCTTCCAAACGACCGAGACTGGCCAAAGATCTCAATTGGAATGTCATCTATAACTTTGTCATCTTGTTTGTCATGTGCCTTATTTGCGGTATTGCCAACGGAGCCGCGTGGGGTTCGTCTCACAGGTCCTTAGATTATTTCGACTTCGGGTCATATGGAAGCACCCCGGCCGTTACTGGTTTTATTACATTTTGGGTCGCCTTAATCCTATTTCAGAACCTGGTTCCGATTTCGCTTTATATCTCACTGGAAATTGTTCGCACTATCCAGGCAGTTTTCATTCATAGCGACGTCTTCATGTACTATGAGAAACTGGGGATCTCGTGTATTCCAAAATCCTGGAACATTTCAGACGATGTTGGACAGATCGAGTACATCTTCTCCGATAAGACAGGCACTCTGACCCAGAACGTCATGGATTTCAAGAAATGTACAATCAATGGCGTGTCCTATGGTGAAGCTTTCACAGAAGCTCAAATTGGAATCGTCCGGCGAGAAGGAGGCGATGCCGATGCAATGGCTGCCAATGCCAGGAAAAAGCTGGCCGCGGACACAGTGAAGATGATTGGCATGCTTCGCAACATGTATGACAATCCATACTTACGTGACGAAAGCTTAACTTTCATCTCGCCAGACTTCGTTGCAGACCTGGACGGTCACTCTGGTGAAGCCCAGAGGAGAGCAACGGAACACTTTATGCTCACGCTTGCTGTCTGTCATACTGTTATCACAGAGCATACCCCTGGAGATCCCCCTCAGATCGAATTTCAAGCACAGTCTCCCGATGAGGCTGCCCTGGTAGGCACGGCGAGAGACTGCGGCTTTACCGTCCTCGGGAGGTCAAACGATGACCTGATCGTGAATATCTTGGGCGAGGAAAGGACATATACCGTTCTAAATACTTTGGAATTCAATTCCACGAGAAAACGCATGAGTGCAATCATCCGAATGCCCGATGGCAGCATACGGCTCTTCTGCAAAGGTGCGGATAGTATTATCTACTCGCGCTTAGCACCAGGCAAGCAACAGGAGCTGCGCAAGCAAACTGCTCAGCACCTTGAAATGTTTGCTAGCGAAGGTCTGCGGACCCTGTGTGTGGCGGATCGTGAGCTCAGCGAAGAGGAATATCTGGCTTGGAGCAAGGAACATGATCTCGCCGCTGCTGCGCTCACTGATCGCGAAGAAAAGCTAGAGGAAGTCGCCAGTAATATCGAACAGGACCTTATGCTTATAGGCGGCACAGCAATCGAAGACAGACTTCAAGATGGTGTCCCAGACACTATTTCTCTGCTTGCGGAAGCCGGTATCAAACTGTGGGTCCTGACCGGTGATAAAGTCGAGACAGCCATCAACATCGGCTTCTCATGCAACCTCCTCGATAATGATATGGAACTTATTGTCTTCAACATTCCCAGTGATCAGCCGCAGCGGGCATCACAAGAGCTAGACAAACAGCTGGAACGATTTGGAATGACCGGCTCCGATGAAGAGTTGATCGCTGCACGGGGTGACCACAGGCCACCCGCCGCCACGCATGCCGTTGTCATCGATGGCGAGACTCTCAAACTGATGCTCGATGAAGAACGGAAACAACGCTTCCTTTTGTTGTGCAAACAATGCAAATCCGTCTTATGCTGTCGGGTGAGCCCTGCTCAGAAAGCAGCAGTCGTACGTATGGTCAAAAATGGTTTAGACATCATGGCCCTTTCCATCGGAGATGGTGCCAATGATGTAGCCATGATTCAGGAGGCAGATGTTGGTGTCGGAATCATTGGTGAAGAAGGCAGACAAGCAGCCATGTCGTCGGACTACGCCATCGGGCAATTTCGATTTCTGCAGCGTCTTGTCCTTGTTCACGGAAGGTATTCATATCGTCGCATGGCGGAGACAATCGCAAACTTCTTTTATAAGGTAAGTCGCCATGCCGATCCAATGGTTACGTGCGCTGATGATTCCCTCTTCCTAGAACTTGGTCTGGACACTCGCGCTCTTCTGGTACTCCATCTATAATGATTACGATGGCTCGTATCTTTTTGACTATACCTACATTGTGCTTGTCAACGTCGCCTTTACCTCGCTTCCTGTGATCCTGATGGGCATCTTCGACCAGGATGTTGATGACAAGGTATCATTAGCTGTGCCCCAACTTTATATGAGAGGTATCGAGCGAAAAGAGTGGTCACAGCTCAAATTTTGGTATGGTTACCTGTGATATTTGCAATTACCATTGGTACTAACCGATTCCAGGTTATATATGGCTGATGGTCTGTACCAGTCCATCATTTGCTTTTTCATGCCATACCTCCTATACAGTCCTGCAACATTTGTGCATCACAATGGCCTGAATATTAACGATCGAACACGCATGGGTATCCTGGTTGGCACCAGCGCCGTTTTCGCAAGCAATGGCTACATTTTGATGAATTCCTACCGGTGGGATTGGCTTACAGTCATGATCAACGGCATCAGCTCCCTTCTTATCTTCCTCTGGACTGGTATTTACTCTTCACTCGAAGCGTCAACCACTTTCCTTCACGCCGGTCTCGAAGTTTACAGTGCACTGTCGTTCTGGGTTGTCCTATTGCTTACTGTCATGATATGCCTGCTGCCTCGGTTCGCTGTAAAATCTTTTCAGAAGGTCTTCTTTCCGCTTGATGTCGACATCATACGCGAGCAGGTCTCTCAAGGAAAGTTCAAGTTTTTGGATCAGTATGAAGCCTATGTCCCGCCTCGAGCAGCTGAAAAGGCGGCAGCAGCTACAATGTCCAGCGACGAGTCATCGTCATCTTCGGAGATTGTGAAACCGATACAGCCCACTTTGAAGCACGATCCTTTCTCGGATGAGCAGCAGATATTCTCACCGTCCTATCCTCCGACAATTCGCACCCACAAGTCACACAGCAAGAATGGCAGCAGCGGAACAACCTATGCTTCTAGCCTTGACACTACCCGATTACCCCACCCTCAACCAGTGGATTATATTCATTATTCATCAGAGCGAACACGACATTCGTTTGACCGAGTTCCGCCCACATTTGAAGTGAGCCAGGACTTCGAACAGTCCGGACATTTGACGCGGGAGCTCTCATATCCCAAGGTTCAAGAACCCGACAGCCCTCTCAAAAGCCCTCATGATCCACCATTGCATGCGATTTGATACCATACAGCCTATACCGTACATATATCGATTTTTTGCACCTTCCTTTCTACCTAACAACAGCACGCCAGGAGTGAATTCCCTGCAACGACCCTTTGTCCGCTTTCCTGTCCATATCTTCACCCTGTTCTCTTGTTTTTTTGTCTGACGAGTAGATTACCCATATTCCACGATAGAAGGCGTTTGGCACCACGGTTGAACGTTTCGGCGCAATTGGCTCTCTTTACCTCCTGTTCATCACTGCATCACTTCAGCAGTGCTTCGATTCTCCAAGCTCTTTTCTTACACCTGACCTAGGTGTCATGGCGCTTCGACCAGCTTTCCACTTCTCAGTTCCTCAGCATACCCAACCCCCTACTTCATCTGTACAAAAGCGTTTCTCTGCATACGCATTCAGTCGACTGAGCACTGTTTCTCTTTTCCCTTTATCTTAATTGGAACATTTCATGCACTTGTACCATTGAATGGTAATATGTACCCTGGAGTCGGCACGTGGAAATGATTATAATGTGAGGCTGGGCCATAGGTTCTGTTGAATTCTAGTAAGCAGCTCCATGAGAACACATTGTGCGACCTGAAAATCTATGTAATAGTAGTGTTCACGTTGAAGTCTTCATAAAAACAACTGGCGGACATGACGAGGTTCATTGTAGACTCAGGATACTATCTACATCACCTAATTAAACAAGGGGTCGACTAGATAATCCACAGTATTCACATACTGTACGTACTGGCCTGGAGGCGGCCGTCCTGTCCGCCGCCAAATCGGAAGGCGCGTCTTTGCGCGTTAAGTGGATTATGGGCAGGAATCACCGCCTTCATATCTAGCCAATCATATCGCCCAGAAGGGACTGCACTGATTAACTCTACAATTGTACCTATCGAGGGAATCACTTCCACCTCCGTCAAGTTAATCCGGACAATTTCTGATCAGGTCGGGCGTTGTTCGGAACGCAGCAGGAGGGGAAGCCTTGCGTCAAATCGGGAGAGTCAAATTGCCTCTTTTATTTGTCACTCAACCTGATGTGCTTATGACACCTGAATCTCTTCCACCACGCAGCCCTCCGCAACTACCAGCTGCCCTTACCTTGCCACACAGAAGCCATGCTCATACACAAGATTGTTGCGGACTGATTTTCACTTTCTCTTAATATCTGAAGAGGGTCTTCTCAAATACATCGCCTCCGGGTTCTCCCCGGATCATAGTCGCCATGGAGGTCATGGATGTCGTCGGGTCCGTACTCACTTCCTGCCATCTACGCCTAACTTTTTCATGGACTAGTCACTGACTGAGCTTGTTTGTTTGTCTACAGAGAGCTACAGTCTCTTCCTGATGCTATTCATATCCTGTGTCCTAGACAACATGACGACGACCACGCACGATACGACGATCTTAGCCAGGTCGACGAGTCGGGGAAATCGGTTCAAGAAATAGTCACGGAGGCCAACACCCGCAAGGAGAAGTTCCTGTCGTGCATGCGAATTCTGGCATACAATCAGGAAGGCGTCGAAGAGCTACAGTCTTGGATATGGCGGAAGCTCGACGACTCGCTTGAGAAATGTGATTTTTGCATCAAGCAATATTACACGGGTAAGATCTGGTTGATGGAGCAGCTTAAAGAGAACTACGATGATGAGGATATCGAGAAATTTTCCCGCATGCTGGACGAATGGGACATCAAGCGAATCACAAGGAACTTAGCCGCGGCAACAGCCCAGCTTAAACAGGTTCCCCCTCAAGAAATCGGACTCCATGTCCTGGACCGGGCATCTTTGCTCTCGATCTTCGAGACCCTGAGTTGTGATGCCATGCTGCGCAGTGATAGTCTTCTGCAGGAATACTTTGACGAGCCATTCCGGTTGATCCAAACAAAACGCAGTTTGAAAGTCTCCGATTACATTCCCGCTGTCACTCGTTTCCTGTTTGAATCAAATCAGAGTCGCAGCTTCTGGGCTATTCATTCCTGGATGCGCTATTCTCGCCCTCCGACTACCGAAGAATTCGACTGGGCGATCAAGGAAGGTCTTCTTGATGCACTAAGAACTGCGTCTCAGCAGCCGGCTCAGGTAGCTGTCATTCAACGGCTGTGGCGTGGCATGCAACTCGTAGTGAAAAGGCTGGATAAGGACCAAATCACCCACCATCTTCGCGCTCTCGAAATTGATCCCTGTCGTCTGTCTGTGGACCACCTCGGTATTCCTTCACCGGGCTTACGCTTTCTACTCAACACGATACAGATCTTTCTAGAGAAAGCGCCGATCGATTTCTGGGATGCCATGCAGACAATCTCACCTCAAGCTCTCATTGAACTTGTGTTCTACAACCCTCAGCTGGACGCATTCCTGATGCAGGCCACGGAGGGTGAGCCGTTCGAGAAGTCGGCTATGAAAGATATGTTATCATGGATTAGTCCGTTCATGTCGTCACTCAAGGGCGCACATCAGCCCTCAGCTTGCAGATCCCTTGTCTATCAACTTCTCGATCGATTGCAAGACTCACGGTTCCCCAACCTGGCCAGGTACCATTGCTTCCATACCGGTCTGGTTATCCTACTCCATACCCTTCGCAGTTTCACCGACCACGAATCCTCCAGAGGCTCCGTGGCTCGCATCGTACTATCCGAAACGCTAGGTGTTGTAAGCGCAAACATTGAAAGGATACTGCGCCCCCCACAGTTTGCAGTTGAACAGTCGCTCCAGCGGGAAATCACATCCTTGTGTATGGATGTCATCCGTAATACACTTGCTTTGGAATGCCAGTCCCTAAAGAGTGACTACGAAGTCATCCTGCACCAGAACACCCTCCAACATGGAGTTAGTACATATTCAGCTACGATCTGGGATGCAGTCGTTAGACACTTACACGAGGATAACCTGGCTCTCTCAACATCCGCTCTACTTGGTATCTTGCCCCTGGTCGGCCTCGAGAAGTTTCCCACGAAAGGAGAGGCAAGCCCAGAGAAAACACACTTCAACGTGATTTACGGCCATTTGACCAATTTGTCGTGTCAAATTATCGAGCGTCTTGCAGATTTCAAGCCCGAGCATCTAGACGAGTTGTTCAGGAGTCAAGATACCAGCAGTGCTTTAATCTCTGCTTTATTTGCAGCTGACTTGGACACATACCAAGCTGCTGTGGACCTGATCAAAAACGTTAGTGGCCAGTCCGCCCGAAGAGATGCAATTTCACATCTGCTGCAATCGTTCTTCACGACCACTATGTATGGACTGAGCTGGTCTTTCCGACGTATCTCGAACATGAAGACCTTTGCGTCCGCGCCAAGGATGTTGCACACGGGAACAGACATCGTCGACATCCTGTGCGATAGCCAAACAGGTATGCTTAGAACCCGTAAATTGGCAGACCGACGGGAGATACTTTCTCTTCAAAAGCTATGGGAGTATTTATGGCAAGCGTTGACTACGATCTTTGACTGCACTGAATCATGGCACCTCCGAGGCAATGATAAAGCCGTCATGTTAGAATTTTGCCGTGACAGCATTCAGTTCGCCGACCTTCTCTTCGATCAATATGGTGTTTTTCTAAGCGCTGTTGTTGATGCAGACCCAAGCGCAGAAAGTTCTGCGCGTGAGAATTTCCTCAAGGCTGCAACTACAACCATGAGCGCAATGGTAAAATGGCTTCGCTTAAAGGACGAGTACCTGGCGACAACATTGGTCGGCCTTGTATCGAAGATCCTGCGACGGTTAGGTGAGCTCAGCGTCACGACTGTTAAGCAGGATGCGTTGAGCTTTATAGAAGGCGTCGCAGTGAACTTTACCGTGAAGACGATATTGACACCACGGGAGAAGGCAGAGCTTGTGCAAGCCCTGGAAGCTTATTACAAGAAACCCATTGTCACCGCATCAACAGCGAGCCTCAAGAAGCAAAGTATGATCACAGCGTTCGCGAAACCAGTCGATCCGACGGCGACTCCCAGCCCGAAGTCCGCTGATGAGTTCGATGACAATATTCCGGACGATGTCCTCTTGCAGATGTCACGATCTGTCGAATTGAATAAGGAGAGACTTGCCGCCGAAGCCAAGAGGAGAGCGGAGAGAGCGGCAAAGGCACTGCCTGCCATTCCCAAGCCAGCTCCAGCTCCACTGAAGCCGAGCGTGTCGATCCAGGCTTTCCGTGAGAAGCGGGAGAAAGAGAGGGAGGCGAAGAAGAAGCGTGACTTGGAGATGCTGGCACGATTGAAGAGGAACCAGCCGGCAATTGGCGTCGCTGAGCAAACCGCCGAACAGGGCTCGGGCTTGCTTGGTCTAGGCGTCAAAGGCAAGGATCACACTCCTGCTGACAGTATGATGGTTTCCTCAGGATCAGAATCCGAATCCGAAAGCGAAGACGAGCTTGACAAGGAGCTTTTCGGCGCCAAGGCACGCTCGAAGCCCGACGCTGTCAAGGCTTATGAGGAGAGCAAGCGCATGTCCTTGAAACAACAGGGCCCTGTAAAGAAGATTAAGCAAGTTCGGTCAGCCAAAGATATGAGAGCACGATTAGCCCCAGATCTGTCCTCCCTGCACCGTACGATCCTCGGCTGGGATTTCTTTGCTAATGGTGATCTTCCCCCGAATTCCGGACGAACGGATTACAGTCTAGTCTCCAATGCCTTTAGAGACCCCATTGAGTATCAGAGAACCTTTGAGCCTCTTCTCATTCTGGAAGCCTGGCAGGGATTTCAATCGTCAAAGGAAGAAGGCTCATTCAAGCCATTCGAGATCAAGGTCGCTACCAGATTGTCTGTGGACTCCTTTGTGGAAGTGAATACCGCCGTATCGGCTCTCGAAGCTAAAGATTTCGGTATTGGAGAAGCAGACATTGTTTTGCTCTCTAAATCTCAGTCGCCGACAACGGATTCGTCCGCACCTCATTGTCTGGCCAGAGTCTCTGGAATTAAGAGGAAGAAAGGAACCGTCGAGATTTCCTATCGGGTCAATCCAGGCAACCCCTTCATCAACTCTCTTGGGCCTGGTACCTCCCTCCGAGGCGCAAAGATCACCTCTATGACTCCTCTCGAGCGTGAATACGGTGCACTCATGGCACTCCAATACTATGATCTTTGCGAAGAGATTATCAAAGCGAAACCGTCACCTATTCTCAAGTATTCCGATGCGAGTCTCAAGCCCATCTCCGACAACTACAACGTCAATCCTGCGCAGGCGAAGGCAATCAAGTCTGCACTGGATAATGACGCCTTCACGCTCATCCAAGGTCCTCCAGGTTCCGGAAAGACAAAGACGATTGTGGCCCTCGTAGGTGCTCTTCTTAGCGGCGTGCTCGGCAATCAAGGTGTTGCCATTTCACGTCCATTGGCTTCTGCAAACGCCAGGCCTGGTGGAAGGACCACGACATCGAAGAAGCTACTTGTCTGCGCTCCCAGTAATGCCGCTGTTGACGAATTAGTTATGAGATTTAAGGACGGTGTCAAAACCATAAACGGTCGCCAGGAGAAGCTCTCCGTCATTCGTCTCGGAAGAAGTGATGCCATAAATACGAATGTGCTGGACGTCACCTTGGATGAGCTGGTCAATGCGAGACTGAGCCAGACAAATAACAAAGACTCTGGTGAAAGAGATCTGCAGAAGATCTACATGGAGCATAAAGCTGCTGATACGGCCTTCAAAGAAACACGTGCCAAAATGGATCAGTGCCGGGCTCAGGGCTTGCCTGTACCTGAAGAGTTGGAAAGGGAAAACGACCTATACAAAAAGAAAAAGACACAACTAAGCCAGGAAATTGACAACGCTCGAGACAAGAACCATTCCGCGGCGCGTGATGCTGATCTAAATAGAAGGCGTATTCAGCAGGAGATCATCGATGGCGCTCACGTCATTTGCGCGACTCTCAGCGGAAGTGGGCATGAGATGTTCCAGAACCTGAGTATTGAGTTCGAGACTGTTGTCATCGATGAAGCAGCGCAGTCGATTGAGCTGAGCGCTCTGATCCCCTTGAAGTACGGATGTTCGAAGTGTATCCTGGTCGGTGATCCGAAGCAGTTGCCGCCTACGGTTCTCTCGAAGGTCGCTTCCAAGTTCCAGTATGAGCAGAGTCTGTTCGTCAGAATGCAAGCCAACAATCCCAGGGATGTGCATCTACTCGATATCCAGTATCGTATGCATCCCGAGATTAGTGCATATCCCAGCTCTGCATTCTACGATGGCAAGTTGCAAGACGGGCCCAATATGGCTCGACTTCGCGCTCGCCCATGGCACCAGAGCGAACTTCTCAGCCCGTACCGATTTTTCGATGTGCAAGGACTTCACCAGAGCGCTGCCAAAGGTCACTCACTGATCAACTTGGCGGAGCTTCGGGTAGCGATGCAGCTCTATGAGCGTTTACTGGCAGATTTCCGAGGCTATGACTTCAGCCGCAAGATTGGCATTATTACCCCTTACAAAGGTCAATTGCGCCAACTCAAAGCACAATTCTCTGCAAAATACGGAGAGTCTATTCTGAGCAAGATTGACTTCAACACCACGGATGCTTTCCAAGGTAGGGAAAGCGAGGTGATCATCTTTTCTTGTGTCCGAGCCTCCAACAAAGGTATTGGTTTCCTGGCCGATATTCGACGTATGAACGTCGGTCTAACCCGTGCCAAGTCATCACTCTGGGTGCTTGGTAATTCGCAATCTCTGGTGCAGGGCGAGTTCTGGAATGGGTTGATCAAGGATGCCCGCAGAAGAAATGTGTACACAGACGGCGATGTTCTGTCAATACTCCAACGTCCGCAATTCACAGGATACAAGAACATTGAGATGCAGGACCCAGACGCGCCAGAATCCGCACCACTTTCTCGGAGCACATCAACCGGTTCTATGTCTCGACCTTCCTCAGTTTCTCGCGATAAGTCCGAATCGCCCTTTCCTGCATCTGCATCAGGGAAAGGTACACCGCCTCCCCCGCTCCCCGAAGGGCCATCTGGGGGCGGTAATGGACTCGATGAAACCCGCACGTGTGCTATGTGTGGAAGCTTCAGTCACATGACGCACAATTGCGACAACGAGGATGCGAAAGAGGCAACCAAAGGCACCTGCTTCAGATGTGGCGAGACTGGTCATATGCGCAGCCATTGCAGAGCACAGCGTTGCGTGGAGTGCGGGCAGACTGGGCATATCGCCACTGAATGCCGTAGTGGTAAGAGCTTATCGAAACAGGAGAAAGTTAGGATCAGCCGGGAAGAATACCAGCTAGCCCAAGTCCAGAAGCAACGGACTGAGGCTCAGCGACGCAGGCAACTTGGCGGGCACGATCCGAAGGTGCCTACTATTCAAGCAACCAGTGGGACTCCGACGCAAGACCGGAAAGTCTCTGAGCAGATCAAAGTTGGAGACCGCAATGCTCCGGGCAAACGAAAACGCTCCGATTCGCCTGCAGCTGATCTTTCGAACCCGTCACGGCCGCGGAAGGATGGACCGAACCCAGCGCCCCCGAATGCTCCCAAAGGTCCTCGTCGCAAGATCGATGCCAATGTTCCGCCAAATACAGAGGTAGATATCTCTTTCTCTTCTATCGGACTCTATAGTCGTGACTCTAATCCATGATCACAGGATCTGGTTAAACCGTCCCGCGATGGACCGGCATACGCTTCTTCTAAACACGGGCAATCCCACAGTGGTCCCCGACCGGGCCCAGTATCTGGGAGCGTATGTGATCGCTTTCAACCATTTCAACGATATGCTTCGCCCCTGAGTGACTAATTTGGATTTTTCCTTCAGGTTCCCCCACGTCCTCCGCAGCCGAGACCTGGCAACGTCAGACCCCCGGGGATGATGCGCAAGAAGAAAGAAGTCGATCCGTTCATTCGACCAAAGCGAAGATAATCATCTCTCCGATAGCACTCGATCCCGATCCCCGCATCGCCAATTGTTTGGTGGCAGCCTCTCTTTCTTACCGGTTTTTTCTTATCTGTCACAAGCGCTATTGACGTGCTGGACGGCCGACTGTATGATACGTTGCAACCCCTCTTTGCATGCATATCGTCGATGATTCGACCAGTGCCCTCTGATACACTCATTGCTTCTCCATTGCGTTCTATGACTCGATTTTTCGTCAGCTACATTTTTTTTTGTCCGGATGTGGCATTCTCCACTATCCACTTTGTGCCGGTTGGGGGCTTTACACACACGAGGCTTGCGAGCAAGCAGTGTTCTTGACTTTCTTACACTCATCCAGCATCCGCGGCGTTGTGTTATCATTCTCCTGCAATGTGGTGCACCTTGTATTATTGAAAGAAGGGATTTTTCTTTTGCTGTGAGTCAGCGGGGTGGAATACTATTATTTGATATCCCCACTGGGCTGGGGGAGGACAGCGAGTAGTTGACTGGTTGAGTTGCACTAAGAGGGCGAGGTTTCATTTCTTTCTTAGACTAGATAGGATCATTGTTCGAAGGGACGTAGAGTGATACAAATGCTGGACGACCAAGAACCAAGTAAACCAACCAATTGGGCGACCAACTCACGTCATGGGGGATCCCCCTGTTGACATCTGTCTGCTCTTCAGAAACTCCTTTCTGATGGATGATAAGAGTGGAGATCTCCCCATGCAACTTCCTCCATGTGTCACCGCAGCAGCACTAGGGGGTGTCTCAGGGCGACACCAGAATTGTCTCGACTAGTTTGGGGGTGTCAGTGAAGATTGAGACCGGCTCAATCACTATGCCATTGTCCCACTGCGATCACAACATCTTTAGAATCGATCTGGAAGGATGAATCATCTCACTTCCCCCCTGTTGGACGCCGTGGCAATTTCTGTCTGCACGGATCTTCGATCGAGCAATTCGGTTGTCAAACAAGCCAGTTAGTCACTGTTCTCTATTCCAAACTCAAAACAATATTCAGGTTTCGACTGGAGTACTGTGCAGTTATTGCATTGGCATTGCTGAGGATACTGTAGACGTCAACGATCGACCAGTTTGACAGTTGGATGGAGCATTGTCGGTTATGCAAGTGCTGTCTCAGAAGAGGGGGATGATGCTTCCATGATCGGAGAATTGCTGCTGCTGCTGGGACTGGGATTGGGACAAAGAGAGAATAACAGGAAGGAAAAAAGGGAAGGGAGAGGTGCATGAACTATCAGCTGCAAGGGAGTCGTGGCGTTAGTTTGGGAGGGGAGGGAGGGTTTCTTTTTTTCTCCATTGCTGCTGCGTCTGCCTGAATTTTTTTTTTATTTCCTCTGCTTGAACTGCTGTAATTGAACTCTTTACTGGGTTCTGTTTTGCTAGAGCTGGTTTGGAAAGAGGAGTATCGATTGAATTGTATGCATTGAAAAGACTGCGAGGGTGGAGTCGATGATTTAACACATGCTGTATACTTGATTCTGTGGACTTTTCTGTGGACTAATCCGATGACCACCTCACCTCGTATGGTGGATCAATTGTTTGCTTTCACTTCCCCTCTAGACTTAGATCGACCACCCACAGTTCCTTGGTGTTTCTGTGTTGGAACTATTGAGGTTTCTTCCCATTGATGTTGTTGCGGCATGCTGCCGGCTTGATAGATTTAGACTCGGTAAGGGCTAATTTTTTGTCCAACCAACCACCACCACCATCGTTAGGAAGAGCTGGAGAGGAATAGTCCAGGAGGGAGGGAAGGAAGGATGCATAGGTCTTGAATTTTGTCAATATGACCTGTCAACCAAGGACAAACCAAGCTACTGGTAGGTGCTGTCGGTCTGTGCATGTGTCTCACAACTAGAAGAAATGCTATCCGCTCCGATCGGCCACTAAATCCCCATTTGTCAACAACTCAACTCTTCCAACTACTCCGTACTTATCGAACAAACACCGATGGGATCGTTACGGGGCTGACACCTCACATCCACTACCATCATCCCTCGAATGTTGGGTACCGACTCTTCATTCGCTCATGCTCTCTCTCCATTGGATACCCCTGAATATGGAACCGAACGATGCTGCCATCCCGTGATATCCCTTGCGTGTGCTCAACGGTTCCTACAGTTGGAAGGGAGAGAAAGAAGCGAAGTAGACGCGACGCGGCAATAATGAAGTCACACGAGACCAACCAACATCAATCCAAGGGCTGATTGACTGATCATTGATTCTAGGCGATTCAAAGCTTGACTGACCGTCCCTTCCTTCGCTGCATAAGAAAAGAAAAGATGCGCGCCCATCCTGTCGACGATGATGACAGGGTCCATCCAGCCCAGCAAATAGTCGTCTGGCACGGACTCGATCGCTTTCCTCCTTCGAGTTATTTTTACTTTTTTTTCTTTTCTTCCACCTTGACATCTCTTGTTGGCTACTTGCCCCTGCCAATTATGACTCCACATCGGCCTTGCTTGCTGGCTCGCTTCTCCCCTCCCTACCTGAGGTGCCTGGCTGGCCACCCTGGGCTCCATCGAATAGCAACTGAACTGTCTAGATCCAACTCTATCTCGCAAGCTATCGGGAACGAGGGCAAGCTCCTCATTCGACCATTCATCGCAATTCCGCACTGGCCTACAGATCCTGGGAAGGATCCCCCCGGCTGCAGTCCAGCAAGGGCCTGACAGCTCCTCGAGATCCCTCGAGGTCCCTTCATAAACTCGAGGGAACCTCGTCCCTGGGGTCATCTGGTCGTTTTTCTTTTTATCTTTCTCCTGGGAGAACACTCTGCGCCGCTCCGGGGTCGGTTTCGATTGGGTCAGCTGTATATACTAATCCCGTGCACGATCTTAGTTGCATTCTATTCTCTCCCTTTGCTCTTCTGTTCCACACGCTCATTACACAGTCAGCCTTGTCGGTAGTCCGCAGTCGCGTGTTGATGACAGAAATCCTGCGTTGACTTCACCTTTCACTTCTCCATTGCAATTGTTTGTCATTGCATAATCATCGTCATCATCTCGCTCATTGATATCGCCACCCTACCATGTCTAATGTTAACCGCGCCCGATCTCTGTGCAAGAATTGAGGCCGATCGAGCAGCTGGTCGCCAGCTGCGGACCCCATGCAACGGAGGACTAAGTCATATGACAACTTAGTGGCACCGAGCCCGATTGTCCCAACCTGCCGACCCAGTTCCAACACCTCCCGCACGGGACGCTGCGCCATGTCTGCCCTCTCACAAGAACTCCGGGACGACACCCCGACCCTAGTCCCCACCGATTCGAAGAGTGACCAGATGACCGACTTTCTGAAGTATATTGAGACCCCAGGCGGGGGCCCGCAGTCGACGACAGGGGCTCGCGATATTTTCCGCGCCGGGCAGAGACGTCTCCGGCAGCTGGCCCAACGCCCGAGGAAGAACCTCGACCCCAGATCAAAAGCTGAAGAGACGGCGCGTCAGCTCATGGCGCTGCAGGAGGGTGGATTCCTGCCGACGCATGTTGCCCTGTCGCCCAAGGTGGCGCCCACCAAGCGATCATCGCACAAAAAGAGCTTGGACTCGAGCCGTTCCTCGTCCCGGTCCATTTCGAACCTCAGCTTCAAGTCCAGCTCCCGCAGAGACGTCGAAAGTATTGGCCAGCCCTGGTTGAGTGACCCGTTGGAGAAGAGTGACAAAAGGGGCACCGGAGCCAGCCATCCATCCTCGCGGGATCTCCGGGGATTGACGTCGCTGGTGGAAGCGGCGGTGTCATTTCCAGTGCAGCCGGATGATATTGACCCGCCGCCTTATCGGCCAGTTGAGGTTGCTGAGGGTGTCTTGAGCGCGAATGAAAGTCAGAATAACTCACCGCACGCGCCACTAGATAAGAGCCCTCGCCGTATGGAATCTATAGAAGAAGGAGACAGTCCGGCCAGCGGGCCGGATACAGAAGAGTCTGTTTCTTGTGTGGTAGAGAATTCAGGCGAAGGGAGAACGGTGGATCGAGACAAGGTGCGTGAGAAGCAGATATCATTTCTAAGACAAGCTGACCTTCGATAGCCCGAACCTACAAAGGACGACTCTCGCCGTTCCAGCACAAAATCCAAGGCCTCTGCATCCGGACGAGCTACACAGCACAAGCAGACTCCACCTCCATCATTGAAGTTGTTTCCCGACACAATGCCTTCGGGAGTCTCGAGTAAAGGCGCGTGGCGCATATCAACCGGACGTCCACCCGCACCGAACGGATCTCTCCCTCCCGCGCCGGGAGACCGGGCTATGGCTGAGCCGGGGGGTGAATGCACTAAATCGAAAGCAGACTCTGCGCCTAAAGAAGAGCAATCTAACCCGACTGCGAGCGAGCCGAACAAGGAGACATCGGGTGAGCCGGAAGAGAAAGCAGCCGCGGACAGTTCAAAGAGTGAGCCGCCGAAGAAAAACTGTCGTCGGCCTTCCTCCTTGCCAATGTGCGCCATCGATGCATTTCCCCTTCCAGCCCCTATGAGACCCTTGCCATCCTTGCCCGAGCTGGGTCCTTCTGTTACTGTCCATGAGCGGGCCGCGGCCGCCCGGCCTGCGTCCTCCACAAGGCTCATGCTTGACGCTAAACGGTCGACAGTTGAGATGAACAGCGAATCGGCGACGGAAACAACTACACTCAAGCCAACTTCTCTAGTGCGGATGGGTCCAAACCGTGCGGAAAGGGTCATGGCTCAGAAGCAGCGCGATGTAACTGCAGGACGCCTCTTTCTCAAAGGGCTGGAGCCTCCTCAAGAGGGGAATGAAGAGGAAGAGCAGCCTTCCGGTGCTTTGACACCAGAACTTCAGAGGTCTCAAGATGGTGACGATGGTCCCGGTGCTCGCAAAAGTAGTGACGAGCACCGTCAGGACAGCAACACGCGGTACCAACGAATTGTGGCTTCAGAGCCCCCCTCGCCGCCACCGCGCTCTCCCCCGCCAATGAACCCAGCGAGACACTCCGCTGGTCTGACGGCTGGTCGACAGTTCTCTTCTTCGTCAAAGAAGTTGGAATCCGCCCTACCTGAAGACGCCCCGCCGTCGAAGCTGAGCAAAGCAACTGGAATACAGAGAAGCGGCAGCGTACGCAGCACTAGCACTCAAGAGCGACTGGCCAAAGAGAAGAGCCTCAAGGTTCGCTCTGAGTCGCCGCTACCATCGTCTGACGACGACTGCACCGGTGCCAGTAAACGGACTCGTCCCACGACAGGTCGGCGTCGACGTTCGAGACCGACCCCTCTTACATTCAGAGAGCAAGCAGCACACAGGACTCGCCTATCGAAGAAGTCGCTCTCGACACACAAGGTCCCGCTGACTCCCAGGGATTATCGACCGCAGGGCTTGGAGGGCTACTCCCCGGACTCCCACTATTCCCAGAGCACCAATCAGTCGCAGGAGTCTCGGAGCACCAGACAGTCATCTCAAATCATCCACGCTCTTGAGGAGCGCATCACCCACCTCGAGCGACAGAACAAGATCCTGCAAGCCGCGCTTCTGGCTGCGTTGGATGTCGACACGAGGCAAAGTCTGGAGGGTGTGCTGGGCGGCTTGATGACACCCCCGGCGACCGCGACACCAAACACGGGGAGGTCGTTCTCCTCGGAAACCAGTACGTCTGTGTCAACGAAACAAAGGAAGCCGTACCCGAGGACCAGGAAGCCGCCTTTTCACCCGGAGAGCTGGATTGCGAGTCCCGAGTCGAGTCGACGCGGCAGCTATGCGACGGACGATAGTGCCAATGTGCGCGAATTGGAGGATATGATCGAGGACTTTGACTTGGGCTGGACGTCGGACAAGTCGGAGACTTAGTGAGAGTTCGGGCTGTATTGGCTGCGTTCGGGGCTGTGTCCAGTGATTGTGGGCTGATATTGTGGGCTGGGATTGCTGCACGATCTATGAGACTGCTTAGTCTGCCACTGCCATTAATCTTTCCTTGTGATTATTTTTACTGTTGTTGCTCGCGGCCCAACTGTACCCGACCAGCCGGGCTGTCATTCTTTGGATATCTCTTTTGTGTTTGTGTTTGTGTTCCTACGATACCACTTTGTTGCTGCGTTCTTTCGTGTATGTTCATTTGATGAATGCATCTGGTGTGCCATTGTTTGGATTTTTCGTGTAAAAGTGCTAGAGGACATACATAGTAGTTGAAGGCCATACCAGTAGGATTAACTAGTAAATAGTTGGCTCGAGAGCGAACTAACTAACGTAATCGGTAAGCAAGTCGGCCACGTAAGCGAGTCGGCCACCCCATCAACCACCACCACGCCCACAAAACTGCCTGTATACAGACATCAATTTCTCCACCAAAAATGCCTCGATCATCAAAAGTTTCAGTAAAACAAGAAGACAGGCTCTGCCTCGTAGTTAAGACTATAAAAAAAGATTAAATTCACTCAATTCACAAGGCTGCAGATACTTTTAAAGTTCTGTATTTAACTCTTCAAGATTATTTAAATAGCATCACATACCGCAAGAAAACACACGTTAATTACTATAAACTAACTCCTTTAGAAGAGGAATCACTTATTAAATAAATTATATTACTAAATCAACGTGGCGCACCGCTAAGGTAATTTTATATATATAATATAGCATTAATCTTAATACAAAAACACAGTAAAAAATCAACTAATTCAGTGAATAAAAAATAGGTATATAACTTCATTTCTCAGTATTATAATTTCTTAAAGTCTCAGTTTATATATTAAATCAGTTATAAATATATAAAGTATAAGAATCCTGAGATTATACAGGCCTGGTTTCAACATATATAAACCACCGTCGCTATATATATAATTACAGATACAGATATCTACAACTTTAATAAAACCGGCTTTGCTATAAATTTGGTGGCTGCAGCCAAAGTGGTAATATATTTATTCTACCATAAAAGACCTTTCTTTATACAGCCTGGAAACCGCGAATAAATAACTTTAATTAAGTGTATTAATACCACAGGATAGGCATTACTAGTATATATAATATTAAAAGCAAAGACCTATATACAGGCATAATATAAAGATAATCTATCCTCTTTATAGCGTATTACAATATCACCAAATAGGTAGATTAATCAAGAAATTAGTAAACACTAGCTTAAGAAACACTTTATTCCTTATATTAAGAACTGAAGAACTGGCCAATATAACCTCCTTATCCTTAACAGACATAACTCCCATTTAATACCTTAATTTAATAATATATACTATAAGAATAATATTATTCTAGTATACATGCCGGCTAATTCTTCTCATCTCTACCAGCCTTTAGATGTGGCTGTATTCTCGCCATTAAAGTAAATATACAGCTGCCGGATTAAATACCTTATTCGAACCGGATATTACTATATTAATAAAATTAATTTTCTTGATATCTATCCAGACACCTATATTTAAGTATTTAAATCCACAAATATACAAAGTATCTTTAAGACTTCCGGAATTATTCCTTTTAATCCAAGCAAGATTCTAGATAACTTTATTTTCTACAGGAAGGAGAGCCGGCTAAGTAGCTAAAAAACTATTTCAACTATTACTAAAACACCTAGGAATTTGAAGTAATTTAAGAAATACGAGTTATCAATATCTTAATTACTTTAACACCCTAATCCTCCGGCTTTACCCATACAAACTACCTTATTATATATTATTAAAGGTGCAGAGATAGCCTTAAACCGAGCAGCCCTTTTAGAACTTAAGAACCACTAACTCTATATAGCTGTTAAGAGGAAGAATACCAAGCAGAGGCGGAATCAGCATTAAATAGATAGTCTAAATAGCTTTATAATCCAGAAAGCCCGTGAAATCTTTACAAATGTCTAGGCTGCAGAGAAAACAGCCAATAATACAGAGCTTATAGAAAATTAACCTCACCGCCGCGCACCGTCTTACTACAGCATATATGGTGTTCTTAGATATACACATACAAGATATTTAACAAGAAAGAATTAAGCACAATTGCAGGCGTTTAAACAGCTATATAAACATTTAAGAATACTGCATTTTTTGTATGTAAATCAAAATTCTGATATGGGTGGCATAACCGGCTGCTTGCCAAGACTGCGGTGGCCGACTCGCTTACGTGGCCGACTCGCTTACCGATTACGTTACCCCTGCTGACTCAGCATCTAAACCGATCGCAAACAAACACCAACACCGCCAAAACAACCAGCTCGACAACACCGCAGCTTTCCCCTCCAGGATTGAGGTCGTGACTGACCAGAACTCACGTGGCATGCCATCGAACTAGCAGCTTCCCAGCCCATCTTCAACCACCTACAACCTATAACCTACACCCTGCCCTCGAAGCGCAACCACCAAAATGGCGACCACCGTACGTCTACACCCTACCCAACACCCTGTCTCTAGTCATGTCCTAACTGAAATGCAGGCTCCTCAGATCCCACACCACGTCACCGCCCTCCTGTCGCACCTGACCTCGCGCCCCGGCGTGCAGTCCACCTTCATCCTCTCGCGCAAAGACGGCTCCATCATCCAGAGCACGGGGCTGTATGCCTCGCCGACGCCCGGCCGTCGCGCCAGCAGACCGGCCACCTCTACTGCTTCCACCGCTGCTCCCGCGACTGCCAGCACCCATACCAACACGAACTCAGCGCAGGACACCTCTAATACCGCCAGCGCGCCCGACCCGGAGACCCTCACACCCCCGACAGAAACCCCCTCCGCACCAGCACCAACATCAGAACCAGAAACCAGCGAAGACCCAACCCAAACCCCAACCTCACCCACCACCGCACCAACCACAACAACCGACCCAGCACCAGCAGCACCACCACCAGCAGCAGCAGCACCATCAGCAGCAGCACCACCACCAGAAATAACCCTCTCTCCCACACCAACCCCCACATCACCCACCCCGAAAAAAGAAACAGAAGAAAAATACACCCCCACCCCCGCCGAAACCCTCGCCGCCCACATCTTCGCCTACGTAACCAGCGCAGCAGAGCTCAGCGCCGTCCTCAGCGGCAGCACCCCCTCCTCACACACAACACACACACCGACAGCGGGCGCAGCTCCGCACCACTCAGCGCTCCCCTCCGAGCGAGGCGACGCAGACCGCGACGACGAGGGCCCCGACCCAGACGCAGACGCAGACGCAGATGCAGACAGCGACGAGGTCCGGCTGCTGCGGCTGCGCACCAAGAAACACGAGATCGTCGTCGTGCCCGACCGCAAGTACCTGCTTTGCGTTGTGCATGGGCTTTCTAGTCTAGTTAAGAAGTAGTTCTATACCCTTCCTTGCAATCCAATTCAATAAGATAAACCCAAACCAATACACTGGTACTATAAGACGTTCCGGGGGAGAACCCCCGAACCCCCCTTTCTTCCAGCTTCCTGGTAACCCTCAATCCCATACAAAGTATAAAGAGAGATAGCCGGGGGAGAACCCCCGGACCCCCCTTTCCTTCAGCTTCCTGGCCACCCCAATCCCATACAGAGTATAGAAGGAGTCCGGGGGATTCCCCCGGACCCCTCCTCCCCTTTCAGGAACTGAAAGGGATATCAATCCGATTCACCAGGAAGCCTCACAGCCCCCCACCCCCTCGTATCCCACTCCCCATGATCACCATGATGCCCAAACCCCCCATCATCCCAAAAGTTCACCCCCGAATAAACAGAAGTATTAACCCACCCAATCCGCTGCACCCCGCCAAACCCCCCGACCCAATAAACCTGCCGCACATTCAACCGCGCCCAGAAACTCGCATGCGGCGACCCGCGCCGATGCGGCAACCACGCCTCCGCATCCGGATGCACAGACAGATAACACTCCCGCACGCGCCCCTCCGCCCCCTCATCGAACTCCCCAAAATCCAACACCTCGATGTCCCCCAGGAGCGTAACGCGGGGTAACCCCGCCGCACTCAACGGAAACCCGGGGAAGATGGGCCGCGTGGCGTTGAGGTGGTCCCACCAGTTGAGGGACAGCGAGAGGTTCGAGCCCGACGCGGTGTTGCGGAAGGTTGTTGCTATGTTGAGGGCTAGGAAGATCGGGTTGCCGTGGCCGTAGTCACGCTCACCCTCACGCTCACCCTCGCCTCCGGGGTGGGTTAAGGCGGACTCGCAGTCGGACACGTACTCCGTTAGACTTATCGAGTGGCCTGCTACTTCCCCGGGCGTACGGCTGTGCTTGGGTAAGGGCGAGGGGAAGATTGTGGAGGCCGTGCCCGTTGGGGAGAGCGCGAGGAGGCGGCGGGCTAGCAGCGTGGATTCGAACCAGCTTGGTAGGCTGAATTGCTCATCTTCGAGGGTGGGGGCTTCTTCTTCTTCTTCTGGGTCTGAGAGTGATGGGTTGAGGTAGAGGTTGTCTCCGGCGGTGGTGGCAGTGTCGTGGTCTAGCACGAGTTGGTGCGGTGGTTCCTGGACTGGGGTCGCGCTGACACAGACACTCCAAAGAGCGAGGGCAGAGATGAGGGTCCTCGCTTTGGGTGCCATCCTTCGCGGTATGCTTCCTGCTGCGCTGTATCAGACCTGACGGGGAAGTTGTCTAGAATAAAAAGGAAGAAACAGAAACACCCAACCGAGGTGCAAAGTGAGGGGAAGACCATCTGATCTTATCTGATCACGCTAAGCCCTGAAAGTAACCCACAGGTCTACCCCGTGACCGGTCAATTGCACTCCGGCCTCGTCCGATCGCGCTGCCGGAGCCGGGCCCTTCCGCACACCTGCCTCAGGCTCCAGGCTAACGACGCCTCAGTTTGTTCATGAGTCACTAGTGGCAACCCGCCCGGTGAACCAAGGCATCTTGCAACGCCCCTGACCCAGAGTCAAAATCCCGCCTGACCGTTCCCTCACTCCTCCACTTCCACAATCATACTGGCGGTGAGTCATACGACCCATCACCTGACAATCTGCATCCGGATCTACCGAGTGATTTCGTGGCAACCGCGAATCAGGCGATTCCAGTACACAGAAGAAGTAGACAAAGGAACGAAAATTCCATGATAACATATATTGGTTATCTCACATAAGCCAATCGGCTTATCCTTCTAACTATCAAAGAGTATCGAGTACCCCCCCAACTCCGCAGGGTCATGGTAAATGGAACCCCTCCCGACATGATGATGTGTACCCACAAGCAGCCAACGCAAAAACAAATGAAACCCAACCCGTCCCATCACTCCAGTCCCTCAGAAAACAAATGGCAAAGATCGATAGTAGATGGTTATAAATGTGAACAAGAAGTAAAGCGTGCAGACGAAGACCTCCCCAAGCATACATCGTACAACAGACTGCGTCAGCGCAGCCAAACACAAAGCAGAGTCAAACCAGTCGGAGGGTATTTACAAAGACGATGACTTTTGTTTTCCCCTTAACGCACACGAATGAAAAAAGTTCGCACAAAACTTTTCCCTTCCCAGAATGCGTCTTCCGCTGCGTGCTGCGAGTACATCACAAAGAGGGACTCGTTCGACGAGATCATAAAGCAATCGCAATATTAGGCAATAGCTGATTTGTAAAGAATTTCCCCAGGGTGGGGCAGAAAGTAAAGTAGAGGTAAAAATTATCCCAAGTAGTCTGCCCGCATGCTTGGGTGAAGTGCAACCTTGCGAGCTTCGCTACCGCAGCACGCGCGTTTCATCCCGGCGGGGCCGGACAGCGGTGCCTGCTGGTGCAAAGCGTGCAACTGCGACAAGGAGAGTGACTGCGATGCGCCGGGCCCAGATCGCATGAACAGATCCGCAAGAGTGCCGTCATGTAGCACAGACCCGTCAGCCCGTGCACTAGCCTTGGCCAGCTGACGCACTTGACCCTGCAGCAACATGTCCTCCGATCCGGTGCGACCGCGCTTGCGCCCTTGGCTCAGGGGTTGGTGCGGACGGGCAGTGGCCCCAGACAGCTCACACAGGCTTTGAGCCGCCTCATGCGTAGACGTCAGATCGATCGGGTTCTCCAGCGAGTAACCGGAGAGATCCGGGGCCTGGCCGATGGGACCAGTGTAGCTCTCGGGCGAGCTGTAGATATGACCAAGCGAAGTTTCATCGGGAGGAGACACAATAGTCAGGTTCTTCCGACCCTCCTTCCAGGAGTTGCCAGTGCATCGGAGCGTAGCTTGCACCGCCAGAGGAGGCAAGGACGAAGCCCCAGTGACCGAGGAGCACGACGACATAGAGGACGACCGCGAGGACTGCGAGGACAGAGACGACACGTCCGACACCATCGAGTCCGGAGACGAGGTGGACGAAGCCGAGCGAGCCAGGGAAGACCGGCGTACCAGGCTGGGGTAACCGTCAAACGTGCTAGCCTTAGGACAAAGCGATAGCGGCGGCCGCTGGTCGTAGACAGACCGCGCCGTGCACATACTCTGTGCCTGCGACATAGCAGTTTGCATATACCGCCGGTGTGCAGCAATACCGCCAGCACTCACTGCAGGAGTGGAGGCGATGCTCGACTGGGGTGTCAACTGGGGCGTCGGCAGCATCTGGGGCTGCGGCATGGGAGGAAGAGACGGCAGAGAGTTCTCGCGTTGGACCATCGATTCCAAAGCCAATGGGGGTAGAGTGATGGAGTCATGCGTAGGAAGCCGGGGCAAGACCCTACGGATCGAGGTGCCCCGAGGGGAAGGCGACTCGGCCACGGAGCGAGTATCGTAGGTTCCCATGCTGGAAGGCGTCACAGGGCTGGCGTCAAAGTCGTCCAGCTCCGGGGTGAGCTTGGGGATGATCGTCCGCCAGCAGTGGCCATCGTCAGCGGGCAGACTACTTGCGCCCGGGGTAAAACGCAGCACAATGTCCGTCCACCGCTGGAAGAGCGACTCAGGGATGTGAAGTCTCCAGCTCACGGCTTCGAGGAACATCAGCTCGTTCTGGTTGATTTCGGCGGTGTTCAAGCCGGAGATCTTGCTCCAGGCGCGCGCGGAGTAGTTGCGGTCCTGAAGGTATTTCGAGGCGAGAATCAAGGCCGCCAAAAACATGCGTCGCCCGCATTGCATGGCCCGGCACGCAGACTTGCCGCGGATCTGGTCTTGCGTCAAATCGTGGTTGGGCACGTGCGACTTGATCTTGATCAAGTAGTACAACGCCACCTGCAACGTGCTGTAGCTCGTGCGCGAGCGACGGAGTGTCTCTTGGATGAAAGTGCGGAGGGGCAGCACGCCTTTGCACCCAGTCGTCGAATCACTCCGGAGCGACACGGCGGATAAGGGCCAGATGGCCTCGACGATCTGCGACGCGGTATCTTCAAGGGTGGTTCTTAGCTCCGATACTTCCGACCATCATGTTCAGGACTCTCCCAGGACTTACCGACAAGGTTATCGACGAAGTTGACCTTCCGCTCCGACTGCCTCAAAAGACAGGGCGGAGGCCGCGTGCAAGATGCGCCGTTGGCCTGAGTCGCACTGTTGGTCCGCCGGGGATGCTTACGTAACTCGGGCGGGACCACAGTCGACTCCGTCGCTCGGGGAACGTTTCCCCTCAAGCCACCACGCGCGCCCACCGCGACGAGGCCCCTTCCTCCAGCCTGGTATTCCCCCTCATGTTCCCAGATCACGTCCACCGGCAGGGTGGCGGCAGAGGAGACCGAGCTTTGGGCGGACACGCCATCCAGCGAGAAGACGGAAGAGGTGGAGGAGGAGGCGGAGGAAGAGGCCGACGATGCGTAGGGGTGCGCATAGGCAGCTCTGATTTGAAAGTTCGGGTTTGGATCCTTCAAACCCAAAACGTCAATCCCTGACATATCCGGGATGATGTCCAGTCGAGAGACCTTGAATACTTTTAACAAAGAGAAAAAGATTCGAAGTACCTCAAATGGTCATCCAGAAGGCTGGCAACCTGATGCTAGACTTCTCAAGCGAGGAGCCGCGGAGAAGGCCAAGAAGAGTGCGTTTCGTGTGTGTACCGGGATTATCAAATAACCGTTATGCAGAAGACCGTAAACGAGTAGCCGTAGGACAAGAAGCCGTCTTTTATGGAGCAGGCGACGGCAAACCCTTAGTAGCGACGGATCGCCAGTGTGGTATGAGTTGAAGAGTGAATAAGGTGTGAGTCAGGAGTAGGCGAGAAGAACCATTCAATACACGGGGTTCCGTGGATAGATGGTTGAAGTTGAAGAGGGCGAGGAGGAGGCGAGGTTGGGTAGGAAAGACGAAAGTTAAGTAGGCAGTGAGTAACGTGTCAAGGAAGTTATTCACTGTCTACTGTTCCGATCACCGGGTGTAGAGTTCCGGAGAGATCAAGCCGAATGTTGCGCGACAAAGAGACACGTCGGATGACAACGTGATCTTTCAGGTGACAGATGCGGTATGTAAAGAGCACTTTAGATAGAAGCGATCTTGCCAAAGATTCGGATATCTGAGACCAGGGAAGCAGCAACACGGGTGATCGGAACAAAAGATTTCGAAACAACAGGGTACATCTTGAGGTAAGAGGGGTGGTATATCAAGGGCCGATAGAACGGCGAACTGACACAAACAAGCAGCGGCGCTTGTTCAGGCAGTCAACGGTCTATCGGGATGAGAGCGTAGCGCGGCGAAGAGTGTAGTTGGGGTGAGGCTCAAATAGGGTAGAAGGCTGAAGGCGAAAACGAATCGAGTCAGCAACGATTTAGTCAGATAAGTAAAGAATATCTTTCTTTGGGAGGCGTGGTGTGTGCGTGAGTGGGTGTGGGTTAAATGGTTTATGACTCTTACTCCGGATCTCACTAGGCAGAGGAACCGAAGAAGGCTTTCTCCTGTCCGGTGACTGACTATGGAGGCGGCGACGGGCGGAGATAGATAATAGTGACTAAACTTTGGGGGGGGGCGATCCAGTTGCCAGACTAAAAAGGATAGTGGATGATTCAGGTTGAGATGGCAACCTGAAATCAGGCAGGGAGGCAAATGGCACACTTTTTTTTTTTTGGCAGGGGGAAGATGAAAGACAAGAAGATTAAAAATGGAAGTGGAAAGCGTGGTTACTCACCGCGGGCAAGAGTGGCAACAGTGGCGGGACTCGCTGGGGGGGAGAGGAACCGCTTTTCTTCAGGGCAGGCAAGAAAAAAGGATTAAGAGCGGAGAGGGAGAACAATGGGGAAATCAAGCAAGCGAAAAGGGAAAAGTGTACAGAAGAAGAAAAAGAAATGGCAAACTTTTGGTCTCACTCTTTTTCTACCGTTTGACACACTACACCAGAAGGCTGGATGGGGAGGGAGGATCAAAGGGGAAAGGAAGAGAGAGGAGATAAGAAAATGGGAAAGGAGAAGGAAGAGGGAGGGAGGGAGAGAAGATGAATAAGAGAGAGAGAGAGAGTGGGAAGGCCGGAGTAGAAGGGGGATCGGGAACTGGACGGGAGCGGATATCGAGGAAGTTGACTGATGACTCTTCATTTCTTCATCCCAGCCTTAGAGACTATTCTCAACGCCCGAACAGTTTGGGCATACTACTACTTACAAGTACTATTACTGATGCTGATGCTTATTTGCCTGTTTGATACTGATAAATAATTGAGTAACCAACTAACTAACTAACCAACAACTGATATTGCTTTAGTTATCCATCCTGCATTCTTATCTCATGCTTCATACTTGGCTGACCATCAACGATGCTTTAAACTACTCCGTAGGTATCCTGGATTCATCATCGGCGACCCCTCTTCGATTACCCTTCCTTTGCTTCGATCAAAGGAAGGATGACCATGGGTAGAACAAACCTATTCCGACCCCATCTCCCCAACCCGGCACTTTCTGGATTTCATCCATTCATCCATCCATGTTTGTGAGATTGTGAAATCCGGGTGGGTGGTATCAACATTCGACATAACTAACTACCCAACCCCAATTTCTCCGACCGGGTGGAGTCATCCTGCAACGATAACAAACCCAGCCAAAGAGCCTTATCCTGATTGATAGACTAACTAGACTACGGAGTACTCACTGCGAGTACTACCTATCGCGAACTAGCGTATTGGCTAGCTATCAATCATCTCCGTCCTTCTCTATCAGTCCGCTCCACGATTTAGGTGCTTATGACGATGACTGTTGTCCTACCTTGTCGGCAAGAAAGGCAACCCTCGCAGAACGAGCGATATCGGCTACCACCCTGCATCCAGCAGCACGACCTCCAGCACCAAGTAAGCGATGAACTGCTATAACTAAACCGACTGACCAGATTGGAGTGGTCCATTCAAAACGCGACGAGCCCTCGCGTTGACGTCTCGACCCTCCATAGTATCGGTATCCCACCGAGCCGAACTCGCCAGTTGGGATCACCTCAAGTTGTGATAGGCATAGTCGTTCATGTCCGACAACCTTGTGCATTCGGTGTCATCGCCCACCAAAGAGCAGACGGATATATGCATGGAAGGTTGCCGGATTCGTCGGTGACCCAAGGGAGGTGAACCTTCAGAGGCACACAACCCGGGAATTAATGATGACTACAACGGGTCCGCCAACCACGGCGGATGGATTTGCCAGCCACGCCACCACCAACCGGGCGAGGCAGTGACACGTACACGCCTACTGACACTGGACATGGCGAGATCATTGCCCTAAAGTTACCATCCTCCTTTTCCCGAGTGGCTTTGTTGACCAGGTCAACCCACGAGCATTACTCGACATACTCCATAGTATAACCCATAGTTACTTAAGCAAATAATGCTGAATGTCTTCATTTTCCAGTCCCACATGTCTACTAGCGACTGACTGCACCACCTCTGTAACAAGAACAGTGTGAGCTGGCTGTGGAACCCGCCCCCCGCCGTCGGTCCGATTAGGTAATCTCCCTCGGGGTAGTCGTTGTTTTTCCCCAGGCAGCCAGGCAACAGCAACAGCCCAGCTTCTTCTTCTCCTGGCGGTCCAACACTTACTCCGAAAGTCTCCGCCCGTCAACTCCAGGCCCCTTTCGGCGGGTTAGTTACTAACTAAGTAGGTTGACTGATCAATCCCCCTTCCAGCCTTCTGTTAGGGGTTCGTATCGAACGGAATCCTTCGAATGCGACCGACAGGCAGCAAACCACAGATCTATATCCGAACATCCGAAATCCCTCCTCACCCGTCATCCGCAGACCCCTAAATTCCGGTCCAGCAAGACAGAAAGGGTATGGAACAACAAAGAACAACTCTACGGCTAGCACAACACCCTCAAGTAAAACAACAGACAGAGACAAGACCACACATCCAGCAGGATGCCGCGGAAGTTCACTCAACCTCAACTTTCTTTTGTCCTCACTAATCATCTTCTTTCTCTCTGACAATAAAAGCATCATCAACGAGCGGATAGGATAGGACAGGCTAGGACAGGCTAGGACAGGACAAGGCTAGAAGCCCGTCCGGCTATGCATGCATGCATGCATAGCAAGCAAAACAGTAAGTATGTATTCCACGCACGCCGGGATGAGAAGCCAAAGGGTTCAAGTCAGATGGTGCTAGTAATTTCTTAGTCTGTCCTTCGAATCTACCCCATACTTTCTGTCCATTTCATCATCATCGTCGTCATTATGGATCATTAGCCAAGAGCTTGATTCGGAAACTCAGCCTACTGTACTGCCTAAAGTAGGCTGGGAATGAGGCTAACCCTGAGACTAAGTATACAACTTCAAGTACAACTGCACTGCCAGCCTCTCCTCAAGCGCAGAATCTAAGAGTCCTAGGTCAAAAACAACGAAGACTAAGCCCCATGACCTTCCGTACCCACAGCCCCGTACATCAAGTCATGGCGTGAGTGGCTGTACTGAATAGTGGTTCCTGCTGGAGAGAAAGAAAAAGAGGGGATGGGGAGCCGAAGCCCAAGCAATATCTAATGATTGGTAACTGACTGCCTCAGGATTATCCTACGTAAGATAACTGACTAAGACTTCGCTAAAAAAGGCTAGGACTCCGTCTGAGGTGCCTGCGACCGAAGCCACGGGGTGGAACAGCTGCACCGCCCAATGACGTGGGGGGTGTCTGGGGCAATTTTCGACTGTTCGGTGAACGGTTGCAGACGCCAGCGGCGGGCTACAAGACTAAGGCTAAGGCTAAGGCTACAAGGCTACAAGGCTGCAAAGTTGGGATCGGAGTTTTGCCTTAGGTATCTACAGCCCCGCAGTGCCGACAACAGTAGTATAACCTGATGGCATCGACCAGATCACTTTGATAGAGGTATGATGGATGGGTATGTGCAACCGTGTCGGATGCAGATTAAACCTGATATAGCACCCACTGCAGGCAGAGCAATAGATTAGCTACGCAGCAGGCCTGGTTCTAGACCGGAACTTTGTTTATAGTCCGGCAGCGGCAGCTATGAACATATATCCCGCATCTCCGGTGCCGAAGTACAGACATCAAGTCCATTTACTAACTGCTAGTATACAACCAGCATCCTACGTTTCACTCACAATGCTAGTATATTCAACGATGGAAAACATCCCTCTTCCTCTTGGGCCTTGACAACCCCCCACCTATACTCCCATACTTAAACATAACCTCCTCCCAAAATAGAGACAATAGTACAGTAAATCAACACCCCGACCCCATCATCCCACCTCAACCTACCATATACTCCTACCATATACTCTATATCATACAAACAAGCCATCCAAGGCCTCCCATAACCTACCAAGTAGGTACTGTACAACACAACCCGACCCCTCACCTCACCATCCACCATCCACCATCCACCATCCAAAACAACCGGAACAACGCGACCAGACCAAGAAACCTTACTCTCCTCATTTACATTTCTTTTCCGGGACAGCATGCAGGTAATATGCAAGGCTAATGCCGGGTTTATGTGGTCTTTGACAGGGGAGGGGGTGGGCCGCACACGCGCACACGGATGATCGTTACGGTAAGTTGACTTTTGCGGTGCTCCAATCGGAGGAACGGAAATTGTACGAGTTTAACAGGGGGAAAATTCCTTCCTTTGGATTGGTAAGGATTACTCAAGATTTGCTGTCGTTTGGCTTGGCAAGGCGGGGGGGGGGGGGGGGGGATGAGGTCAGATCTATAGGGAAGGGGACTGGACGTGGAGGTGAATTTGTAACAGGTTTGGTGAGGTTAGGGTGGGTATAGTACTTTTCTACTATCATGAAAAGAGTGTAGAGCGAGCTTATGAAGGTAGAGGTATGTATGTATACGGATGGCTCTTCCTATGCTTAGAGAAGACAACTAACTGGATTGTCCACGTTCGGACTTCCATACGCGGAGGAATACTGTCGGACTATTTGATATCAGCCCGCACTTGCTCCACGAAACCCTCCAAATCATCAAGCAGAACGGTAGGCCGTTCCAGCGCGGCGAAATGCCCTCCCTTCATACGGCGTTAGCCACATCAACCACCCCGAAAGAGAAACGTACCTTATCATGCTCCTTCCAGAACACCAAGTTCCCCGTCGTTTCGACCCAAGCGCGCGGCACCGGGACGAGTTCCTTCGGGAAGTACGAGAACCCGAACGGCTTCTGGATATACCATCTGGGGTCCTCGGCTTGCTTGAACAGGGGCATGGGGACGTTCTGAGGGCGGCGTTAGCGACTTCAGTCAGATGCCAGATCAACAGAGAAAGAACATACCTCGCGATAGTGGTAGAGAGCCCGAGGAAACGACTCGGTGAGCCAGTACAACGTCACCGACTCGAGGATATCGTTCAAAGGGAGCGGCTCGTCGACCCAGTCGAGGTACTTTTCTCCGATCCTTTCCTCCCACCCAGGGTATAACGCGTTAGCCAAATCGGCGCATGGACGAGAAACAGCTCCGGAAGCACCGGGAACTCACCAAGCAAGCAACGCAACCGGGTTCGTCGCCAGAACGTTCCCGATAGTGCTGGTGCGACTACCGTGCTCGAACGCGTACGCGCTACCGTAGGTCATGAACCACTCGCCCCGCGCGAGGTTCTGTCTCTCGAATTCCGAGATGGCTGAGTCCTGCACGTTGGCCGGCTTGTCCATGTAGCATGCGTTCACTTGCATGTAAGTGTGGTTAGGGGGACCCGTTTACCAGCCTTGAGACACGGAGTACGACTTACGATGAACCGCTGCGCGACCGTCAGTCAAACCACCCCCTACCCCTTTTATCACGTCCCAACACAAAGGGAAGCAAACATACCTTTACAAGCACCATGATCAACAGCCAAGGTGCGACCGATCCACGACCCGATATCCCCGCCCTGCGCCACATACCCGCCCCTGAACCCCAGATTGACCATCACCCGATCGATGACCCTGGCCGTGTCGCCACCGGTGAAGTTTCGGTCCAGCGGGGGTCCCGAAGACAACGTGAAGCCCGGCAGAGAGGGCACCACGACGTGGTACGGTAGCTCCTCCGGGGAGTACCTTTCCCTCAGGAGCGACAGCAGGGGTAGAAACTCAAGGAAACTCCCTGTGACGGGTTAGCACCGAGCCTAAAATGCCACGCCATCTCTGCAACTACACGCTTGCGCATATTGGGATCCTCACCAGGCCAACCATGAAGCAGGACAATAGGGACCGCATCGGCCTTCTTCGAGAACAGGGCGACAAAGTGAACGGTGATGCCTTCGATATCGTAGGTGAATTGCGGGAAGCTGTTGATGCGCTTCTCTGTAGGTCGCCTGTTCATTAGTTATCAACCCCCGTAGTTAGTCATACACATCTCAGAATATGACGGAGAATGGAGACAAGGCACCAACCAGTCGAATTCCTTCCACGTCTGTCTCGCCTGGAGCAGCCAGTCCCGCGTGATGCCGTATTTACGGTCTTCTTGCGAGCTCTCGTAGGTGGGTGGGCCCACTTTCGCGAGCTTAATTAGCACGAGGAGTTCTTCGACTTGCTCGTCCGGGATATGAAGCTGGTAAGGCTTGGGGGAGACCTCTGCCCCGGACGGGATGTCGCCGTATGCGAGGGCCATTGTTTAAATGCTTCAGATGTGGCGATTGATGTGTGGACTTGGATGAGGGGATTGTTGTTTTCACTATGTTCAGTTGTTAGGGGAAGAGCATGATGTAACTGCGGGGTCGGTCGACTCACTTGTATCTCGCCTTGATATTGCTGCCATGATTATTAATGATCCGGTGAACGTTTGAAAGCCTGGGTTGGCAGATCAAGTTTATTGTGCAGAGAAGCTGCCGTCAGTAAGTTGCGCTAGCATTCTTTGGTATAGTATGAGGTCGATCTAGGCTTTAGGCAAGAAGCAGCAGCGGTCCTAGCGGGGTGGCCAGAGCGTTGATGTTCCAGGACTGTGGAGCGGAGTCTGAAGCATGCAAGCTCACTAATGTTCGATTGAGAAGGTCTGCTGCATGATTGCGAAGAGACTATGATATCGTTGCCATGTTCAACATGCAGCACGGGAGTTGCTCTGTATGTGTTTTTGACCACGCACTGGTTGCTTACTGTGCATGCACGTGCTGTATGGAGTACAAAGATGAGCCAGAATGACTCTCTTAGAGAATGGCATTGACATGTTCCGAATATGTGGGGCTGGCAAATTAATACTCTCAGCTACTTTCTAATCCAATCTGCCCTCTTGGAGGGAAATGACTCTTCCACCGTTTTGTGTATACCATGTAGACTTACAAGTCTCACGTCCAATATCCTATAAATTGAATATCTCGCCCCTGCGGTTTTAGGAGCAACCCCCCCGGATTGCTCTGCAATGGCAACAGAGTACGATTCGGTGGAAGGTAGGCCACACCCATCCCCATGATCCACATCAGAAGGTCGACTCACTCTGGACACGCACTTGTGTGCTTATCCCACGTTCAGGGCCACTCAGTGAGCATCTAGCCTCGAAGAGAACAAGTCACCACGATAGTATCCGCCGAAAATCATGCTTAGTCCTGTGAAATATCATGATGTGAAGAATGATTGGATTATTGTCGCACTGTATATAGTATAATAATCTATATCGCAGCCTATATCGCGGCAACAACATCCCGCAACACCTTCACAAGGGACGTGAGTTCCTCCTCTATCTCAAATTAGCAAGCATACTCGCCATCTCGTTATCGGGTTGACCTCACCAGTGTTATAGTGCAGCATACTAATCCGCACAACGCCATCCTCAATATCCTCCAGCCCGATAATATCCTTAACCAGTCGGTGGCTATACATATGTCCACTTCGGAAACCAAAGGGCGATCGCTTCTCGACCTCCTCCACGAACGCCTGGCTCTTAATTCCCCTGACCACAAAGCTGATCACGGGGACCCGAAGCTCCTTGCTTGCGGAGGGTTCCCCGTAGATTGTGATGCGCTCCTCTTCGTTCAGATAGTCCAGAAGAATCTTCTGCAGCTTTTCCTCGAACGTAGCGATCTGGTCCCATGCAGCCGAGACATCCGAGCCAAGGTACTCCAGCACGCGGGGGATGCTCTGTGTCATTTCGTAGCTGGCGGACGCCAGGTTGAGCTTCAGGTCGAGGGTTTCGGTGCTCTTGAAGTAGTGGCACAGCGGGCTGATCTGGTCGTGAATCCGCGAGGCGGCGTACAGTTGGGCGATGTGGGGGCCGTAGACTTTGTACCACGAGAAGGCCTGTTTGTGTCAGTGGGTACTTACTGACAGACCTTGCACACTTACGTAGATATCGACGTCAAGGTCCTTGACATCCACTTGGCGGTGAGGAGCAAGAGCGACGCCGTCGACGCATACCAGAGCCTAAAGCGCGTGAGACATGATCGCAAATTGCAGCAGGGACTCATACGCGAGGATACTGATGCACTATTTCAGAAATCTTCTTGACATCGCTAATGGTGCCCGTGATGTTCGAGGCGTGCGGAAAAGCCACGAGCCTCGTCTTCTCGGACAACAACGACTTCAGCTCATCGGGGTCGCAAATGGGGTTCTGACGGTCGGAAGCCGACCACCACTTGACAGTGAGTCCCAGTCGCTTTGCGATTCTGTCCCAGGCGGCGGAATTGGCCTCGTGGTTCAATTTCGACACGATCAGCTCGTCTCCGGGCTGGAAGTCGAGGGCGGTCGACAAGTTGTGGAGGAGCTGCGTGGTCGATACGCCCAGGCAGATCTGAAGGGAGTGTTCGGTCAGTATTGTGATGGATTGAGTCGAGTTATCGTACCTCCTCGGGCTTTGCGTTGATGAACTTGGCTGCGGCTTCGTAGCCGAGACCGTAGGCGGCGGTTGACGCTTTGGCGACCTTGTAGGTGGCACCCAATTGAACGTTGGTGGTTTTGAGGTAGTTCGTGATCCTGCAACGGAGTCATATGAGAAGGTGCTCTTCCTAATGCTTTCACAAACATACGATTCAATGACTGTATCCAAGGCTTGGCTGCCTCCCGCGTTGTCGAGAAATACCTGTTCCTGATTCAGAGCTGGAAAGCGAGATCGAGCCTCAGCAATGTTGAAAGTCATCTTGCTTGCAACTTAAAGGAGATAGTATGGCTGTAGATAGAGGGAGAAATGATGTGGATGTTGTTTTCATCAGAGCGTGACTGAGAGAGAGGGGAGACGATAAGACAAGAAGAAGCTCCCCTCCCCCGCTTGGTACAGATCGACTTCCTTCCTTCCACTTTCTACTCCGTACGCCAACAAAACATTCTTCCCCTCTTTCTCTCCCCACTTCTCAGAGATACTTTCCATTCAAACAACACCACCTTGCAGGGATATCGCCACGTTAATATATCGTGCCATGCGTGTGCAAGTGCACAAGGATGACATCTTTGCCCTATATACCAGTAGACTGGTCTGCCAAGACGCAACAGCCAGTTTCGCCTCGGTTATCTGCTGCATGCGGAGGGATGGTGACATTACTGTGCCACTTCGATACCACCTCCCCAGGTGAAACCGCGTCAAATCTTATCCAATCCAATAGTGGACGATACATCACAGTCGATTGACTGGCGGACTACCCGACTGCCACCCATGGATCGAATCCAGATGCTCCAAGCGGCCCAATGCCTGAGCTGGAGCTTATTTCTAAGAGACGCACGACAAAGGCCCAGAATCGGTCAAAGTTATTTTATGAAGAGCAGACGCCTAGCTGGAACCCTTCGCCCTCCGACCTTCTTATCGGTCTGCGACTGCCTGATCGCATGTGGCATCCAATTGTGGGCCGCCACAGCTGTCATCCAGCAGGGGTGCTTATCTTGCTTATCTGACCCTGGGGCATCGATCATCGATGGGAGCCTGCAGGGTTTAGTCAATCGTCGGGCTATCTGCAAATAGTTCGTGGGTGCGACTGAGTGTGCGGCAGTTTCATCCCTTGCGTCGGGCTCATTATAATTGCTTTTGCGCATCCGGCTGGCCGCCTTGGGGCGTCATCTCAATCGCATCTCAGACCACAACGGACGACTCCAAACCGCAGCTATGAAGTTCAATCGGCCTCATTTCCATGTGGCCCAGTCGAGGTCTGCTTTTGCAGAGGGGAATTCTCGATGGACGAATCTCGATCTTGATCCGGTGCCTTTGCATCGCCGAAAATGGGGCCCTCTCAGCTTCATCTGTGCGACTTCTCCAGACATTCAGTCCGCAATTTCGCTAATCAGTGCTAGCTTATTGGATATCGGACGCTTTTAATGTGGCTACATGGCAGTTCGCTAGCAGCATCATTGCCGTCGGCCTCAGCTGGCGCGAATCACTCGCCATCGTCGCCATCTCCTTTTTCATCATATCGTTTGTCATTGCCGGAAATGGCGCGGTGGGTGCGATTTATCATGTCCCTTTTCCAGTGATCGCGCGAGCAAGCTGGGGCTTCTGGGGATCATATGTCGCCATCGTCTCTCGGGTTATCTTGGCGCTGTTTTGGTTTGCCATTCACAATGTCAACGGAGGAAATGCAGTGCGGGTCATGATCGGCGCCATCTGGCCCAGTTTTTTGAAGCTGAAAAACGACATCCCGGAAGACCAGGGAATCACCACGAACGGCATGGTGAGCTACATGATCTTTTGGATCATCCAGCTGCCTTTCCTCTGCATCCACCCGAACAAAGTGCGGTGGCTGTTCGTGGTCAAGTCTATCATTGTTCCGATCGCTTGGATTGCCATTTTGATCTGGGCTTTTGTTGCCGAGGGCGGAGGGGATATGTTTGCGCAGAAGCCGACGGTGTCCAGATCGAAGTATAGCTGGGTGTTTTTGTCGAGCATGACTGCAGTCCTTGGCAATTACGCGACATTGAGTGTGAACCAGGTATGCCCTCCTCCTTAAGATCACTGGCGAGAGTGTCTAACGCGGTGCAGTCCGATTTCTCTCGATACTCGCGGGTCACCCCAAAGTGGCAGCTTCTGTACGTTCCAATGCTGCCGATCGTGTTTACATTCATCTCGTTCATCGGCATTGCTGCTTCTTCGGCGGGCCAGGCCCGTTACGGTGGCACGATCCCATGGGACCCGATCGACTTGATCAGTCACTGGTCGAGTCGAGCGTGTCGGTTCTTTGCAGCATTCTCGTTTCTGCTGGCTTCTTTGGGAGTCAATATCTCTGCCAACTCGATCTCGGCGGCGAACGATCTGATGGCACTGTTCCCGGGTCATGTCAATCTCCGACGGGGCCAGATTATTTGTGGATTGGTATCCTGGGCTCTTGTTCCGTGGAAGATCCTCGAGTCGGCGGGCAGCTTCATGAACTTCATGTCTGCATATGCGATCTTCCTCGGGCCAATTGCTGCGATCATGCTGTGGGACTTTTGGGTTCTGAAGCGGCGGAAATACGACACCTTGGCGCTGTATCAGCCGCACAATCCGATCTACCGGTACACCTGGGGGGTGAACTGGCGAGCCATTGTGGGGTTTGTGGTGGGCGTGGTACCGAGTCTGCCGGGGTTGATCAACTCGGTGAACGGGAGTATCTCGGTGGGCGTGGGGATTCACCCGTATCAGTTCGGGTGGCTGTTGGGGTTTGTGGCCACCAGCATTGTCTATGTGGGGCTGTCGTTCTGGCTCCCCGCACGCGAGTCGATCATAGCGGAGGCTGTGATGGCCGAGGAGATCTACGAGGGGCGAGACGGAGTGGAGGGAGTGTCGGGCTCAGACGAGGCGTTGCACGAGGAGAAGGTAAAGGTGTAACGCAGCGGGACTTTATATCATTTACTGTACGCAGCAGGAGTTCCGCAGATTTAGTTCCGCAAATTTGAAGCCGCAACGCAAATCCATTTAATACCCACCAACGCCAGTAACTAAAGAGAGAGCACACAATCAATCAAACATCCAAACCCGCGCCGCGCGCGTAAACCAAGGCCTCCTTGAGCACCTTACTAACAGCCGACGAAGCCCTACCGACCTCGCCACCATCCTGGCGCGCACTCTCGACGCCGCGCTCAACCGCCTTGAGGAACTTCGCCCCGAAAACACGGAACCGATCCTCGCGCGTCTCATACATCTCGCCCTCCTCATCCCTCGGCTGCCCAAACAGATTCAAATACACATACGGCTGAGCCGTCTTGGGGAGCATATGCGCCTCGACGGAGGCGAGAGGGAACTCCCAATTCGCGACGCCACCCGCAACTTTAACATTCGCATCCCCGTCCCCCATAGCCACATCCCCATTCCTATCCCCATCATCCCCCCCAATTCCCACAGCTAAAAAACCCGCTAAGACCCCCAGAATCCTAACGACAGGCCTCCCCTGGGTCCCCGCCTTGCCAAACGCCGCGCGGGAAGCAGACCACTTCGCCGACTCATCAGTATGCCAGCCGAGCACACTGAGAAAGCAATTCAGAGTCTTAATCCACCCACCCGCACAACCCACAACCTCGGCGCCCGCAACCTCCACCAACCAGGCTAGAACCTCGACGGCGGTGCCCCGCACATCAGCAGCCAGATGCGTCATGCCGGCGCGCACGAACGGCAGGAGCTGGGCGACGTGGTCCTGGACGTCGCGGGGCGGGAGCAGACGGAACAGACGGAGGAGGTTGGTGCGGACTGAGGCGCTGCTGTCGAGGATCAGTGGCGTGAGGGTTTGGAGGAGCGTGGCGGTTGGTTGTGGCGGCGCCCTGCCGCTGGGCGTGAGGTTGGAGAGGTGCGTGGTGAGATGCGCGAGAGCGTCGCGGCGCTGGGTGTCGGATTTGGAGGACAGGAGGGACACGTTATGCGTGAACTGGCTGCTGCTTGTCGGTGCGTGCAGGGTTAGGGATTGTTGCGTTAGGGTTATGCCTATCCTCTTGTTAGTATCTTTGCTTTCCTCTCAGAGGGGTGAAGGGGGTGGGGGTAAAAGGGGGACTACTCTTGGCTTTGAAGCTTGTGTCGGTGAAGTTATCCGGCTTGACTTTAGTTTTGCCGACTTTTAGTTTCGCTTTCTGGCTCTTGGTTAGTTTCTGGATGTATGGCGTGGATGCATGTATGCATGCATGTATGTATGATGATGGGCCGGGCGGATGGGTGGGTGTACTTGGAAGTCCTTCTGTTTCTCCTTCTTCTTCTTGGCGCTGGAGCCCATTTTGAATCCTCTGACGTCCCGGTCGGCGACGGTTCTACGGTTTGAGGTCTAGGTGCGCTGTTGCGTGCTGGCCAGGTCGTGGTGTCGTTGGTTTGCGCGATTTGGACGGCCGATGATTTTTTATACTGTCACGTGAGGTCATGTGAGAGACGTTCTGTGGCGCCATTGGCCCGTGGGAGTATAACACATCCCGGATGGATGTATGTTGCGAGAGCCCTGAGCAGAGCACAGCGCATTAGAAAACAATAAATCAATACATCGATCACCAGGATATAAAGATTTCCGGGGGAGAACCCCCGGACCCCCCTTCTCTTCAGCTCCCTGGAACCCTCATACAACCCACTATACCTAGATACAATAAGTCCCCGAACAGGCAAGCATGAGGTCACATAGGCAGTGCGTACCTGCCCTAAAACCACCGATAAACAAACCGCCGACTTCACGGCACCACCACCACCATAAAACAAACCACAGCATATACGTACCTACCTCATACCCATCCCTACCATATAATATCCATACACCTAGCCACCAGACCCAGAGCCAAACAAAAGAATGGACCGCACAGCCCTCCGCCAGCGCCACCCCAGCACCAGCACCACCCTCCCCCCACTAACACCCAAAAGCATCCCCCAAGAACCAGACGTGAACCCCTACCTCCTCTCCGAAAAGATCACCTGGCGCAGCCAGGCAACATGGACAACGCTGCACCACGAAACAAGCAACATCTACACGCACCTAATCCCCGCGCTAATCTTCTCAAGTCTAAGCCTGGTCACAACCCTCCCAAACCTGCACCTAGCAAGCTGCACAATCTGCCTGCTCCTCTCAGCAGCCTACCACGCCAACAACCACCGCTCGCCCTACGCCCTGAAAGCCGACTACTGCGGGATCCTGCAGTTACTGGTCGTGAACTTCGGAACGGGGCTGCATTATGCGTTCGGGGATCGGAGGTGGCGCAATGGGTATATTGTTTTGGTTTGTCTCCCCCGGGCCATCAACCTTCCCATCAAACCTTACTAGCTAACCCCAAAGGGAAAAAAAAAAAAGACAATCCTCCTAGCCCTCCCCTCGATAACCCTCCACCTGCACCCCTCGCTCTCACGACGCGAGATACCAACAAGTAGCAAGACGCCCCAAGAAAAGATCGACCCAAACCGTACCCTCCGAGTTACCTCGTTGATTGTCACCGGCCTGAGCGCGCTAATCCCCATCGCGCATCTGTATGCGCTGCGCGGGTCTGCGTATCTCGTTGCTGTCGGGGTGGGTTGGTATATCCTTGAAGGGGTGGTGATGATTGTTGGGGCGGTGGTTTATTTGGTTTGTTATTCCCCCCCCATCCTTTACTTTCTACCAGGGTTGATGGGGAGAGAGAGAGAGAGAGAGAGAGTCAATTGGGGAAGGAGGATAGGCTAACACCTCACCTTGAACAGAAAGAAATTCCCGAGAGCTGGTACCCCGACAATAAAGTGTTCGCGCTGTGGTCGTCGCATGCCTTTTGGCATGTGCTCGTTGTCTTGGGCATGGTGGCGCATTCGATGGGGTTGGTCTGTGCTATGAGGGTTGTGAGGGAGTAGACCCGGGTAAAGGGGTGATGCGTTGGGATAGGTTGACTGGATGAGGATGTGTTACTAGGGACGATAGGCTTGTTGTGACTATACCTAGAGCAGTCGTGTAGAGGAAAGTTGGCGGTACTGACACTTCAGCATCGAGGTAGACATACCTCCGGCCCAGCAGGCAGAACAGAGACACAAGACTAGACTGGAATAACTACATTCTTACCTTACCTATGCATCCTACCATCCATACATCCCAACACTCCTAGCTACAAGCTACTCAAACAATCAATCATGATCATCAATCTCAATTCCACTAACAAAACCATAACCATAACCATAACCATAGACATCGACATCAATCAACATCAACATAAACATAAACATATACTCATCCATAATTCTATCAACCAAATCAAAAGCCAAACGATGATGCGCACTTCTGCCCGGTCCCGAGTCTCAACAAACCAAATGGAAAGAAAATCACAAACATAAAGACCGGGAGCCGGGACAGACGCGATTGTATCAAGCAAGAAAAAGCACAAACAAAAATCACAACATCAAGCTAATCAATCCGCCCCAGGAGATAAGAGAAGAGGGGCGGGTCATCATGCGATCTTTCCACCACCCACAAAATAATTCAAGCCATTATCTGCTGCTTCTGGCCATCCCCGAAAAAAAAGATAAGAGAAATTCCCACATGTCGACTCGAGAAAAGGTTCATTAAAACAGACCCGATGCGAACCCCCTCGGCTAGCGAGTCGTTCATGCATCTTGGATTCGATCGAGACGGGAGTCGACTGCGGTCATCATGTCTTCTATGTCATGGAAAGGGTTCGAAGGAGTGTTGATAGGGATAGTCGAGAACGATAGTACGTATCGTGTGTCGACGATTATCGAGATTAAGGTAAGAAGGGAGAAAGAAAAAAAAAGGTGAGGCGATTAAGCTGCGCTCACAAACTCATCGTCAGCCATTCCCACTCCTGACTGGCTCCCTGACCGCCAGCAATACTGTGATTGACAGGGTTGGCAGCAGCCGGGGGCATGGCCGGCGCCAACGGGACTACCTTCGAGCGACCCGCCGACGAGAGACTCGACTTGCTCGGATCATCGACAGCGTCCGCGTCCGTGGCCTTTTCCAGCCGGCGCTGACGCTTGGGCACCACCTGAACCGAGGTACGAGCCTGGCCAGGCGAGGACGTCGACGGGGTGGACTTCGGGGGCGCAGCCGCAATGGGCACCACTCCCGCAGCACGGCTGGAGGAGGGCGGGCCGCTGGACATGGCAGGCGGGGACTCCGACGAGGTCGTGCCACTCTGAGCCCGGCTCGACGTGGGCGTGGTCACACTCGCCTGTTGCACCGAGTTCTTGCGCGCGGACTTCTTGGACGACCGCGACGCACCCACCGCGAGACTGTTGGCACTGCTGCGGTTGCGCTTTTTGATCACGTCTGTCTTGAGCGACAGGGGCCGTACCACACCATGCAACTTCAGGAACAAGCCACAAGCGTTACACAGCGGCTGTCCCTCCGGGTTGCGCCGCCACAAGGGGGTCGTCTGCGTGAAACAGTTCGTGCAGGTGGTCGGCCCGCTGCTCTCGCCGTTCTTGGAACCCCCGGGGCTGGCCGGACGGGAGGGCACGGCACTGCTCAATCCAGACTCGGGCGGGGTGTTGGGCGACGTATGAGAGGTATTATTGGCGTTCATGCTCTGGCGCAGTAGTTGCGAGGTGTTGGGGCTAGAGGTCGTGCGGGCAATCTTCTGTCGACGGGGATCCTGCTCCCGGTTGCGGACCTCGCTGACCGAGGCAGCCGACCCGTGCGTGCGGCCCAGGCTACCGGCTTGGCCCCACTCACTCGGGGTGTCCATCATGTCAGCCGACCCGATCGTCACATGCTTCCGATGCTGAGCCGCAAAGCCAGGCAGGGAGTGAAATGAGCCGGGGAACTGCGCATCCCACTGCAATCCCGCACTCAGTTCCGCAGCCTCATCGGCCAGATCGTGGGGCATGGCCAATCCGGCCCGGTCGGAGAATTGATTGCCGTCGTCGTCCTCGTTGTCCGAATCCGCTCCGAAGCTGAACATGGCTGCATGGGAAGCACCAGTCCCGAAGTCGCCCAGCACCTGGGTCGGATCCACGTGTTGCGGCTGAGGAATGGGGTAGCCCGGCGAATGCATCGACGAGGGAGGGTTGCTGGCGTGGTGCGACTGGTCCTGGTTCTGGTTGTACATGTAACGCGGCTGCAACGAAGCCGACAAGTTCGAAGATCGATGCGTGACGTAGTTGGGAACCCGCCGCTGCGTGCGCGCATCAATCGACGGCATGTCAAAGTACAGATTGTGCTCGCCATCGTAGGCCGGCTGCGGCGTCGAGGCCGTGGACTGGTACCCCGACGGGGGCGGAGAAAAGAAATCGGTCGAGTTCAGGGACGAGGCCACAGGCGTGTGCGCATACAGATTGGCGAACGGATTTCCGGATGTCATGGGCGAGTCGCTCGGGGAAAACGTGAAGTTGGTCTGGTAGGGGCCAGCCGAGGTCAAGATCGGGTCGTCCCCAAGGTTGAACGTATCCAGCCCAAAGGGCATATTGGCAATCGTCTGGTTGGCCGGATGGGAGGGTTGGTGGTTGGCATGGTGCAATGCGAATGCCGACGACGCATCCAGTGTGTAGTCGGGCACAGCGCCCGCCAGGTCGGGGTCGTGGTGAGCCAGCATCGCGTTCGACATGGGCGGCACTTGCGGGGACGCTTCGGCCGGTCGCTTGCGGGTGGGAACTTGCAGACCAAAGAACTGACGCTCGTCAATGCTGGTTTTCCGAACACGACGAGGCACGTATCCAAATTCGCTGTTCTTCCGCTGGTCTTGAGGCGGATGGGTAAAAGAGGCAGGGACTGGGGTGGGCTCCGCCAGGTGTTCCTTGCGAGACGATTTGATCGGGATAGCCGCTGAGGCCGCTTCGCCCTTGGTGGCCACCGGAGAGGGATGGTCGGAGGGGGATTCAAAGGGGACAATGAAGTCATCGAGGTTCATGGGATCCGCGGCCAGGTCGGTGGTGGTGGAGGGTTGATGCAAGGCGGTGGGCGTTCGATTAGACAAACGCAGCTGGGCGATCCCACTGGGACCGGAAATACTGTGTCTGGTCGACATGCTGCCATGAAGGAGGAACGGTGAGCGATCATTCCCACCAGAGCGACCGTGCGACCGTGGGGAGGGAATCCGGAGAGCGCCACCTACCTCGATTGCTCGACGCGTTCCCGTTCCTTGCGTCTCAAACTCATAGCCATCATCCGCCAGGTCAAATTCTCCATACGCTCCTGGTTGGGGAGCTGGGCTTTGGTCCTAGAATAGAGCTTCCATATCTGAGTTGCCAAGGGATCGTTCCTTTGCATCTCATCCGAACAGTCGGTACTCTCACGGGGGGACTTCCATTCGGGGAAGAGGGAATCGTGCAGTAAGCCGTCGTGAGCCTGGGAGGAATCGGCGGGAGAAATGGGAGAATCGAAAGAGAGATCGTCGGAGAGTTGTGAAGAAGAAGGAGGAAGACGATAGTTGTTGTTGTGATTAGTGGTGGTGGTGGAAGAACGGCGGTCGGAGTCGGCGGAATGTAAGGTCGAGGCAAATGCCGCGGATTGCGTCGGTCGCACACCACTCATCCCAGACATCATGGAGGGGGAGAGAGGGCGTGATTGGTAGAGCCCACGAGGGGCAGACCGGGCGGAAGTTGGAAACAGGGCAAACTGATGGAATCAAATGATTAATCAGAGGGGTCTCAGCCCGGGCCAGATAAGAGCTGCAGAAGAATGGCGATCGGGAAAGACGGCGAAAATAGACCAGAGCGGGAAAGGCGATAAGAAAAGTGAGTGGGTGTGGGTGGAAGGGAAGAAGAAGAGCGCAGGAGGGGAAACAGGAAAAAGGAAAATGGATGGATGGATGGATGGATTGATTGATTGATTGATTGATTGGGGGGATGAAACGCACCACCAGTGGCAGGGGGGTGGGAAGAGAATAGAAACAAGAATGACAGAAAGAAGACAAGCAGAAAAGTGAAGTGCGGAGAGAGAGAGAGGAGGAGGAGGAGGAGAGAGAGGGAGAGAGAGAGTCTGTCAGTGTGTCTCTGTTCTGTCGGAGGGTCGGAGAGGAAGGGAGGGAAAGAAACGGGAAAGAGGAGAGAGAGAGAGAGAGAGAGAGAGGAAAGTCGGAGAAGTGCAAGTGGTGGGGATGCACGAGGAAATGAATATCGATTATTCCTCTCTACCCGCCTTAAACGAAAAAACAGTCACCTTTCCACCACTCCCTCTCTCTCTCTCTCTCTCTCTTGGTCCTTCCTGGCAATGCTGTTCAATGCTGCTTCTCTGCTGTCTGTCCCCCGGATAATAATCGGACACAGATCCCAGTAGACTTGCAACGTTTGAGGGGGGTAGAAAAAAAAAGGTAAAATAGAATGATAGCAACAGTAGGCAGGTATGAACGGAGAAGAGTGGGCAAAGTATGAATATAATGATGTCAAAAAGGATCTCAAGCCCACTTCTGGTCTCCAGAACAGACAACTCTCTCTTTTTGGAATCAATATTAATAGAGGATTGAGATTGACCAGAAGGAAGAGAACGCGATGCGAATAATAATCAGTCAATCAATCATTCCATCCATCCATCCATCCATCGATCTCTCCCAAAGAGGCGATGACGGTAATTCAGCCGGAAGTGCAGGTGTGCAGGACACACAAAAGCTACTTTCTAGTGGAGAAGGAGACAACCAGGGAAAAGAAAAAGAAAAAGAACAAGAGAAAAGTGGTGAGACCAATCGAGTCAATCAACGGCCGTGCTTTTGACTTCGATCGCAGCTTGGATGCAACTCCCTGGCCCTTTCTGCGCCGGCTTTTCCTGTTTCAATCCATGGGTGGTGGTGCGTGCATACCTGGTAGGTTATGGGTTCGGGAATAGAGAGAAGAGTTTCCCCCCGTCGGTTCCACCTGAAGGAGTGGGAAAGGTAGCAATTACACAGGGCCGGGGGTTGCCTGGTCGAGAGGAGACACGCAATGGAATGAGGTTCGTGGTGTTGCTGATGCTGATACTGTTGCGGTTGCTGATGTTGTTGTCGGTAGTTGTTGCTGGCTGGCTGGCTGGCTGCGGATGGAGGGGCTAGACCCTTCCAGCACACATGACGCGGTGGTAAACTATATTCGGAAGAAGAGCAATGAGAAAAGGAAAAAGGAAAGAAGAAAAGATGGAAAGATGGAGGGCGGGGAGAGAGAGAAGCAGAAGACTAGAACGAGATTAATTAAGAGGAAAGAAGAAGGAGGAGGAGGAGGAGGAGGAGGAGGAGGAGGAGAAACACTGGATCCAAGGGCTGGATGTACTGAGTACTAGTAGTCCCCCAGTCTGACAACCCCGTCAGTAATATTCCCCGACACAGAGGCAAAATCAATGACAGATGACGATGGAGACCAGACAACATTAATCAAGAGGATTTAGAGGAGGGGAAAAGGTGGGTTCGGGAGGGTGAAGGACAGAAGAACAGAGGAACAGAAAGAGAGAGAGAGATCTAATTATCATTCAAGACTTACGGCAGTGGTTCTTGATTTGCCAATGGGACCACAGTCTTCGGTCGCCATGAAGTGTACAGTACTTAAATTATTGTTATAGTGAGACTCTAGGCAAAAGTAGTCTATCCCGATGGTCCGCCAATAGGTTAAATTGGGGCAGTGAGTCCGAATCCATGATTGATCCACCTCCCGTACCGAACGAACGGGCTGTCGGTCGCTGATTTGTCCTTGGCAGCGGGCTCTGGTAATTTATACTGTCCGTTCCGCTGTCTGGAGGATTGCGGCGATGGTGATGTGAAGTCGGTGGACGAGACAGACAAAAGATAGAAGCAGAAAGGGGATACCAGGCAAGTTGGACTACCAGAACAAGAGCAAGCACCCTTCCAATCTCCCTCCCATTGAGAATGCAGACCCGATGATGTCTCTGATTCATCGCGATGTCGGGTATCAACCTCACACACACTCTCTGTCTCATACTGCTGCTCTAGAGGACATTGCTTCTCCCCTCTGTCCCTCCATTGCCCCTCCTTCACCCTCCCTCGGCCTAGATCCGCTGGCAGGATGGAGGCAATCTCCATCCAGCCATGCAGTAGCCGCACCACTAAAGGAATGCATTGCAGTCCTTAGGCAGGTTCTGTTTAAGATCCCAAGAAAAAGCACTGCCGTGGCCGGGAAAAAAAACTCAAGCTAAGGTACAGTAAGCTCGGTGCAAAGTGCAGTGCAAGTGCAGGGGACAATCAACCCCCGGGTGCGACAGGCTAACCCGTACCGCAGTAATACCGAAACCGCCAAACCTGCACGTCTGAAAACTAGCGGTTATTTTGGATGAGAGACGGGGACTTTCTCGAAGACACTACTAAAAGTGTAAGCTGCGCAATTTAGATTAACTTCGAAGAATGGGAAGCAATTGGATAGGCTCCTGCTGCCTTGGGGTTAGCCGCAGCTCTTGTGGGGGAGGTTTTTCCGAATACACGAAGCTTCTCTTCCGGTGGCAGAAAGTCAGAGAGAGAATAAGCAAGGACATCGATCACTTTTTAGGGAACTCCAGCTAGTTTTGTCATGTCGGTCATGGTCTGATGATGTATAACTAACACCATTTAGCGTGAGAGGGTCAGAATTTTTGACATCAACTTATTGAGGCCGATTGATGACTGCACTAAGCTCACATCCACCAGAAGGCGAGCAACCTTAATACTGGGCTGTCTGAAAAGCCATGTGCCTGACCTGACAGTGGTCCGTCCTGATCAACCAAAGAGCATGGTGGGAATTTGGGGTGGGAGGGGAGGAGACGGAAGGGAGGTCCTCGTCCGGCCCAGACGGACTGCCCGGAAAGAAGATGTGTCCATGTCCCCGCCCCGCCGTGGACAGTAGAAGGTGGACACTGCACACTGCACACTGCACACTGCACACTGGGCTGAGTACGTTCACGATGACGGTTGCGATGACTTCGCCGACCCTGTCAGTGGTTGGTAGGGTCGCTGCTCACTTCTAGTGCTCCGGCTTGTCTGTGGACCTGTCTTCTGGACCCGGAGGGACGGGCATAGGTCCGGATCGGACGCACCGTCTCCGATCAACGGCGCGGTTGTAAATTGACACGACAGCAGCTCTCAATGCAGCGTTGATGCAGTAGTGGCTACTGTATATTGTACACTGATTGACTAGTCCGACCAACTGCAGATTCGCTACTCCAACAATCCATGCTATAGATGGTAGTCACCCCATCCGTCCGAAGAGGGGGTTGGGCCTGCGGTGCGCGGATTTGATTCCAACAAGGTCCTGTTACTATTACTAGTAAAGTAGACAGTTAAGATCGCAACTACCGGGGAGAACCAAGGGAGGGTGGAGGGTCCAGAAACGCTCAGATCCCCTGCACCGCACCGGAGATAGTAATAGTGGCCGTGCTATAGATGCGATTCGGCCGGTCATCGGCAGGGAGGGCTACGGTCAGTGCGATTCTGCTGCAGACCACCGAAGGACAACACCGGTCACCGGTACTCTTGACATGCAGGAGAGTCTCCGTTCATAGATCTGATCGATAAAAAGGTCTACAAGGTGAGTCAACAACAGGTGAGAATTCTAATCCCGAGGCGTCGTCCTGAATCACCCCACTAGATTTTCCGACTACCTGGAACACGTCGGCCTCGTAGTCGTAGAGATATAGATAGAATCAGGATCATGGTTCGTATAGCTTGTCCACTCCGTGCTCCTGCGATGTCTTTGAACCAAAGTACAGTCCATTATTGCCTAGGGGTGAATTACAAGGGTGTGATTGGTGGGGCGGTGAAGACCATCATAGCAAAGGATCCGGATCGGTTTCTAGTCTGAGTCTCCTTGGGCTTTGGGCTGCCAATCTAGCTTCGTGAGTGGGCGGGCGGGCTCTAAGACTCCTGTGCCAGGGTCGTTGGACGGGCGACGACCATCATGATGATATGGATCTGATCAACATTGGGGAAGAGTGAGTCTGATGTCACTGTTCTCGCTCATCATGTTTCTATTCTAGAACTGCAGGAGAAAGCTGCGATGTACGTCGAGGAAGATACCAGATCCGGAGAGGCAACAATCAACGGAGATCGTTCTGGTACATAGACCCAATGCCTGGGAACCAGTTCAGAGAGCAGCAACTAGCAACAGGCAGAGAAGCGACAAGCGTGGGGGGACAATCCTCCGGCGTAGACTACTCCTTCTTAGCCCTTGACTACACTGGAACTTGACCGAGAAAAAGAAAGCTGAGGCTGCCCAGAATCCCTAACTTACCCGATCCGGCGTATGTGCCGGTATTTGGCGCCAGTACTGTCACGACTGTCACAACCCTTTCAAGCGTGTATCACCGGAGAAAACAAGCATTGAACAATCGGCAAGGACAGAGAGGACTGAATGAATGAATGGCCACTCACGCTACGAAGAATCCCTACAGCCGCATCCCATCCTCCCTCCCTTTGTTCCACTCCGACCGCCAGGGATATTAATCAATGATAATATCCACGATTCAGGTTGATGAACGCAGATCCACCTTGCACTGCGGGTCATGCACTCTTTACCTCGAACACAGCAAGCGTCTAGAGGCAAGAGACAGATGGCCTGGACAGACCAGGCACACATCTGTCTGAAGGCAACGCAATGACATTCCGGTCGGCATTGTGATACTCATGGCTAGATCCCCGTTCGGATATGCAGCTACTACATCGTGTCAGCAGGGAAACCCGAATCGGTTCGAGTCCTTGTTGTAGAATCTCAATCCAGCTTGGCTCGTCGGTCTGGTCAAGGGTAGCGCTACACATCCCGACTCAAATTGATGACGCTGGTGATCATCAACAATAACATCATCGTCATCCTCCTCAGCAGGACCCGTTCGTATCTCCGAAGCACAGTGCACACTGCGGTGTCGAAAGCACGGAGCAAGAGATGCCCCTCTCATCCCAGCCCCTGCGGTGGCGAAGACTTAACGGAGCTAGGCGACCTGTAGAGCTATGATAGAGCCAAGACGCGGCCAGCTCGTTCACGGTGACCGTTGGCCGTCATCGTCGGTCGGTGTAGAGTCCGGGGGTAATGGACGAGACGGGCAAGAGAGCACAGGACGATGGACAGGACAGAAACCAACCACTGCCGCGGTCCCTCGGTCCTGCCAGACGAACACACACGGGCCAAACCGTCCCCGTTGTTCCAAGAGACAAAGTTCCTAGAGCACGTTTTGCTCCCTTTCGGCCCCACGCGAGGAACGACCGCGAGGTCCACCGCGCTAGTGCTTGATAATCGGTGTCTGCCACGCTAAACGACCCATAATGCAGCAGAGATAAGGCGTCGCAGATAAGCTGATAAGAGTGTAATTAGCCTTGGTCATCGGGACCAATCGTTGGCCGGCTAAATGAGCGAGGCAACGTAATCGTGACTTTGTACCTTTTTGAACGGAGAGCATCAGAAGTACGAGCGACCAGAGGAGGAAGGAGAAGGGGAGGGATGTGACTAACACAACACCAGCAGGGAATAGGGAAGAGGATCAGCTCACATGTAAGAGTACCCGTAAAAGAAAGGAAAGACGATTTTGCCCCATGGAACGAGAAATAAGTGGTTTCAGCAAATGACAGGACTGGGATGGCTGAAGTGGCAAAGGCAATTATAGAGATCGATGCTGGAAGAGGAAAGGTAGGCGAAGATGATGAGCTGACGGGGAGGATGCCTAGTCCGATCGCCGTATCTCCGGATGACTAATCAGATGATCTCTCGGTGCGAGGCAGTGAGTGAGTGAGTGAGTGAGTGACCGATCAACACCACCATCCATCACCGCCCGCCCGTGTCCACATCCCATCCCATCCATACACCTCCCCTTCTCCCCAGTCAACCCCGTCATCCCCCGTCAGCTTCCGTCATCCACCAGAGTCAAACTACCCGGGGGCGTCGTCCAATGATATTCCTTATCGACTATAAGATAGTCCGTATAGCTTCTGCGGCCGGGATCTGAGACGACAGCCACGCAACCCCAGCATGGCTTAGGATTGTTTCCATTTTGGTCCGGATGCAGCACTCCAGACTTCCGACGGCACCCTTGATCAGCACACTGACCAACTGGATCTCCTGGTGTGCCTGGGTCTAACCCACTCGTGTAAGCTCACCGTCGTGATAGCATGCCTCAAGCTGGTCCGCCACGGCTTGACATGATCGGGATCAACCTTCGGCAGGTATGGATGAATGTTTCAAGCTGGGAGGGGGAAAGGAGTCGGTTGAAGCACCCTTGCCGTGTGTGAAGCAGCAAATAGCCCAGAACATCACGCAATTTTGGCAAAAGACTTTTAAGCGAAGACGCCACCGGCCGGAGCGATTTCAACAAGGGGAAGGCAAAATGTATACTTCACCCAATGTACGTGAGTAAAGAAGGATGATACCTCATCCGCCTATAGTCATCATCATCATCATCACCATCATCAACAGTTCCACTTCTGGGGCCGACACGATGGGACTCTCGTCATTCCCCAGAAGCCAACCGGCTGTACCCCATATGAACCGCTCCCTGAACCGCTCCCGAGATGCTGAGCTTGATCGTCCTCCATCCTTCAGCTGCGGAATGCCCGATCCAGGCATCCTTTGCTTGGCAGGCGGGCTATGTGTGTGCAGTGTGGCGGAGTACATCTGGTGCAGAGCGAGACAAAAGAGTCAAATAGGAAGACAGATGAAGGTCATCATGTGGGTGTTGCACGCGAGAATCAAAACAATACTCGGCCATGACGGCGGGGATGGCTTGTCCTCCATCAGAAGGCAGCCAGGTTGGATGCTGCTTCTTCCTTTCCCCTCCTTTACCCTCGACTGCAGGATTGGTCAGATTGGTCAGATGCTTACCTACTTACATGATGCGGCCGTCGCGGGCGCATTTGCAATACGAAGCGATAGGTTTCCGCGCGACTCGAAGCTTTGCAGACAAGTTGAATCACGGTCGGGTCAGGCGTGGGTGGGCAATGACTCGACAAAGACGAGAGGATCACAGGTGTAATCAGAATGTAAAGTAACCTCGCATAGAATTGGGATGGTGGATAAGTGGGGAAGACGTGTAGATGTAGACGATATAATTCGATCCATGATGGTTCGGAGGGGAGCCGCAATGGGGTTTGGATGGGGAAAAGTGCGGGAAAAATGTGGAGGAATGATTGGGGGGAGGGGAAGACGGCAGCCACGCATAAGAGGGAACCAGTATCGCATCAACAAGTCAAAACGCACACGGAAAAGGATCAAGCACCATGAGGATGAAAAAGAATTGGTTCAAGAAGCGCACCGAGGGAAGAAAGACTGGAAGTGCCCAACAAGATCCATCACAACCACGATCCGGTCGCAATTGCCCATTGTCCTCCAGCTTCCCCACAGGAGACAGTATCCAGAAGCATCAGGCATCGCGCATTCAAATGGCGGTCAGAACTCTCAGACACTTGGGTTGTTGCCCGAGCCATACACATTCACTCGGACAGACACGCAGAGAGAAGATGAGACTCATAGTCCGGGATGAGCCTGGATTATGTACTGCAGTGCTCACTCCCTATTCTCGCCGCCCGACTGCCCCGAGGTTTAATCGCCTTGATAACTCTGCATATTGACACCATTGGGGATGCCATCGAGATAAGGATGAGTGGTACCGGACCCCTGCAATCTGTCCTCACAGTCATCAAAACGGGGCAAGACAGTCGAATCACAGTCGTGGAATCTGAAACCTATTGTTATCATCAAAGTATCAATCAATGTTCTCTCCCGTCCGAACTCCGAGGGCGATAAAGTGAGGCTATTTGACTGGTGCTTTCGATCCGTGTCTTGTTTCTCCGCATTCTCTGAACCCCAGACCGGAAGTTGAACATGGAATAGAGAACGGCTCATTCCGACGCCCAGGGGAACAAGAAGAAACACGGAAGATCCTGTCACGCACACGCAAAGCTTTTGCCTTTGCGGAGGGTTCTGACTCTGTTGAAGAATAAACACGAAACAAACCTCAGAACCACGGTGTCTTTATAAGCTCAGCTCTCCTCCCCTTCCGCACGAAATCGATTCCACCACCGAACCCTCTTATCACGACACGACCCCTATCAGCACGGAGTTCAGACATACTTTTTCTATCTCGTTTTCCCACTTGCTGCCTCACTTACCCCCCCCAGCTAGCCACGCGAGCGCTTCTCAACCGCTGCCCATCATCGCGATAAGCACGCAGCCAGCTGGTCCTCATCATTGGCGCTGCCGGCGCGACTGTCGTTATCATGTTTCCAATCCTTCACCGGGATCCGTGGTGTCCCGGGCGGCGATTAGATGGGATCCAGTATTGACCTTAAGGTGGGTTCGGACCGCCATTGCAGGTGTCAAAGGTAGGCGGTTTGTGCTCTGATCGCTGCCAATCAATTCGTCGGGGATGCAGGGTGAGTCGATAGTGGCGGGAGATGTTGCGATTAGGAAGAAGCAATATATAATGCACTAGTAGATGCCTCGGGCTCGCTCATGTCACGGTCAGAAATGAGTGGTTGACTAGCCAACACCTGAGCATTGAAGCCAGCCACCTTCAAGGCTCCAAGTACTTCCAACATAAATGTATTATATGCATAGACTGTACCGCTGGGTTGTGCTCTATACTCCGCGAAAGTCCTCCTACTGTACTGTACCTATATTAGTTACTGCTAAGACGATCATCTACGTATGACGTAATCGCAGGGTAACCTTAGCTCATTTTCGGCAGGTCCAACAACCACATCTGATCATCTAGCGATTCTTTTTTGTACTGCCCGTGGTCAAGCTTGATATAGATCGAGTCAATTCAGACATGCCACGGTGAGTAGAATTGGGGAACAAATAAGATATCGCAAGTGTCGGATGATGTTCGTTCGAAATCCATGATGCGGGGATCACAAACCCATTATAGACCATAGATTCTATACAGACTCAGTCTTTGGCGCCAGGATATAAAGTGCCGCACCTCAGCTATCAGATTCATACAACGATTTGACTCCTTTATCTTGATATGTTAGTCAGAAGCGAAGCTAACCAGTCGGGCCCTCCTCATCCGTAAGCACCCCAGTTCTGTACCACCTTCCAGGAGCTAGATATCGTAGCTAGGGACGGGCCTATGTGAGCAATCACCAACAAATACTGAAACTGTCGCTCAGAAGAGCCCGACAAAAGGATAATACTCTCAAGACCACCGATCATCAATCACAAACAGTCAGCCACACCTAGAAAACAGACTACGTAGCTACAGCATGCATCTACAATCAGCAAAGGAGGCTCACGCCTCTCCTTTCCGCGACGGCGCCGCCAGCCTTAAGCTCCTCTAGCAAATCTCTAGCATGCGCGAATGCGAATTGAATCGATCCTGTTAAGCTCACTATCACAGTCTGTGGCTTGGTACCCTGGCGATGTACTCAACCACACTCTCAGAGAGAATATACCCATTGGCTAGCAAGCGAGCGGATAGGCCGAGTCAGAATACGAAGACAAAAGTACGGGGTCACCCAGCCTCATACTCCTTCGCACAAAGTATAATGCCTCAAGGCCACAGCCGGAGTCTTCTAGAGCAGAGAACACAATTCCAAGGGGGAGATTCCCTCCAGAGCGAATATAGAAGTTCTCGCCGATCGACAGATACAGATGAAGAATTATTGTCCTTGGCCGTCCGACTCTTGAGCACACTTAAGGTTCTCCAGTGGAGGGTGAGGGAGCAAAAAAGTAATGGTGCAATAGAGCGACAATACTCTCGACTGCGATTGTCGAAGGGCATGTATAGTGTACTGGCACATGTTTTCCCAAGCGTGAAGGTACACTGTGAACGAAATTGTGTCCATGGAAGCCATAGGTCGGGACTGCAATTCCGGTAGGCGGATATGAAACTTGACGTGTCTTTGGGAGTCGTATACGAGCTGACTCCTTGCTGAGGGGTCGGATTCGCAGGCATGCTGCCTCTTAAACAGTTCATTGGTTGGAACAGGTTCAAGACAAAGGAGGTATGTGCCCGAGCAAGGAGAGCATGAAAAATAGTCTAGCCATGGCCATTGTGAAGCTGTCATCACCGAGTCAGTGACAACGCGACAACCGAGACATACTACAACATGGTAACACACGCCCCCCTGCAAGATCCGTCACACAGTAGTAATAGAGATACGGTCCTCGAATAACACGCAGATAGCTATGTGTAGTCATCGTCACTCTGGTCTGTGGACTCGATGACTGTCGGCCAGTGTTGCTTAGGCCCTGGTCACTCCGCTGGCTCGTTCTGAGCTATGACCTAAGGAAGACTATGAGGCTCTCTGGAGTGGTCTTAATGTTGGATAGAACATAATCACACTAGAATGGGATAGCCATTTTCAGCGGGTTCGCCCATATAAATACCGCATAGTCCTATGACAGTGCGCTTCACAAGTTTGCGTTAGGCCCCATTGTCAGGGAAGGCCAATTCATGGATCATGTTATGGTGCAGCTGCCACAGCCTCAGCTCTTTCTGCGCCATTATACAGTCTCGATAAGAGAGTCCATCAGTCGCAAGATCGCGGAACGTGCTGCAGTGACGATCAGCGAGCGCCATACACCTGAACGCGACTAGCGTGGTGAACTCACAACACCATCTTCAACCACAACCCATTTCATCCAATACTACCAACCACTCGAACCAAAAAGTTGTCCCAGCTATTTCTTCCACCTGCCGTAGATTCCCGATGACGTCTTCCGTGTCTCAATCGGATGGCTCGACCGAGAGAGGATCGTTATCGGCGACGTGTCAACCGACAGTAAGCAGGGTAGAATGGTGCAGAGTGTCCGTAATCATGCTGGCACAAATTCTCGCGCAGGTGTGTTCCTACAGGTTAGTGCAATAGCCAGTAGGGCATGATGCCACAAACAGCAACCTCAACACGATCGTCCCGTCACTCCAGATCCATTGGCAGAAGTGTCAAGGCAAAGGTACCTATTGGTTATCAGTTCGCGCATACCTCATCAAAGGTCCAACTTTCTAACCCACGAAACAAGAATCGCACAGCCGATGAAGGGATCGACAGAAGTAAAGGCCCAAAAAGACAGTCATCTGTCATCTCCTGGACTGAAGGAGAACGGAAATACGAGACTTCTTGATTCTGGGAAGCAATCTTAGCTTTAGCACGTTAATCGCCGTGTATTCCGAATGCGCAAAGGCATGCTAGCTTAATGTCTAGCTGGTGGAAAATTTAGATTGGGTTACCGATGATGCGTTCTCGGCTGACTCGAGGTTGGGTCACAAGACAATGAAATCCCCCCAACAAGGGTCCGCAGAGATGACTGGGATGATATCGCCATTTGCGGGAGAGGAAGCGAGGGGAAAAGCTTCGTGGAGCCCTGGTCTCTGTTGGTTCGCACCAGTTGCGGAGTGTTAGCAAGGCATCTTGGTGCTTTTCGGAGGCAAGCAATGGAAAGAAAGCCATTCGACGACAGAGGGGTCGGTATACTGGGCTGAAGCAGTTGGAGCCCAACCGGGGCGCCGAAATCAGAATCGCAGCGTGCGTTCAAATATACGGTGAGCCAACGCTGAATCAGTGGCTGTCTAGTCGCGGGGTACTATACATTGGTCACCAACCTCCCTCTCCTGCGGCTGGTGGGCGTTATTTCTCCTCCATCATCCCGATAAGTTACTGTCAGCTACGAGGGGTCGTGTTCAGGCCGAAGGGGTACAAGGAAGAAGGCATCGGTTGAGAGGTAGTAAGTTGTTTCGTGGATGGAGGTGATGGGGTATGGGTAGAGTGGTAAAATGAAGGAGAGAACGTGCTGTACTTTAGTTCTGGGATAGGTACTTCGATGCGACAGGGTTTCTGTGCCCAGAGATAGCAGAAATGAAGTGGTGGTAGGTACAGTACATACAGACTACAGCACCATCATCGTCCACACAGTGCTTACTTACCTACTTCATATTGCAACATCTATACATCCCCCTCCTCCTCCCGCACCGTTTTTAATTCCAAACCCTGCATTTTCGACCCAACCACAATGCAAATCAGGACGGGAAGTATCTACTTCAGACCAACAAGCTAGAACCATTCGCAACCGATGCGCGCGCTCTTTTCCATCACGGAGTAAGAGAAGCAGAGCGGAAATTCCGCCCCAGATTAGGGAAGAAGGAACAAGCTGATGCCACCATCCTTCCAGCCTCCTCCTCATTCTCTTCAATCTTCACAGCTAATCCCCAATGTTGCAACGGATAGTGGACGGTGATTGTGTGGATAAAACCTCGTCCCCTCCGCAGCCTATCCCCAAAATGCGGCTTTCTCCGGAGAGAAAGTTGGAAAGTCGCAGAAGCTTAACACGAGGGGATTAAAGCAGAAATCACGCATCAACCTATCACAATTCGGAAACCCATCTCGGTATTGTTTTTATTAGGGTAAAACCGGGCTGTTTCACCATGAGCGGCCACTTGTCTTCATTGGGAGATGCTCGACTGCATGTCCGTTGGTGAAGTGCTGCGGGTGGACTGGGGAGGGGACCGCCCTGACGTGTTCTGCATCCCAGATTGCCGACAATAGGAGGAGGGTTGGAAGGGGGCGGGGAGGGGGAGGGGGTTACAAATGCTTAATCAGTGAACGTGCAAGGTCTGATGTTATGGCCCGACCTCTTTGCTTCTTTTCCCGCGTTTTTATCTTATCTTATTTTATGTTGAGGGGCATTGACCATAGCTTCATGTTGCTGCAATGCTTTGAGCGGGAAAGGGTCCAACTTGTTCAACCGTGGGTTTTTCTTTTTCTTTTTCTTTTTTTTTCTGGTTAGGGTGGGAGAGATTTTCTATGTCTATGGGGTTGTCGGCCATAAGAGCCAGGGTATCAATCAATCTACTATACTACACCGCGACTAGTCTAGCGGTGTCAATCCGCTTCGCCATCTAGACTGCCACGAGACTGCTTCTCCACCACCAACGGGGCCACCTGAGTGGTTCGTCGCCGGCCCCAAGTTGAACCGATCAGTGTTCCTCGGTGACTTTCTGATGGCAGCGGATCAACACAATCTACAGTGATCTCTGAAAAGGAGAAGGACCCTGAGTCTGCGGAGGGGCAGTGGGAGTGGTAGTAAGTAGTACGTAGCCAGGACGAGAGGGGCTGGGCTCCGGTCGAGCTCGACCGGTGGGCGCTGGGCAACGACGGCGAGGATTCAGGGAACGCCTGGAGGACCGAGGCAGAAAGTGACCGAAGGAGATTGTGATTGGACAGTGAACCCTACGTTGGACAATAGCGTTCCTTGGATAGGTTCAGTTGTTGGCACAGACCAGAGAATCAAGCGGCGGTGACTGGGTACTACTGGGTAGGGTTCAGGCAGGAACAATTCCGAACAGACGGAAAAGCCATCACCATAAGATGACAGACAGCCTTGCGCCTGCTGCGAGGCTGGATAGAGTCTAGCCTGCTGGGCTGTCTTGCCGGTCGGGTGGCCCACCAGGAGGTATCTTCAGGGCTCGGAGAATTTCACCACATGGCCCTGTCTGGACATCCTGGCGTCTCCAACAATTATGAGGAACTGGAACAGGCAGTCCTTCACTGTTTCGTAAGTCTTAGTCCCTGCAGGAGCCGAGAGACCACCACCAGCTTGCAGGTGCCAGCCAGGGTGCTTCTATTAGAACTAGAAGACAAAGCAGCTGCACAGTCCAAGGCTGAGAGAGAGGGGGGCAACATCAATAAGTGAACCAATGAGGAATCAAATTCATTCAAGTGCCTGCGCAGTAGATGCCAAGTGTGATGATCAGATAAAGGTCCCGAGAATTGAGGCGAAATGGTTTCAAGTTTAGCAAACACAGGGGGGTGTGTGAGTGTGTGGGTTGGAAGTGTGGGAGTGTGGAAGGAGTGGAAAAGCAGCAGTAAAGCAGCAAGCAAACACTGCCACTGAACTAAGGCGGATCAGCGCAGCTTCGCTTACGTGTATACCCGCTGCCCGATCCCGCTAGCGACGCAGAGTTGAACCAAAAGAGCAATATCCACGCTTCCCTGACCCTCCCTGCCATCTGTCGTCGGAGCTCATGACTATCATGCTCCATTCAGTAAATGGGGTTATGGTTCATGTTGATCTGGTTGCTGAGCAGAACAATCATGATACCATGCGCTGCCCTGTCTGTCTCCTGAGAGGCTCTGTTGTTGCGGATTGCCAGAGAGGCAAATCTGGTTGTCCGTACAGCATGAGGTATTGTACAGTACACCTAAAAATAGTAAAAGTACAATGTGGCATCATCGGAGCCACCATCACAACAGCAGCAACAGCACCACCACCACCACCACTGAGACCTCCTCCAACAGCTTGCGTACGTACCTCTATCGCATGGCTTCCTGCCATTCAGCTCGGTTCCAGGTCTGAACTGGAACATAGACTAAGAATGGATCCGACCGTCGCATCCATAGCTACCGCCAAGGATGTTGATTAGGGAGGTTTCAGAAGGACCTTGAAGAATGGCGACTGAATACGGTCCTAGTCTGCCTGCCTATTGGGATAGTTTTACCAGTTTACACCTGAGAGAAGGTGGAAGTTTCATCAGTTTTCATCAGTTCTCTCCCTGCTAGTCAACTATATACTAACCACCGTGCTCTATGCACTTGCAACCTCGGTGACGGTGTTACACCCTGTTAGCGGGTCTCGCTCTTATCCAGTGGAAACCCGATCCGATCGTTAGTGTGAACTGGCAAGCGTCGCTCCAGACCTCGATGTCGGAATCGTGATATGCAGATACCCTGCACACCCTGGTCTGTCATCCTGGACCGATGCAAGTTGATCCCTTATAGACCACGACCGTCAGCCCAGTCCGGCCCAGCCCACTGGCCACACTAGAAGAATGCAGATGTGATCCTTAATCAAACCTGGGTCCCCAACCAAAAAAAGGGGCCCACCGCCTTGTGACAGATCTGGGCTGCCCGCCGACCAAAGCGGAGTTTATTTCCTGCAGCCGCAGGGGAGGGCTGTCTACTTGACGTAGTAACCTTCACAACTGCCGGGGGCCGTGATATTGGTGGAGGATATATCCTTGGGAGGGAGAGAGGGAGCATTTGCTGAATATCACCTAGTTCTAATGACTAGGAGGAGATTTTCTTTGGATGGGTATGGGACAGAGTGAGTAGGTAGTCTACTAATGGAACCTCGGAGGAGAGACCGGAAACAAAACGACACTAAGAATTGGAGGGAAGGATGGGGACACGCCCATCTGCCCATCCTCATTAACGGGCAGCAAGTGGGAAAGTGCCAAAGCACCAGTGAGAGGCCAGGAATGTGGGAAGTCAGGATGACGATTCGAATGTGAAATGGGAAGCAGAGGGTGGCTCACCAATCAACGGGGGAGTCGACCCCAGTTGATGACGAGTCCCGAGTCTCCAAGACTCTCCAAAAGTCTCCAGCGGGCTTCGAGAAGCTCAGCAAACTTCGAGGCCTCTGTTTCAAGTAGGCGCTAGTCCCTTTGAGGTAAGGTGGTTACCACCGCCTCGTCTGCCCAAAAAGGGCAAGTCCCTGAGATGCCAGTAAGTATAAGGTTTTGATTGGATCAAAACTGAGAATGGCCGTCCCACTCCTCCCCAATTCACTCGCTGATCCAATGGAACGCTGTATCCTGAACCCTGGGATCCAACGAGGAGTTAAATTTAAAACCACGCTCAGTGGGCAAGACCCGGGATCCAGATTCCCCAGTTCTTCAATTCTCATTGACAGGTCGCTCTCTCCGACACTCTCTTACTGTTACCTAGTTACTCTCAGCTACAGTGTCATCTCCCTATTCCTTATGCAGTAGTTCGGAAGCCAAGAACCCATCATGCTTTCGAATTCTCATGCTCTCGTCCACTTTCCCAAGAGCCCCAGGGCTTGCTTGTCTTTTCCCCTTCTGCTCATCCTCCTCCCCCCCCCACTCTCTCTCTGTCTCTTCCTTTTGACTCGCTTTCGCATCTCTTACTTCCACCCCCACTTCTTACTAAACCGTTTTGGGCTGTCTGTCACAGCTCTTTGGGACCACGGGTGCGTGTGGCCCTGGGTTGGGATGAACCAGATGGACGGAGGCAAAGGGTCAGGGGTAAAACGGTCGTCTGCCTGGCAAGCATCACCGGAATGAAATGGTATGATCGGTGATCCGTGATCAGTGATCCTACCATACCATAGGGGATGAAGAATCAGCATGGCTATCGGGACCTGCACGACGCCTGCAGTCATCATCGGATCTGTCCCTGCCTAGTTTACACCTCCGACGCCAGGAACGAGATGTCGAACCCTGTCGGTCCTGATATATCATTCCTTCTCCTGGCGCAAGAAGACATAGTAATCCCACCGCCACATTCCGGGTCACTGTAATGATCCCTGTCGTCCGCCGAAGTAACTCTAGTCGGATGAACGCCTTTAATCGGGCAAGCGAGCTGATTCCTGCCAGTCGGGATGTCCGACACGGAGAGAGACAACAAGAGTCAGCGAAGTAAGCCTCATCCTGAGTCGTTCGTTGTTGTCGTCGTCGTCATCGTCGAAATTCTCGCAGTTTCGCAGGGAATTCGATGCGCAGAGTAAAACATTTGAGGACAGTGTTTCACCCTTGGGTTAGTAAAGGGATGCCCACCTGCGGCCAGTTTTAGCCCTCTTGTTCCATGGCTTTGCTTCAGCACTGACAGTACCTTATTAGCGATCTCACACAAGATTGGGTAATGGATATTATGTGCGAAGAAACCGCTCATTTTAGATTGCTTTGCTACTTCGTCATCGCTCTTCCTGGTCTCCTCTGGTGATTAATGATTGATTATGATGCTAGTTTCTTATTACCCACCCTGATCTTTCTCACTCTTCATCTCTCCTGCTGCTAATCCATTGATTGTGAAATCAAGTTGGGAAAAGAAGAATCGGATTCGCAAGTGTTCTTTTGTTCATTTGCAATTTCCTTTTCTATTTTTTTTTTTTTTATCCTGTCCCATTTTGGTCTTTTCCCTTTTCCCCATCTCCCTCACTGTTGGTTAGTCTCATAAAGTTTCGACCATCTGATACGATTGTCCGAATAGCCTTTCCTGTTATTCACTTTTTTATACTTTTGCCTTGTGTTTTGGCTTCCAACACCCCTTTTCCTCGGGTATCTGCTCTCTCTTGGATATTGCAATGATTGAGAATCTGTTCTTTACTACTGAGACTCCCAGATCCTCTGCATCGCCGTACTTTCAATTCGCTGGACTCTAGCAGAGGCGAGACTAGAAGACAAAGCGAAACAAGAGTTTCCCAGAATGGGAAGTGATCACAAATAATAATAAAAAAAAAATCCCCAAGATAAATTAAAGTCCCGAGATCCATTTCTAGATCCCGAGCGAGCGAGTTGAAACTACGAAGCCACAAAAACTACGAAACTACAACGGAGGAGGTTCTCCGTATTCGCCATTGACTGTTTTGTTCCTTCACTTTAACTCAGCAACTACCTACTACACTCCACTACACACTACACACTACACTACTCCAACAACTTCCACCACTCTCTTCTCTTTCTTCCCTCTCCCTCTCTCCCTCTCTCTCCTTTTCCTCCTCTCCCTCATTTCATCCAATTCTCTTCTTCCTGCTGATTCTTATCCCCTCGTCTTAAGACTTCACCCCCTCATCCTCCCTCCCTCCTCTCTCCCCGCTCTGGGGTCATTCCCATTCTCTTCCTCATCCTCAACCCTCTTTCCTCCTTCCCTCCTCCCCTTCGCCGTGTTTCCTGCTCCATTCTTTTCCCTCCTTTGATTGCCTGCAGCTCCAGTGTTCCATACAGACTACATACTTAATCATTTTAATTTTCCACGGCGGATCCGTGTGTCCCATCTCTCATTTCAATCTATCTGGGCTGGGCCGAAATTTATCCTTTGGCGACACACGCACACACACACACACACACACCCATACACAAACACACCCCTCTAATTCAGTGACAAGCTTGGCCAAGACCTGTGGACAACAACGTTGAGGCCTACGAATCCTGATCCAAGACTCCATTTCACTTTCGGTGCTTGCGCCCCGGTCCGCTCGAGTCGCGTGAAACAGACCCTGTCGCCCGGACGGTGATTGTGTGTGGCATTAGACGGTGGCTGCTGCGGACGAAGTGTGGAGTCCCGCTGCTGAAACGAGGCCATTCGCAATACGTACCCCCCCACGATAACGACTGCGATCACCGTTAGATTCGCCCACTTCTCTCTCCCCCTCCTCCACTTCCGTCTCCTGTTGCGACCAATACACTCCTATTGTCTGTCGCATTCACTTCGCATCTAGGATCAACAGTCCAATCGCCTGTTGCCTAACCTTGATCCTCATCGCGCGCCGGGGATCTACCTCCGCCATCCCGCCATCCCACCTGAATCTACCTCCCTCTCGACCTCACGGCTCTCTGCGATTAATGCAGCTGCGGCCTCAGGCTTCAAACTTACCATCCCTTTCTCGCTGCTGGGGCTATGCCCTCACTCGTTCAGAATATCGAATCCTCTCTGATACCACAAGGCGCAACCATGGAATCATCCGCTGCAGATAAGAAGCGCAACAAGCTTGGATACCATCGCACCTCTGTCGCATGCGGTAAGCTCAGTCCCAGCGGCCCCCGTTAGGACAATCCGACTGACCAATACCCTCAAGTACACTGTCGACGACGGAAGATCCGGTGTTTGCTCGCCGCGGACGATGCTCAGGGACGATGCGAGAACTGTATACGACTGCGCAAGGAGTGCCAGTTCTTCCCAGTTGATCAACAACCCCCCATCGAGAAGAAGTCGCGCCCAAGTTCCCAGCTGGAAACGGCCTCGACTGATCCATCGACTGCCTCGTCTTCGCCCCCCACCCTCACCGGTGACCAAACGGAGGCCTACTTTCCCTATCAGTCGATGTCATTGGGTGCGAACCCCGACGTAACCGGATTCAATGCTGCGGTTTTCCCTGGCAACCCGATGGTGACTTTCGCTCCCGGTTTGTGCATGATCTCGCGGAGTAGAGGAGCGATACACTGACTCGTCCACAGAGCGCACCGTTCCCTCTTCGGAATTCGCGCCGCATCCGTCCATCGATTCCTCGACTGTCGCTTGGGATGACTTCACGACGATACCTGACCAGCAGATGCTAGCTTCCATGGCCGCTGGCAAGCCCATGATGAACGTACCCGCCAACGTCTGGACTCCTGCGCCTGGCCAAATGGCTCCGATGCCCGCTACGTCGCCTCTTCCCGGCACTCCGACGGTTCCGTCCCAGAATCAAGGGCTCAATCCAGCACCCACGTATACCATCCAGCCGGATGGATCGGTGTGGCAAGTGGCACCCACGCGATCAATGACCTTCCCCGCACAGCCCGCCGATATGACCGCGTCGTATCCCAACCCTGCGCAATTCGTGCAACCAATTCCCGCCGATCTCAAACGCAGAATGACCAGTCCGGCGCAGACGTTTCCCGGTGTTCCGATGAACCCTCAGAGTCCTCCTTCGGCAGAGCTGCAAGGCACTCCGGTGTCTGTGTCATATCCTGGTCAACCGGGCACTTTGGGTTATCCTGGTTGGCAGGACATCAATGCCATGTCGCCGATGAGCGTGGTGCAATATCCCATGTACGCTGGCGATCCGGTGCAACAGGCAGGCTTTGGCAGCCCTCCGCCAATGGGACACCCGGGTCCAGCACAATCTCCACCATGATGAGACCGCGGACGATGGGCGATTACGAGCATTCCGACCAGATTTTCCCAACTCTATGTGGCATAATACCCCGGGCTCCGCATTGCATATCTTTCATTTCTTTTCTGTGTGATTCCCTCCATGCATATACCTTTATTTCATCAGCTGCTTATTAGCGGGCGCAAAGGCTCTTGAACGGTATATTTACTTTTGATTCTACCCACGGGACCCATCTCTTTTCCGGCTGATTCGTTGTTGTCCGGTCGTGCTGGACAAAATATAGATTCTTTACCTATTTTCTTTTTCTTTCCCTTCTCGCCCTTCAACTTCATCTGTTCATATTAGCGTTGGATATCCATGGCGTGCGTCACGAGCTATGTGCGAAGTCACCAGCGGGACGGGTGTCTGATCATCTTCGGATCTGCGTGTTTTGTTTTTGAAATTCCGGCGTTCAAAGGGACTTGGGCTTAGTGTTCTGAGTCCTCGGATGGGACGGGGGTTGGGATCTGTCAGGACGGAATGACTGATAGACTGTTGTTCATCATGAACATCGTGGACCATAGAGGCGTCCGACCATTCTGAACCGGCTCGACTTACTACCTGCCACTTTTTTGTTATGTTTTTGATTGATTATTGATTCCCCGAATAGATGGATGGGCGGCTGGTTGGTGGTTGGAATTTTCCTGGATTCGATTTGAGGCATTTGCTTGTTCATAGACTTAATGTTGATACGCTTACCTTTGCCGGTTACCTGAGGTGTCGTCTGTACAGTAGATGGAGTGGATTGTATAATGTTTGCCTGAGGCACCTGTGATCCTTGTTCTGTCAAAGACCTTGTGCCTTCGCCTTTGTCTGCAGAACAGTACCAAGACCTACCTCCCTGAGGACTTATTGGCGCCTCTTGATTTGAAGCTGCTATCCAAGCCGCACAATCCGGTCAAAATCCAGGAACTTCGTTTTTCCTATGTTGAGATTGAACATACAACACGAAGACCCGCATCTGCCCCCTGACAGGACACAAGAACGGGGATACGGTATAATAGCAGCTGAGTACTTTCCCTCCATCCCGGAATATTGTTGAATTGAGGAGCGTGAAAGCCCGAACTGAGCCCATCTTGTCTGTACTGAAAGAGATGGCATTATCTCTGAATCCTGAGGGGTATTCGCCATGCTTTGCTTCGAGGTTGAAGGCACGTATGTGTAGCTTGGTGTTCGTGAGTGTCGATGTGGGTTTTGTACCAGGGGGATGATTGCTAGGGGGAAAGTACAGCGTGGAGATGACCTGCTGTAGGATGCTTCTGCTGTATAGGTGAGTGGGCGTTATTCTTGTGTTGGAGATTGATGTTTGAGATCTTCAGTCTAGGTTCTCAAGCTGTGAACTATGAAGTAGGGGTGAACTAGGAGAATAAGAGTCTCGAGAAAGGTGCTTTTCTCTGCCTGCTTTCTTTGCAGGCGTGCAATATTGTGTTGTGTTGAAGAGAATAGTATATGTAGTACCCATGATTGGCCTAAGCTGATAAGCTACGCAGCTCAGTCACGGGTTACGTCCATTGGCAGTCGACTACACCTTCCTCTTTCATCACCACCACCACCACTACACAACAACAGAAGAAAGACAACAACACAATCCATCAGAGTACCGCAAAAAGAAATCATAATATCATTATCATAACCCATAACTCATAACCCTCCTCAACCATTACAGCCCACCAAGAACCTTGAAGCTACTCTACACAATCAACTCCCCCATAGTCCAATCCAAGAAATCCCGCTGCTCCGCCAACGCGCCCCGGATCCGGGTGATATCAAACTGCCGACGCGCATGCTGCTCACGAAGCGTCTTCAGCTGCGCCCGCAGGCGCTCCTCCAGGTTCTCCAGCCGGTACAGCGCGTACTGGCTGTACAGCTCGGGCAGCTCGCTGATGCCGCGGACGCTGGCCAGCACGGTCTCGTCCTTCACGAGCGGGTTCCGTGGCCGGAAGCTGGTCACCATGCTGATGCGCTCGCGGCCGCCTAGCGCCTTCAGCGCTTGGTGTTCGATGTAGCGGCCTTGCATTACTACTGCTGTGCCCTGTGGGATATTAGATTGGGTTGACATGGGATAGTGATAAGGTTTTTAAGAGGACGCTCACCATCAACGGACCCCGGAACTTCAGCACCTCCCCGTTCCCCGTCTTAACCGCCGTCTCGCCGCCCACCATCCCCTCGCAGTCCGACAGCATCGTCACGCACACGAATGGGTAGCTGTCGTGGTGCCACGCGAAGGCCGGCATGCTGTCGTCTCCCGACTCGTCGCGCTTGACCTCGACGGTGTGCGCGTCCTTGTCGTTGACCGAGACGTTGACGTGGCCTACGTCCATGTCCATCGCGGGCACCAGGTCGATCCCTGCTACCTTGGAGATGGTCGCCAGCAACTCGGGGCTGTTCCAGGCGTTGAAGATGAAGGGCGCGCGTCTAATGATCATCAATTAGCTTTGAGAATCATCCTGAGTACGTCATGGTGTCAAGGCGATCCACTCACTGCGGCCCGTATCCACGGATCATGTTCGTCGCGAAGCTCGACGCATACTGGCAGTCGCGGAGGACGGGCTCGCTGAAGATCTCCGCCCGGATCTGCTGTACGGCTTCGGGCGTGAAGAGGGGGAATGGCTCCGAGAGCGCGGTGGGTGAGATGCCCGCTCCCTCGAACCCGAGGTCATTCATCGTGAACACCTTGCCTGGCTCCGCGGCTGCCAGGTGCTTCGTTGCGTCGAACTCGACTTTCTCGACTGCTCGGGCTTTATCGATCAGGGATTGCGGGATTTGCTTGGTTGGTCGTGTGGCCCGCAGTGTGGTCGGGGCGATTACGGTGGGTGGCGCGATGGGCGCCGGGATGGCGATGGGAGCTTGGACGGCGGCGGCGGCCATGGTTGATTGTGATGAGTGGAGTGGAGAGACTTTGGTAAAACAAAGAGAAGATGGGACTGTTGTTGATACTGGACTGTCCATGATCGAGGAGGCCTTTATAATGGTATCAACATCACAGGTTCGTGAGTATATCCATTGATGAGGTGCGATAGATCCATAACTGGACAACGATCCGCCATGGTGTAGGTAGAGGCAACTGACTCTCAAACAGGTTCAGCTCTTCGATAAGGAGCGGCGTGTTCTAGTACCGGATCAGGATATGAATCCGAACTCGAGACCTGAAAGGCAAGCTGTCATCGCTCGAACCAGAAAGCAGATAGTGAGGTATGAGTAAGCGATCACCTGGTCTTTGTCTCACTGGCGTATAAGACCCATCTGCAGGAAACCCCCCTACAGAAACCGTGTTCCAAGAATCCTGCATGTCACTGACAGCTGCGCCCAGGGTAATCTTCGACAATCTTTCCACCTGTGACGATACACTATGCTGGTAAGGACCCATGCACTTGCCTCTAGGTGACGCGCCCTTATCGCGGACGGTCTGAGGGCCAATGATGTCTGTTCGATCGATCTCTTAGCCTGCTATGCCTCTGATAAGAGGACTTGGTGACCCTCACCATCTAGCCCGTTCTTCTCTTGTGGCAAAGATGCTGAGGACAACGCCAACGACGGCCTACCAGCTTAGCTGCTGCCCCAGTTCAGCTCCTTGTATCCTCATTCAAGCGTCGTGTATAAACATACACAACAGAACAGGCCTGGATGATATTGCTCCCTTTGGTGTTTCGTTGCGAGGCGTGGAATTCAGCCGGCAGGGGATAGATAAGCGATCGCTATAAATGGGCTTCTCGTACCCTATACTTACATGTACGGAGTCCAAACCTGTCTTTTACAACCAAACAACCACCCCTCCCCAGCCTCCGCCCACCATGACACATCCCATGCAGCATCGTCCAGTAAACATGGAAAAAAGCAAACCGGCCTCCCCAAGCGACGTGTATGTCACCGTTTCTGACATTGAACCCGTGGTCATTGTTTCCCAGGACAGCCATGGATTACAGCGACGCTTGGATAACCGCCAAATCCAGCTGATCGCCATCGGGGGTTCAATTGGCACGCGGTGTTCGTGAGCATCGGCAGCGCTCTCACCAAATCCGGCCCCGGCAGTTTACTGCTCGCGTACATCATCTACAGCTGTATGTTCTCGCTCGTGAACAACTTTATCGCGGAGATGTCCACCTACATGCCTGTCAGTGGGGGATTCATCCGGCTGGCTGGTGGGTGGGCGGACGACGCATTCGGGTTTTATGGCTGGATGGAACTTCTTCTTCTATGAAGCGCTGCTGATCCCGTTCGAGATCACTGCGTTGACGCAGGTGTTGGCCTTCTGGAGTGATCACCTCCCAACGGCTGCGATGTGCGTGGCCTGCATCGTACTCCATGGTAAGACCACAATACTCCCACGTGCGTGGGGCCCGAGTATATTTCGATGGTGGCGGCCGAGAGCAAGCACTCGCGACGGTATATCAAGAACGTTTTTTCATTGGCAGCGCGCTCTGCGTTGGGGTGGTTGTCGCCTATAGCGACGCCTCCTCGTGGCCATCACCTCGGGCGCCACCGCCGGCGCTGGGTCCGCCTCCGCCTCGCCGTCTGTGATCGCAATGGGCAACCTAGGCATCACTGTGCTGCCTCACATCGTCAACGCGCTGCTCGTCACCAGCATCTTTTCTGCCGGCAACACATACACATACGCCGCGACGCGGGTACTCTACGGGCTAGCCGTCGAAAGCCGGGCGCCGCGAATCTTCCGGAAATGCACCGCACAGGGCCCATCTACTGCTTCGGAGTGGTGATGCTGTTCCCCTTTCACTCGTTCCTGCAGCTCCCTGACAGCACCGCCACCGTACTCACCTGGATCATCAACCTGACGACCGCCGCCGGCGTGATCAATTACATTGTCATGACGACAACTTAGAACTTCTTCTTCCGCGCGTGCCGCGCGCAGGGCCTCGACCGGTCGCTGTTCCTGGGCTGGAAGCTGCTGAAGTGCACGCGGTTTGTGCGGCCGCTGGAGCGGACCTCGTGTGGGAGGCGCCGGCCATCACTGCGTACAAGACCGAGTTGGAGACTCGACAGTCTCCGGTGGAATTCTAGGTGGAGGTCATGCAGCCATTGCGGAGGAGGAAATGGGAATTAAAAAAGAAAGTTATGGGTGGGTGGGTGAGTGGGACAGAACCCGAGAGAAATACGGGATTCTCGGATAAGAAAGCAAAAAAAAAGGAAAAGAGAATGCGGGGTAAAAATTGGCGCTTATTTTTAGTTTTATTTCCAGGGAATTTACTTGGTTAGTTGGTTACAGTACATACTAAGGACGTAAGTAGAAAGAATCTCCCTCTCTTTCTCTCTCCCCCCCTCGCTTCTTTCTTATCGGTCGGCTAAACCGATCGGATAGAAAATTAAGACTAGACTAGTCTCGGATGGTGATATCACTTCTCTAGTACTTGGAACACTCTAAAAGGGAGGGTTTCTTGCCTTCTTCGTTTCGGTCTGTTTCCTTTTGGGTGCTGTTCACGCCCTACTCTCTCACTGACTTTCCCACACTCTCACCACAACATGGACGAGATGAACCTCGGTCTACAATCTCCACCACAATCACAATCACAATCACAATCACGTAACAAAACCCAGAAAGGCAAGAATAAACGCCAAGCCCCCAAGTCACGGACCGGCTGTGAAAGTTGCAAGAAGCGACGGGTGCGTTATTGAGTTATCTACTTCCCTGTGTTGCTCTGTCGATTGACTCCATGACAGCGACGATGCGACGAGACAAAACCGGGTTGCTATGAGTGTCAACGACGGGGCCAGACGTGTCCGGGCTACACGCGTCCGTTCATCCGATGGCGACATATGCATAAGAAGACCGGGGCCGGTGGTGGCGAGACCCCGTCCGAGTCGCTGGGCTCGTCTGCTGCCGGCGACTTCAGTATCTTCCATGAGTATACGGCTATGACGGCTCCGAGGATCGATGTAGAAGCTGATCCTGCTCCGCGGAGGGAGAGGCAGGTTTCGTCGATTGAGGTGGAGGATGGGGATGAAGGGGGGGAGGAGCACGCTGAGCGTGGGCAGGGAACTCGGGCGACGGGCTCGGAGGCGGAGATGGAGGCAGACGCAGACCCAGACGCAGACCTTTCAGCAGAAGACGGCATTGATTTGGATCTCCTCACGGGGATCACCGAGTCGGACATGCCTGAGCCTCTGCCTGCGGTGCACGACGCCGTCGCGCTGTCCGGGGCCGCTGCGTCCAGCGGCGACCGAGACTACATCGAGAACCTAGAGATCCTGCGGCGGCGACTGACGGACACCTCGGTGCCCTCGTTTCTAGTCTACCTCCCGGGCATGCTGGTGGAGTACTACTTCGACTACGTGTGCATGATGTGGTCGTCGTTCGACTCGGATATCAACCCGTTCCGCACCAACATCGCCCGGCTCTGGAGCCAGAATGCCCCCATCTACTTCGCCATCCAGAGCATGGCCGCCGCGTCGCTGGCGGGCGATTTCCCCGGCATGCGCTCCGTGGGCACGCAGATGCAGCAGCGCGCCATCAGCGCCCTGCAAGAGGCGATGGCCTCGTCGCCCATGGACGATGAGAACCTGTTCTATGCGCTGCTGATGGTCGGCTCGACCACCGCCTGGCACAACGGAGGCGACCTGGGCTTGCCCTATCTCCAGGCTGCGCGCAGGTTTCTCGTACGTCAGCGCCAGCGCCACCAGGGCTCCTCCTCCGAGCTCGCCCAGCAGTACCCCTTCTTCAACCAGTGTCTGCTCTACTGGAACATGCTGGCCGCGTTCGTCGCCCAGGACATCCCCGACGCCGGCGTCACCGATAGCGACCTGCCCATCTACGTGGTCAACGGCCAGACCCTGCTGCACCCCTGGACGGGGCCTCTCCCCACAGCCCTGCGTCTCTTCTACCAGATCGCCCGCCTGATCCGCTCCGCGCGCCATGCTCCCCTGATCAGCCTCGCCACCACCCCCGGCGCCACTCTCGAGTCGACCGTCCTCTTCGATGCGGTCCAAGCCCACAAAACCGCCGAGCAGCTCGAGAAGGACCTCCTGACCTTCGATGTCGACGGCATCGGCCACCACCTCCCAACCGGCGACAGCAACACGCCAGCCAGCCACTTCACCATCCTAGCAGACGCCTACCGCTGCGTCGCCCTGCTGCAAATCTACCACGCCTTCCCCGAGATCCTCGTCTCGCGCCTACAGTCGCAGTCGCAAAACGACCTAACCACCGCGCTGTCCTTCTTCCTCACCATCCTCCCCCCGCAACAACTCCTCAACCCCACCCTCCCAGCCATCAGCCCCCGCCAGCTCCGCCGCCTCCTGGCCCTGCACATCATCACCCTGCTCGACCACCTCCCCATCTCCTCCGGCACCCGCGTCATGCAGCCCGTGCTCCTGGCCGCCACAGCAGGCAGCCTGGTCTTCTCGACCGGCACGCCGCTGGGCGTCGCCGCCGACGCCCTCGGCCCCTTCGATATCGTCGACGTTGACATCGCCCAAGCCCGTCGCCGCGTCACCACCCGTCTCGCCGACCTCACCCGTATCCTGCCCAAGCCGCCGCTCGAGCGCATCATTGACTTGGTCAAGGAGACCTGGGCCAAGGCCGACGACGGCGGCGACGCCTTCTGGTTGGATGTCATGATGGAGCATCATTTGGAGACTATCATGGGGTAGTGCCGCCTGCTTACTCCATCCTATGTACCAGAGATAAACGTCCCGGGGGAGAACCCCCGGACCCCCCTTTTCTTTCAGCTTCCTGGTCTACCGCATTCCTATGTACTAGAGATAAACGTCCCAGGGAAGAACCCCCGGACTCCCCTTTCTTTCAGCTTCCTGGCACCTCATCTAGGTCCTTAGATAGATCCATACAGTTTCCATAGCGGCTATGAATTGCTATTCCGCGCAGAGAATCACAGTATCGATTAACCACCAAACCAAGTATCAAGTATCACAAGATCCTCCATAGGAACATAACCCTATCGACCATAACCAACCCGATACAAACACATACAAATACACCCTAAACCCATGACCGCAAACAAGCTTCAGCTCAACCCCCAGAATCTAGACCCCCTCCCCAGCTATCAACCTCATCAACCATATTGCACGCCAAGCCAGCGCATTCCTTACCCAATGCGGTAATCGAACCCGCCGCCCCGCCGCCCCGCCACAGCTCTGGCGATCAGCAGATCACGGACATACTGTCCTGGGCTTATCTGCATCTGCATACAACACGACAGGCTAAGCGTTGGCTGGGTTCTTTGTCCTGATTAGGATGCAGATCGCCCGGCTTGGCTATACTTACTTCGTTGGCTTGGTTGGTTGGGTTTTGGTAGCTTGTTTCCTTTTGTGGTGCAGTATTGTCTATACGAGGTAGAAGTACTGTACAGTTCGTGTGTCTGCGTTGTGGTGGAGGAGGTGCCTGCCTGCCTGCCTTGCTTTAGGTGCGGTGCTGGGTTGGAGTGCCTTTTTGGGGAAGGGGGTCCTGTTCTTCCTGTCCTGTCCTATTTTTGGATGGGTGGGGATGGGTTGATCTGGGGTTTCCCCCGGACTGCTTCTATCTTGGTGTATAGGATTAAGGTTCCGGGAAGCTGAAAGAAAGGGGGGTCCGGGGGGTCTCCCCCGGAATACTTTATATTCATGGCTTAGGATTGAGGGCTCCAGGAAGCTGGAAGAAAGGGGGGTCCGGGGGTTCTCCCCCGGGACGTTAATCTCTAGTGCTGTACATAGGAATGCGGTAGACCAGGAAGCTGAACGAAAAGGGGGGTCCGGGGGTTCTCCCCCGGAACGCTTACAGTTCTAGTGCTTAGGGGGTTGAGGTGGAGGGAGAAGTATCGTAATGCATTACTGTCTCCGAGACTAGAAACGATCATGACCGGCTAAAAACACATAAGTACTCAAGAAAAAGGAGAACTACAACAGCGCCCTCTCCCTCCGACGCAACGCGCGCACGACCTCCTCAGCGCCCAGCTCGCCCGAACACAACGCCCCCTCCATATACCCCTTCCACTCGGGACTATACTCGGTGCCGACGAAATGCAGATTCCCGACAGGGCGGCCATAGACCTCCCGGAAACGAGTCAGATGGCCCAGCGCGGTAATGGGAGCCAGAGCGCCGCGACTGTAGCGCTCATGCTGCCAGATCTGGTCGAACACCTCGATAGGGCGGTACGCCTCCGAGTTTCTGTCCTGCTTGAAGACGCGGGCGATCTGGTGCAGCACGGCGGCGCGGCGCTCATGCGGCACCAGCTTGCTCCATTCGCGACCGGGCTCGCCGTTCACGAAGCACGTCAGCGCGAAGTGTCGCTTCTCGTCCACCGAGGTGTCGCGCGCCAGGATCACGGGTCCCGCGTAGCTGGCGAAGTACCCGTTGAAGCCCAGGTCGCGCCACCATGGCCGGTCGTAGCATACGATTGCCTTGTTGTAGTCGCCTAGTACGGTGCCGTTCGTCACTTCCTGGACGGCGGCTGGTAGTCGGGGCGAAATGTTGAGTTCCTTGTACATTGTGCTCGGGATCGAGAGGATCACTTTGCGCGCTGTGAAGGTTTGGCCTTTTGTGCTGGTGACCGTGACGTGGGAGCTGTGGTCGTCGATGGTGGCGACTGGGGTGGAGAGGTGGATCTTTGAGGTGCCGATTAGGTCTGCGAGGCGGTTGGCGATGGTTTGGGAGCCTTGCATATGGGTTCAGTTAGTTGGTTTTGCTTTCATGCGCAACGGGTTGGGAGGGTAATCTACCGTCTTGGAAGCGAAGGTATTGACCCCCCGATGCATCGTCCGCGCGAATGGCCAGTAACCCGCGGTTGCGCCGGCAGTAATCAATAAACCAGGCGGCCGACTCCTCCGTCGCCTCAACGCCGTGCATCACCTGCGCCCACAAGTTCACCATCTGGATGATCTTGGGCAGTGCGCCGAGGTTGCGCACGTACTGGTCCAGTGTGACGTTGTCGTCTTCCCCGGACAGGGGGCCCTGCTTCAGCGACTCCGCTTGGATGTGGTCGCGGATGTGCTCCAGGTTCTTCTTTTCTTGTTCCGTGAACTGAGTGCCATTGTCGGCTCGGTCAGCCTAGAACGTCGGGGGAAGCGGGTGGGAGGCATCTGAAAACCAATGCGCAAGCACTTACCTCAGGCGTAACGCCAAAGGGGAAGACGAACCGCTCGTCCAGCCCCGGCTCCATCACCGCTTGGCCCTCCAGCCGCTGCTTCACGACCTTCATCCCGAACTTCTGCGCATACGCCCACACCCGCGGCTGCAGCGTGTCGTTGATCCACGCCGCGCCCAGCTCCGCGCACCCGCGGCCTGAGGCCAGCGGCACGCTCCACACTTTCCCGCCGACGCGGTCGCGGGCTTCGAGAACAACGGTCGAGAGCCCGGCTTGTTGGGCTGAGTAGGCGGCTTGCAGGCCGCTGAAGCCTGCGCCGATGACCAGGACGTCGAACATGTTGGGTATACGGCTAACTGGGAAGTCAATGGCTTAAGGGAGAGGGATGGGGGAGGTTTGTGGGAAAAGGAAACTCGATCTGAAGCTGGGGGCAGGAAGCTTGGATATAAATGCGCTACACCGCTGCATGGCATGATATTCTCGTGGAACATTGGCAGCGGAAGATTGTCCGAAGCAGGAAGTTCAGGACACCCTGCAGTTGATCCTTGGGTGACAGCTCGATCTACGGCTCTCATCGCCATACCCCGATCTGGCTTAGTGCGTGGTTCTCATGGCTCTCATTATACTTACCGCTTTGGGAAAAGCATCACATGAGTGGATGTCGGTGATCGTGGAAGCGAACAGTGCAAACCAGTATCTGATGAGTGATAAGCATTTATGCATTTCTTGTGTGTGCATAATTATCCAGCTAATTATAGCGAGCCTGGGGGCGCTCAAATATCTGGGGATGATCCTCCAACCCCGCAGCGGCTGACTGAGCAGGGGCGGTCCCGTGATGCTCTGCATGTGACCGACTGCTCTTCCACTTCGCGGGTTCTCAGAGCGACTCCCGCAGAAACCATGTCGCGCGTCAACCAGCCCTGATGATCCAGTCCTTTCAATGCCCTTGACGGCAGGCTTTTCTATATCCGGGCATCCCTCTGTCCCAAAGCGTGTAGTTGGCGCCGTTTCCAGACTCCACCCCGCAGTTCGGCCATGCCTGATTACCGCGGCTGATCCGTCCCGTTCGCGGAGAAGAATACGAGAGACGTGCGCCCCTTCTTAGACACCAGCCAACCCCGTCACGGCGCCCTGATTATCATGGGCTGGAAGCTTACAGTGGCTGAGTGTATAACAGCTCTACCTGGCGGCTCCCCCGGGGATTAGAAGGCTCTCAACGAAAGGCTCACCGTGATCATGCAGGAACTTGATCTACTTGGCGAGAAGGTTAACCGGATTCGAGATCGTCGTGCACTGCGGGAATATCTGGCCGACTATCTGGACTATCTCCCGGCGTTTATCAAGGCGGCCGCTGACCGGGATCAGGACGCCAGCACGGAGGTTCTGGCGCGGTAAGCGATGCGACTTAAGGGCGAGAGTAACCATAATACCCGGCGCCGGCGCGTGCCGCGCTCCCGCTGATCCCGCCGGAGGTCTCCCATCTTGACCGGGATCTCGAGATACGCCGGCTGCACGGGGGTAACCTATATACAGTTGCACTCAGCGATCTTGTCAACCTCTGTGAGATCCGTGACCTGTACCAGATCATCAACCGGACCTACGCCACTACGGTCGAAAGGCTACAGACTATTGCACATCTCCACCCCTCCGAGCGGCTCTGCTTCGTGGGCACTGACTAGTTTAGCCTAACTGAACTGGAGATACTGCAGATAACAGGCCAGCAGATATAGGCTGCTGCAGTCTGCGGGCTTATTTATGGCCGCAGGAAGGGATCTTTCTATATCCTCGGTGGGTTCTCCGGCGGCCGGTGACCTAATCCGACTGACAGCTCCCAGATAATTATGCTCCGCCGGTCCCGTTGGCGCCACAGCTGGTGAGCCCTGACGCCAGCAGCCAGGGTAACCGCTGCGGGGAGCCCTCGCCCACACCGGTGGAGACGGATGCCCGCACGCGTCCCGTGGAGGGGTGGAGCGCTGCGATGGAGACGGAGAGGAGGTGGACCGGACCGTCGGCGGGAGGGCCGACCGTTCCCTCCAGCCTGAGGCATCTGCTGAACCCACTGCTCCCAGTCAGCTCCGAACCGACCGGGATACGGGGTAGGCAGCGTGCCGCAGCAGTCGTGCTGGACGACTGCGGTCAGCGTGTGGCCAGCACCCGCTGACTATCCCGTGGGGCATGGAGGCGCGCCCGGGCGGCAAGCCGTCCCGTATATTATAGGCTGTCGCCGCAGGCACCGTGGTGTGGATCAAGATGTCAGCGTCGGGCTCTCTGAGGTCTGCTCAGCGCCATCGTCGCCATATCGATAGCCTGGTTTCCCTGAGTTCCTTGATAGCCATGAACATCACCTTTTCCACACCTCTCAGAGGTGCCTCCAGTTTCAATAAATTAACAGATGACTTTCGCAAGAGAACAGATTGAAGAAAGAAAGGGTCACGAGTTGAATGGAATTTACCTCTCTACTCTCCGCTTTGCTTTCTTCAAAGATGTACAAATCGCATCCATGCCATAGTCTTTTCTATGCCCATATCGCTATATCAAAAATGCTTTGTATCCACAGTGTTCTTCAAGGATTTCTCCGTTCAGCTCCCCCCCCCTGGTTGGGAGAATGTCATATATGCAGTCAGCTCCGAAACCGATGTAGCTTCCTGAGTTGATTCAGTCGGAGGTATAAATATGATACATGAGCATGGCATGACATGACGCTGGACTCTTCACAGTCATTATTCCACCTACATCCGCACTTGGTCAATCCGAGATTCACAATAACCGAGGACATCAATATCAAGGGCGCTGACAAAGTCAAACCCGGAACCCGAAGCCTGCTGTCAAGATTAACACTTGGCGGATGGACAAGATTCATCACTTCTTAGAGCTCTTGCCTTGTTACCCAGGAAGGCCCGCGTCCCCACCGGAGACATCGATGGAGTCAGAGCCAGCGGACGAGTCTCCAACCGGCTGCGGTGAGCAGTCCACCCAGTGCGGTATCGCAGGTTGCAAGGCCCTTTCTCCTGAATCTGACCACCACAAAAGGGTGGACGCATTGGCAGCTGAGGTTGCAAAGATCAATCTTGGCTCCAGCCTTAGCGGAGAGGCAGAATCGCGCCGTTCCAGTCACCACGAAAGGATGGATGCTCTGGCAGCGGAAGTCAGAAAGACCAACGTTGACTCCAGCCCTAGCGGGGATGCAGGATCCCGCCATCCCGGGGACAGTAAGAGCGGGCAGGGTAGCGAGGTGTGGGACACAATTTCACTCTCCGGGGACTCTGAGAAGCAGGAGGATAAGTCTGCAGAGCAGGAAGATAAGTCTGCAAAACAGAAGGATAAGTCTCCAAAGCAGGAAGCTAAGTCTGCAAAGCAGGCTGATGAACCAAAGCAGGAGAATGGGTTTACAAAGGAGGAAAATGACGAATGGATCTGGGTGACTCGTCACCTTCGGACTTTCGATACTCTAGACCCTGCTACCCATCGGAAGAAAAATAGTATTTGAAAGACTTCATATCACTCTTTTAAAAAGTGCTAAGAAATTGTTCCTGGTGCCATAATAACGTTAGTCATCTATCAGGGCGAGGGAAGATGATCACTACAAACTCGTAAACGGCCAACATCATCCTCGGCTTTGTATGTCAGCCAGACCCCCTGTTTTGTCCCTCGTTCTTTCGGTAAATTGACCAATTACTCTCTATTCATAATGAACTCATCTGGGATGTTGTGCTCGTTTCGATATAACTACTTTCTTTCACTCAAAAACATCCATTCCACAATGCTGGTAGCACCGCTAGCATGGTGCGGTACTGTAGGAAGTAGAGGCAATGCCTCAATACGAGCCGCGCTTGGTAATGGCTCAAATATCAGAGAGCGAGAAAAGTGTTCCGATCCTAGAGAGCTCAATTAAACTTCTCTTAACCGACTAACGCAGCTGAAGGTAACTGGTAACAGTGTGAGTGCTTTCCCGGAGCAGAATCTGGCCCTAAACACTGCACCTGGCATCTAGTGGTATATGGGAATGAATAAGCACCGGACACTTCAGGGAGTTGTGTCGGTCATCCGTTTTCCCAACTTCACATAGGATCTCCGTCAAATGTAATTTTCTTTGTTCTGGTTTTTGCAACTACATCGGACCTCAGCGCTGTGCGATGGGTGCATTGCTTTCAATGTTGCTCGTTGCCGGTAACTCTGTAAATCTCAGCGGGCTTAAGTCGGCGATTACCTTTTACAGAGCCCTGCTCGACACTAGAAGTAGAATGCGGCAGCTTGTCTGTGGGATGCCTATAAAGATACCGTACGTGCTCGCTTCTTAGACCAGAAGCATGACCACACATCGCCTCCTCCAACCCAGCGTGGAGAAAAGGCCAAGCAAGCCGGTCACCCTGACCTTGCCCGAACACTGCACTTGCATACAGGGCTATAGCTGACCAGCTGATATTACACAATGTCTCATGAGGTGGCCGAGGGGCCGGCTAAATGGACGCAGGTCGATATTTGCGACTTGAGTAAGGCCGTTGTCCTGACTCACTTTCGGGAAATTACGAAAACGCCCATCCTACAGCCCAACTTCTCCAACGAGGCGAACTCTCCCTTGCGCCAACGGGCCAAATGCATACAAAACTGCTCCCCTGTGGGTTTGACACTGTGGATCAAGACGAACGAGCCGCCGTCTGAGCTTGTGCGACAGCAGGCTGACAGCCCAGATGAAAGCATCAAGATGGTTCTTCGCACACACGCCCAGTGCCCACACATTGACCCTCCAGCAGCAGCAGCAGCAGCTTCTTCTTCTTCTGCGCAGGAAGACGGTTGCCCGCCGCTGCGGGAGCTTGCGCATATTGACATCTCTCGTAAACGGCGACCTAGCAAGGCAGAGGCGATACAGTTCGACACCACCACTGTGAACAAGGTCGTTTTACTGAAATTCCTTTGGGAAGGTTCGAAACAAATCGAAGCACCGGACGAGGTGTTCGACGTGGGCCAGGCCATCGACGCGGTGCGAGCTCCAATCCACTCTTTCTGTGGACGAGGCATCCACTGCGATATCTCGTGGAACAGAGCATCTGGCACATACTACGATGAGCATGTCGCAAGGGAGCCCGCCCGGTCGACTTTCCTAGGCGCGCTGTATCTCGCACATTCGGTCTCGCGGCTTGCCCGCTGGCGCGCGACCCATCCCCGCCCTACAAAGGTCAATATTGAGGGCGTGGATAAGGCCTACCTGCTTCTGGTTTTGGTTGCGCTCCAAACGCCGGTGACGGACTGGAGGCTGCTCGATGAAGCCGAAGCGGCAAAGGTAGTCGACGGGTATATCGAGTCCTTCTGTGGGGAGACCATCAAGTGCGATATCTCCGGTGACGAGGCAGACCCCCGTGCTTATGATCAACATATTAACAAGGATGGCGCCTTTAATCAGGCGGTGGGCCTGGCTGAACGCGTATATTTCGATCCCCTGACAGTGTCCTCTCGAGAATTTTCCATCAATCGTGTTGACACTGCTGCGAGCTTAGTGGAGGAGGTCGAGCTTGAGGTTTCCAGACGCATGGACAGTAGACAAGAGCAAGACGGCGAGGTGTCGGAGTCTATGGCCTCTCTAGCAATCCGCCTGCGTTCTCCCTCGCAGGAAGATGAAGGTTGAGTGATTGTTGATTTCTCGTCAGACCCCGTCCTCATTCGGTAGATATCTGCCCCTGAGGATCATTCTCAAATGTGAACGCTTTATCTCTATCTACATTTCCAAAGTACATGTTTTCTATAGTTATCGTAGTAGGATAATATCACGGACCACAGGGCATGCAAACGCCAGCTTTGTTCACCCGTTGACTCCCTTTTTTTGACCTGTACATTATAAACAGGGAACGGATTTGGAGTCAGCCCTCATCCTTTCCTCCCACCCCTGTAGAAAACCCTCACCGACTTTAAATGCATGGGAAGGGTACAGTTGTCGTGTGCCCATTCCTATAGCAGGAACGGCCCGCGGTGGGGGCTCCAATAAGCAAGGGGGGATTTTCCCCACCCCTTACATTATTGGCTGTGAGGTCCATCCTTGTGATCTTGATCATCCGACGTCCAACCAAGTTTCGGGGAGATCTTTTCAAGAAAACATCATCCTGGACGGGAGGAAGCCGGCGCATGCTCGTGAATTGCTTGCGTGCGCCTCTGGTGTCTCCACCTCTTACCCTTCCATTAGTAGGTACTTCCGCCTGCCGCTTTTAGAAATTCTGCCGCTCTGCGCACGGACTTCCGCACACAGTCAAAAAAAAAAACAAAAAATCTCAGAGGGAGCGAAGGGGAGCTATTAGATAGCTAGTTATCGTAGACACTTCTTGATGCATGCAGCTTAGAACCTTCCTTGCATAGCTTTCAATATTGGTCATAAGGAGTCATAGGAATGGATTCCTTACTTGGGTGCTTTGCCAGATGCAGTCGTGGTCAACTCACTGGCTTTTTCTGTTTTCCCCGCGCTACACCGCCTTCTCCATATGCCATGAACCGTTGCTTCAATGTTTATAGTTACGTCACCGAGCTCGTCGACTTGAAGATGAAGCTAATGTCATATGCTCTAAGTGTGTCTATTCAAGGTTTGTGGGTATTGTGCAATATAGCAGCCAAATGATGGAGAAGCAGATCATTTCCAGCTAAAGAAACGACCGAACCAGTAACACGGCGAGCAATTAAACAGACCGTACACTTTCACAAAAAAAAATACGAAATCATGGCATTGACGGCCCCGGAATTATGCTTTAGCGTTGACACGATACCGGAGCAGCCGAAGGCTCGCTCTCGCCATAGGCCACCGACGGCTCATCGCACGGAGCGCCATGTGGAGGTCGATGAACGCCTCGGTGCCTGCGCCCGCGGGCAAAAGCTCCAGCAGAGTCCGTAGCGCGAGCATGATATAATGGATGTACGTCACCGGGAGGGAGTCGATTGGCCAGCGCGAATGGTAGTTATTGACGAGCGAACGGATCTCTTGCGCCGAGGATATACAGAGGTCTCTACCAGGACCGGCTGGCGGGACGATGGCGTCTTTCTTCTCTTGGTACGGTTGTGTGCATCGGAGCACGGAGATAATCGCGGCATGGTATCGTATACTATGATGGCGGTGGTGTTAGTACCCTTGTCTGAAGATTCTGAAGGGAGCTTGCTTGCTGGTTGGTTGGCTTACTGGAGATCAATCACGCCTGGGGTCGGGATGGGACCGACCCGGATGCACTCAGGGAGCTGTTGCGCCCATTTATTCAGACGATGGTAGAAGCTATCGACTGTCTTGTCCGTCGGGGGCGGCGATGGCATCCCGTTTTGGGCCGAGTGCGCGGTCGAAAAGTCCCACTCGATCGATTGGATGTCGAGCATCGCGTTAATGAGGCAGTTGGTATGGGCAAACACCGGTTCGGCCCTGAAGGGATAGGGCCACCACGTGTCGCTGACACCATGATTTGGAGGAAACCGGGAGGCGGGGGGTTTCGGCATCATAGCCTGTCCAGGAGACACAGTATAACTGACGCTTGTAGAGGTGAGAATAGCTCGGAGAACAGGGTGTCTGGACAGTCACTTACGGTGTAAGACTGAACAGTCCATATAGAGCTCTGTCAATTGCTCGGACCGTTTCCTGCGCCTCGTTCCCAGCTCGTGCGGTTATGGCTTCCCGTTGGGCGATGAGTTCCCGGGCACAGTCCATGAGCTCGGTCAATATCTGCCAACCAAGCATCCCTTTACCCAGACCATACGTACTGTGACCATGTTAGACGCCATTTTCAGATGTTTGGAAACACGCTAGCCGCACCAAAGGTATAATGCAATCCGCGCCTGAACGCTGGTAAGCTTCAATTCATCGGTCTCCTGCTCCAAGATATCCTTTGCCTCATGGTATAATTGTAACATTTGCATTGTAGGTGATGTCGACACGGTATCAGCTTTGCATGGATTGGCATAGAACTGCCCCGTTCCGAATGATCAGCAGAGCATAGAAGATCTTTGTCTGTGGGCTGAACTCACGCAGGCAAGAGCAAGGAGGGCGTTGACAAGGGCGGGTGAACAAAACGCTGAGTCCGGCCGGCCAGACTGCATGTCCCGAGTGAAGATATCGCGATCGATCCAAATTGAAGTGGCGGGAAACCAGGTGAAGAAGAGTGATATTAGGTGAGACACGTAGTCCGCATCATCGGTGACCCGGGTCCAGGGCTGGGCTGGAACACGATAGAGAGTCCACCCTGTTCGTAGACTGAGATCCGTGGTGGCCGCCGACACCGATTGTGCCAGTTCACGGCAGGCCGACGAAGACGAGGGTGTTGGAGATGAACTCAGAAATCGTCGTACCTCATCCAGTGGGGCACCCCCCCGGAGACAAGTGAGAAGTCTATCGAGCCTCTTCCGATCTGGATGGCGGATATTCTCCACTAGCTCATGGAGGAGGACGCTGTCTTGTTCGAGGTCTTGCAGCTTGCGCCGGAGCAAGCCCTTACGGCGCCCATCCTTCTCCTCGTCGATGGAACAAGCTCTATTGTTGCGGCGACAAAGGTCACACGGTACACCACCCACACACTAGATAAATAGTCAATATTGCGACATGCCATGTAAAAAGAGCTGGGGTTTGTGCTTTTGATTTACGCTTGCGACATTCCAAGCAAGCTACCGTCACTCTCCTCGAGGGTGTCTTTCTGACGCCATCGCCAATATTGACAGGAGGAAGATCTGCGGGAGAAGAGGCCGGGAGAAGCCGCCTTAGGGTTGAGGGCGGAGGCATGTATGTAGTTGTGAGTTTGGTTGGGATGTGAAGATGGTGGGGAAAGCTGAATAGAACGACATGGAGGTACCTGCCAGACTACAGATACGGTTGGAAGGTTCAAGCTTATTATCAAACTCCTCCTCGGGTTCACCGCAGTGCGGATCAGCTTCCGACCAAGCAAGGACTGCGCACTGACTACCACACACAACAACGTATGAGCTCCATGACACTGCAACTGCCTGGCTGAGGTAGCTGTCACGGAGATATAGTCCAGTCGTACAGTCGTACACATTGTCTGAGACTAAAGATGCTGACATAATCCCTCTTTTTCTCTCCTCAAGGGCTGCAGGGTGGTTATAGAATATTAAGGCCTGAGGCATCCTATATTGTCTCGAGATTTTTTCTGGAGTTATTTTCCAGGCATTGTCATTGGCGCAGCTTACCTGACCCAGCACCTGACATCTTTACATGATGCTTTATTGGCGGGGTGAAACAAATCCCTTGCTAGGGCTTGCGTCTCAGCACCCCCCTTCCTACTCGTAGGTTAGTGTATGATAGATATTCTCTTGTGCCTGAGGATAGATCGATCTGAACGGCAGCTCATCCCGCAAATGAAGGTCTGTTCCACTTGTTTACGCCTTCCTAATATCCACGGCAGTCCCAACTCCCGCTTTCAACACACACACACACACACACCATCGATCCACTCTCCACACCCTCCATGTCCTTGCCTTCACGAGCTGTTCCACGTCGGAGATATGTTACCACAGCCTGTTTTACCTGCCGGTCTCGAAAAGTAAAGGTATCCTCGTCGAGCCTTCCGTATTCCTTTCGCATTTTCTCGAACTGGATGGGTGACTCAGATGATGTGACGTGTCTTTAGTGTAGCGGGGAGCAACCCTGCAGCCACTGTGTCGCGAATAACCTCGAATGCAAACTCGACAGCACCGTGGATCAACGCCGCACCACCGATCTGAAGCGGAAGTTGGACAGTCTCGGAGAGGACCACGATCTCCTCCTGCGGCTGGTTAGGACCCTGCGTCACAACAATGCCTACATCGACGAGCTGGTGGACTATATCCGCAATCGCAATCCATCCTTGAGCCAGATCAAGGCATTCATGGACGGAAGCGCAGGACGGGATGAGATGGAAAAGACTCCAGAGTTACTCGGGGTCTATCAAGAGATTGACCAATTGCACCGAGTGCCGGCCAGAGACACGACTTGGGCGTCGGACATGGACCGGCTCTGTGGTTTGCCACTCTTTTCCGTGCCTGCCAAGCCCTGGACCGAGATCACCGACGATGACGAGTTCGTCTCACATCTAGTTTCCCTGTGGTTCACCTGGCACCACTCTTCCTTCAACTGCATCGATAAGGACCTGTTTCTCCGGGACATGAAGTCCGGAGTGGTGGATTCGCCCTTCTGTTCTCCGTTTCTCGTGAATGCGATCCTTGCCGAGGCCTGTGTGAGTGGAACTCCCCTGTGCCTCCTTGATTGCTCACGCCAAAGACGCTAACGATCGGATTCTCTAGTTCTATCCAGCTTACCCGGAGACCGATGCGGTTCGAGGCGACTTATCGACGAAGGGCGAGGGATTTTACAATGAAGCAAAGCGGCTTCTCGATGTCGAAGAGAGCCGAATCAGCATCACCGCCGTTCAAGGCATGGGAGTAATGTACTCATGGTAAGAAAGCTCCATGAGCTCTTTCTCTCGAGTGCTGAGGTTGATTTTGCAGCTTTTGTTAATACAAGAATTCCAGCACCTCGACGATGGGCAAGGATAGACAGGGGTGGGTGTATCTGGTTCGCGTTTCCAACGCCGTGCGCATGCTGCGCTCCAGTCAGGCGCAGCTACTCCCTGCGATCAATCTTCCGGGAGCGACCTGGACTCGAATACTAGATAATCTGGAGAGGGGACTGTTTAGTACCACCACGTTAGTATCCTTCCCCGTTCATATTGTTGGGTTCCCGATATTGACCCATCTTTGCAGGATGAGCTGCCTTGCTCTTCAGAAGCCGCCTCAGATGAACAAGCCCACTAGCATCCGGCTGCCCGTTCACCAAGACAAGAACGATTTGTGGATGCCATATCCCCTCCAGGACCGACCGTGTCCGGCTCATACAAACTGTGTATCAAATGAGAGGACAAACTTGGGAGGAATCGCATGGGAGGTAGCCCACTACTGCTTCGCGAGTAGCGATAAACCGCCCCGGGCGGATATTGAGGCTGCAGTCAAGCGTTGGCATGAGCAACTTCTGGATTGGGCCACAAATCTTCCAGAATGCCTGGCGTACACTGACCAAGCCATGCCGTGGGTTCTAAGTCTGCAGTAAGCTGATCATGTCCCCTTTACACTTGATTTCTGCTTCAAAATAACCATACATCTATCCTGACAGCATGTATCATCATACTCTGATCATGACGATCTATGCCTTCCTCAAGACCCCGCCTCCGGACGCCGATGAAGCAACGCTCGAGTCGGCGTCCTCCGCGCGACAACAATGTATGACATCGGCGCGGACTGTCAGCGGCCTCGTAGGTGTCTATTGGGCTCGATGGGGGATGACACGAATGACCTGCAGCGACATGCAGTGCATCACGATGTCACTATACACCCTAAAAGATGACCTCGACGACGAAAAGAGCCACCAAGCCTTTCGGGCCCTCCGTAAGACCGCCATGCCGTTCTGTGAGCGATGGCTGATATTGAAGGGGATTTTCCTGGTACAGATTTCGACAATGCAGACGAAGGAAAACTTGCCCAAGGACTGTCTTGAGATCTCCCGCGACTTTGGGGAACGACCGAGGATACCCGAGACCCGGGAAAGCGACAACGATCTGTATTCTGATCTTGCGATCGCGTTCAAACAACAAATCGATTACAGTCTGGCGATGAGCGGGAACTGGATCGTGCGTGGGAAGCGTGGAGCTACCTTAAGTGTCTCAGAGGAGGCCAAGGAGTAAGCCGGCTACAAGGGAAGAGGTTGAGATCGATTGTGCTTTAGCAAGTTGCCTGCCCTTCCTCTTGTTTCGAAGCCATTGCAAGTGGCTTTTGGATACAGGCATATGTATCATCCCGCGCCGAAATGATCAATGTGTTATCATGTTGGATAAATTGCGGGTGTAGCTGCCAGGGCTGTCTGGCAATCAAAAGTAAGTCCATACCTTCAACTAACATTAGCAGACGGCTACTGGTCGTCATGTATCTGTAGTATCGACGACGCGCAATTAGTCCTTGCTATCTCGTTTCAGGGACCATGAAAGACATACAGAATAGAGCATATAGACAGGACGAGATTGGTGAGTATTACGGCTCTATTGAACTGGACATGCGCGCAAGTCAACCTTCTGCATTCACGTAGAATCACACGATTCTTTTGGTAACGTACCATAACTTAAAGAGACCATTGCATCTGTTGTTGCAGGTCATCTTATTTTATGCATCCCTTAACCCGGTTCTGATTGGTTAAAACCACCCCCCCAATGGATGCGGTGAACAGGAGCCTCAGGCTGTAGTTGATGCCTGAGGCAAAAGCTCTGATTGGGAGCCCATTACAGCACTAAACCTAAAGCAGGTGGAGCGATCTTAGCCGAGGCTATAACCGAGGATTTCGAATCATCCTACCTCCGTTCTACGTTCATACTATTAAAGGCTAAAGGCTGGTGGAACGAGGCACTCTGCTTTTTAACTGGGCTAGGGAGGTAATGGACGACCGACCATGCCTCAATCTCAGACCCGCATGGGCACGCGTCGACGCCGTCTGCGGAATCTCCTAAGCTGTGAGAATTGACGATTCTCCAAATTGCGCTGTGACCGCCAACACCCCTGCGGCACCTGCCAGCGACGGAGCTTGACCGCGACTTGTGCCTACAAGGATCGCGGGCGAAATGAAGACGTCGGTCTTCGGAATAGCTTCCTTGTTCCAGGCCGAGGGGTCCGTTCTGGAGGCATAGGCCGGTGAAGTTCAACCGCTCGATCGGGGCGATGTTGCCGACATAGGGACCCTCCATACCTGAGACGATGCCCACTTCTTCTTCGAGGGTAAGCTGGGAGACGAAGTCTTCCGCGAGGGCAAATGCGTCTTCCCGGCCACGGCCATCGGCGTCGGCTGGACCGATTGGTGTGGGATAGGTGAATATCGTACGTCTTGGGTGCGCCCACAAGTCTGACGCTCTGGGCCGGTTACGTCTGGTCCTGATCGGAGTTAAAATCAGTGATGTTTTGTGCGGGACATCTCACGGTTTGCCGTGTAATTGGCACCTATCGGAGATATCTTCCAGCAATCTTCACAAAACAGTTCAGTATGGGTTCAGGATTGATAGTATTATGAGATAGAGGTGGCTCTCCGGACACTAGGAACTTTAATTACCTCAAGATGTATAACACCCTAGTGGGGAATATATTCTATGAAGCCGGAACATATCCTAGTACTATACACCACGAGAACCATTAATCAACCCAGCAATATAGCAAGAACCCAGCACTCAAAGCTTCCTAGTGATCATGACGGCATCCTAAATCAAAGTCAGCCTAACCCTCACCAACCTCCACCAAAAGGTTCGAAATCAACTCACCTGCTGCCCATTCGACAAAACATAAGGCAACGTCCTGGTCTCATACCTCAGCACCCTCCCATCAACCACCTGCTCACTCTGCCCCATAAACTCCGCATACGGCTCCGCACCAGGCAACCAAACATTATCAGCGACAACATGCGCGCCCCGAACCAGCAAACCCAGCCTCTCCACCGTGAGAAGATCCTGCAAATACAACCTTCCCGAATGATCCAAGAACAACAAATCCAACGTAGCCTTCCCCGCCAACTGCGCCAAGGAATCCCTTGCGTCGCCCACCAAGATAGTGACGAAATCCCCCAATCCGGCGAACTCGACGAGCGAGCGCGCGATAGCCGCATACTCGGGGTTATACTCGAGACTGCAGTAGCGGGTGCCACCGGCGCGCCGCACCTCTTCCCCGAACTTGATGGCCGAGTAGCCGATGTAGCCGCCCAGCTCAGTCATAGTCTGGGGCTTGGTCGTGCGAATGAGATCAACGATGGGCGCGCTCCGCTCAGGCCCGATCGTCATCATGCATCGGTTGTTGTCGGCGGCCCATTGGTCGATTTCGGCGAGGATGGACGCCGGTTGGTTTTGGAGGGAGGATGCGTTGGGGTGCTGCAGAATGTGGGTTTGGAGGGCTTGTTCGCGGCCGTCCTTGTAGAGGAGAAGGGGGCGTGGGTTAGTTTGGGGATGAGTGTTAGAGGGGAATATCGGGACTCACCCCGTGCCAGATGGTTGCTGGAGTCGGTGCGCTCATTTTATCTTGGTAATGCAGATGGAAGCAGATAATCAGATAACGGCGAGCGGTTGTCTGGGTTTGTTGAAGGGGGTTTATGTATACTGGTTTTTATACTAGGTAGGCTCGGTGCTAATATCAATCTTATCCGATGGGGAACCCTTATCCCCGAGCTCGGGACCGAGCTCGCGCTTGAGAGCCATAGAACGCGGTGCTCCGAGCCAGTATCATGATCTAGGTACCCGGAACCTACTCCAATCCGTGTTCAAGTAGTAGTAAAGCCGAAGATACCCCCGAGCTGGTTTTAAAAGCATGAAGAATCGTCACGCCAGCTTCAGGGAGTCGGGCCGATGGTTACAAACCACGCCATGGGGTGCTGCAACATCTCCATGTCATAGCAATAAAATTACAATGAGATCGAAGACAGCATGATGGAAAAAGGTTTGTCTTACTGTTATTGCAGGACAACGGAGTTCAAGCCTCAGACTGCCGATTGCGGACTTGCATTTCCAAAAGTGCTGCCTTACAGCACTGAGGTTTACCTCTGACTCACCACTTGCCGTACGAATATCAAGCATCTCCATTTCACGAATAAATGACTGAAACCACCTAGACTAATGGTTTATTCCCTACTACCAGAAAGCAAAGAAATATTCAAGCACACAACGGGAGAATGTCGCCGAGAGCAATGCGATAAACAAAGAACCCTCCCCGAGGCACTGAAGAAGAAGCGTTCTTGGGGAAATGTTCCCTGGTAAATGCCATAACGTCAATAAAGTCGCTGAGGTATATAAGGTGTTTGAGTGACCGAAGTAACTTGAGTCATGCCCGCACATGCCACACACCCTATCACCCAACTGCAGTGACTCAACTTATCTTGGTCCAAGGCTGTAGCAGGAAGATGGTTCGAAGATTGAGTGAGGCCACACGGCTGGCGCAAGGGCTATCCCAGCGGTACATTGATTTCCAAGATCGATATAATGATATACTGGACGCACTCGTGCGGGCCGACAAGCCCTTGAACCCGGAACAGGCAGCTATACAGATGGATTACTTGTTCCGTGCCGAGAATTTCGGGCATGCCGATGACAAAGCTCATTGCCTCGAAACCCATATCTCTGGGATGTACGCGTCACTACTAGAGGTGCCCGCCGATGCCAATCCTCGGGGTGATAGGAAGAAAGTCATCACATCTCTGGTCGACTTCCTAGAGGCGTTGACCAAGTTGTCGCGCAGGGCGGAGGGCACAGATTCGTGTACCGGGCCGATCATCCTCTGGCATACCACCCGGCATTTTGATGCTATCATGTCCGGCAGCTTCGATACGGTCCTGAACAAGCTGGTCGTTGCCGTAGAGCCGGACCGCGCTCGACATGTACTCGACATCTTGGTCTTCGCTGCCGAATTAGCTGCCCGAGAGGTGTGGGAGGACCCTCAGCGCCCGCTCAACATGCTTAAGATGGCATTGGAAACGCCCGCGGACCAGCTCCTGCTCAAATCAGACATGCGCATTGTGATTGCGGTCTCGCTGCTCGGCCATGAGGCGGCCACAATATACGGCTATTCCTCTATCCAGAAGAGCTACTTGTCGCGCATGGGCGAGAAGGGCAGAGCAGAGTTCGAAGCCGAGCACCCCCCCCGGCACACTGTTCCGGGAGAAGGGAGGCAAGGCAGGCTACACCATGGAGCGTTGGCAATTCTGGAAACAGGGTATCACCGAGCTGGTTCCACTGGCATCCGGAGGCTCCCAAATCCTCGGCGAATGGGTAGTGGCAGTGATGAACGGGATCGAGGCCAAGTATCCCTCCGGTGAAGTTCCTCGTCTCAACTCCCGCGTGCCCAAATTCGATGAGCTGTTCAAACCTTACATGATGCTTGACAATCCTCCTCAGAATGACCGCTCGCGGATTCGTCTTAGTGTTTAACCGCAGAAAAGAAATCTGAATTTCCTTACAACTATCATACTGTTTTATTGTTCGCTCGTAGTTCCATCAATATAGATGAAATCGTGGATCCATTCCAGGCCAGAGACAACAAAGAACGAGACTAACATAGTTCATAATTCACTACTAGAACTCTTTGAGCACAAACTGGGGTCTAGCGGGCTGATGCTTATTCTACTCATATCCCAACTTTTATGTATACCATCTCTCCTCCTTCGAGTAATAGGAGTTTCGGAGGGAGAAACCCGGATAACGGCACAGGCGACTCTGATATATTTACAAGTCTATGCTTACTAGTCACCACAAGGCCAATTGAGAAATGACCTCTTGTTGAATGACAACCAGAGTTTACAGAAAAAGAAATAAAGTCCAGTACAATAAGTACAAAGTTTCTCCCCACAAGGCTACAAAGAAGCCATCATAACAATATACTCAAGAAAGGCATGGGCCTCCACCACAGAGCAGAGAGTACGTCGCCTGCATCAACCAGCTAACTCAGGCCGAGAGAAGCAAAAACTCGCGAATATCCTGCAGGCCCTGCAGATCATGCGCGATATTATACTTGGTCTTAGATTTAGATACCTTCACCAAGGGGGTGGAAACCCCGTCAAAATCAACGAGCCAAGCATCGCGATGCTCATGGTCGATAACAACGTTCTCCGGCTTCGCGTCTCCCCAGAATTGTCTCTTCAGATGCATCGTAAGCACCATATCCGAGATCTGGTCGTACCACTTCCGGCGCTCGGCGATGTCCACTGCGTCGATATTCGGGATACTACTTAGATCCACCGAGGGGATGTACGTGTACAGCAGGCCAGCGGCCGTGGTCCGCGGGCTCATGAGTCCTTCCACCCTGGGGATACGGAGCGATAACGGCGCCAGGGCAAAGAGCTTTTCCACCGCGCGGCATGGATCAGACGAGTCATCATCATCATCGCTAGGTGCGCGCTTGTAGAGGTAGTCCTTCCCGTTGATGGTGACGCGATACACGGAGCCACCCTTGATCTCGAGGAAGGAGTCCACATCCGACAGCTCGAAGACAGGGAGCGCCGCGAGATCGTCCATGGGGATCGTCACGCCATCGGCCAGACGATCCAGCAAGCTGTCACCTACAGGATCCCCCTCCTTCGTTTCCTCAGCCGGGAGAGAGGGAGGCAAGCGAGTGACGATCTGCGTCTCCTTGTCATCGGTCTCGAATTGGAGGTTGACAGGCGGGTGCAGCATGTGCGCCTCGAAGCTGTTCCGGACGCGCATCGGCGCACTCGTGAAGAGCGGCTTACACGCGGTCAACCACTCCTTGATCAGGGGCCGCAGTTTGTCCTTGTTCGTCTTCATAGTGTGCTGAAATCCTCGATCTCCTGGGCCGAGGTACGCCGCCGACGGAGCCCGTACTTGTGCTTTTTGGTCACGCGCGATGCGAATGGGAGGCTGTTTGAGTGCAGGTTGAAGTTTGTGTCTTTGTATCGGAAGCTGAATCGCACTAGAGGGACCAGGCTGTCGTAGTCGGTGTTCTCGAGCCGAGCTTCGAAATGGCCCATTGCGCGGTGTGCGCGAGGGGACTTGGCTGGCTCGGGCTTCGCATCCCCTTCATTGTTGCTGGAGTCGGCGGGGGCGTTGTCGTTGTTTCGCTCTGCGTCGATCGCGAATCATTGGCTGGTGGGTGAGAAGACTCAGTCTCTTGCTTGTGGTTGGGGACAGGCAGGGCAAACTCACGCTGAGGATCTTCTTCTGGCTGTGTATTTTCAATTGATTTGGACGAGCCGGCACTCGATCGAGATCGTCGCGGCATTCTGTCACAGTACAGTCCGAGGCAGGTGATCATTAGTTTCGAAGCAGGGGGAGAGATTCCAAATATTAGTTAAGCGGTGGGACCACTAGAAATTAAATTTATGCATTGCAGAGAAGACGAGCAGGAGAGTACAAATATAAGACGTTGGGGAAGCAGCATCTGGAGTGTAGAGGGCTGGACAAAGAGCTCGTATCTGTCTTTGTTCGAATCTCGCACAGACACTTCAGAGCTTTGCGGATAATAATGGTCACAGAGGAACAAAGGCCTCGTTGGAGAACGAAGGCAAGAAGGATCAGAATAGAAGCCAAAAACAATTTGAAATAGACCCCTAGTGTACTCGCTACCACTTGAACATTTCGTAAGCCACCGAGATATTGAAAGTTTAATCGATATTATGTATGTGATAGAATGTAACAGCAGACTAAGTTAAGTGCCCAAATCATAATTTAGAAACAAATAACAAGCAAAGACCTAATGGGCAAATCCCTTGGTTTTCAACCAAAAGCAGGATTTCATATGAAACTAGAAAGAATACTTTTGTCGGGGGAAGGTCAGCAGATCTGGAGCACTATTCGTGAAAGTGCATCATAATCAACAAGGAGGAGGCCCAGTCTCCGCGAAACGTCAGGACATTGGAAGCGAAAATTGCTGTAAAATTCTAAACAAAAGGTCCATTCCACGTGTATGGAGTTTGTAGATGTAGATGCGCGAAATATGTCTTTAGCAGCCAAGACCCTAGTCCGTCGGCAAAGAATTGTTGAACATCCCGAGCTCATGAGACTCAGAACCCTTCTTCTCATTCTCCATCTCTATCAATCCCAATCCCAGATCCTCCCATACTCATGACCCAATCATCGGACTGAGATAGCATGAGACAGGCCCGGGCCGGGACCTGCCCCAGTGGGAGAATCTCGGCGAAACATTTGTACGCTTTCAGAGGCGCCCGAAGATACAGAAGCTCCACAGCCAGCCAGAACTTTCACGGCTTGTTTCAGAAGATCGTCTGAGACGTCCAGATCAATGGTCGGATCCATGTATAGTTGGTCTTCTTCTTCCCTCGCCCTGAACAGACATCGGTTCATCAGGCCAACTGGAATCCCGTTCGCCTCGAGATGGTTGGCCACCTGAAAGACCCAGGCGATGTTGATTTGCTGATCCGCGGAGTACTCAAATGAAGACATGATTGAGATGGGTAATTCGCGGTGGAACTGTTTCTGTCTGGCACGAGCGGGCAATGTTTGTCGAGACATAATGGTAGCTGCTCTTTCTCTGATGATGTGGTAAGCCAAAGGACGAGCCTGACATCTCCCACTCACGCCGGCTGGAACCACGTGGGCCTCTCCTGTCTGCCTCTATTGCGACAGAATTCCTCGTGACGGCATTGGAAAGCCCCGCTTCAATGGGCGGGCATGTGCATAACTCTAACGAATCGGTCGTGGCTCTGGACTACGCTCGGTTTATGGTCGTGTGGATAGTTGTGGTCCTCGCGGCCTGTGTTCTGTTCGTATATCTTCCCGCGTAGTGTAATGGTATAGTAGACTGCAGACATTACCCCTTTCGGCCGTGAACGGCTTATGAGGGGCTCATCATACAGTGTACGATGGTTGGCAGGTGAATGGATTAGGTGTTTTTCACATGCGGAGACGAAGTCCGGCTGACGCTTAACCTCGTGTAGCTCCGGGATCTGCCTGGGTAGAGTCACGTATTCTTTCCGTTGGCCTTTCCCTGTCTTGTATGGTCCACATGTATCATCACCGATGCGGACCTTTCCCGCCTCTTGAACCAGCCCCGACTGGATCCCTGAATCTTGATCGCTGGGGTTTGCAGTCAGTGGGACCTCTTTCTCGGTGTAGCTGGGCAAGTAGTGGTGGCGGATGCGCAGGGATTGTAGAGATTTGATCTTCTTCGATGGTTTGAAAAGAACCCCCTCACCCGCCTTGCAGCGTTCCGAATATGTTGCTTCCGATATTGGTCCTTCCAATATGTTAGTCTAGACTTATGTATATAATTTGTATTGAGCTCATATTAATTTGGGAGGTCGGAACCCGAGCTATGATTAATCAGGGATACCATCTGTAAGGATTGAGGCTTTTCTTGAACACGGTAAGTTGAAGCACCGTCAATTTATCCAATTACCCTCCTATCTCGGGGTGTCTCTCATCGAGTAGAGAGTGCAATGCGATTGCCGCCACCATGTTGTCAAGTGAAGCATAGATCTGCGGCATATGGAGAGCTCCCGAACCGCAATCCATCGGCGGGTGCAGTCTTTTCTCGACAGTGCGTCGAATTGTGCAACCCTTTAGCTCTTCAACTTCATAGGTGACACTGTCCATCAAGACTCCTAGGACTGTAGGGCGGAATTTGGGCCTCGATTTATCCCCTCTCTGATCTGCGCGGCGATCATGTATTTGTGCAGTTGGTCGGTGCCATGACTTGACCGAACAAGTCACCCTAGGGATTTTCCGTGCCCATTGGCCTCATTTAGACAGTTTCCAAGATAATTCCAATCCCGTATTGTCTTCTTAACAGTAGAATGAATCGTCGGTGAAATACCGGTACGAAAATATCTCAGATGCTGTTTGTCCGGTATAATTGATACGGTCCTTGGCCTGTCGCTCTCGAGCGAGAACATTGCAAGATCCCATAAGGGAGAGATGGTATAAGTGAGGTAGTCGGTGTCCTGTTCCCAGACTCTTGACGGAGTCGATCAGGATTCCCGGTGTGTCTATAATTCTAGGCTGTTGACCTGTTTCATATTGCTGAAATATGTCGAGCTTCTGATCGTGCTCTCGGTCTGATCGCCTTGTCGGTGCGATGGCTTTCTCAATATAATAAATCTTTGTAGGGAATATTGCTGTGCGACCTGTAGAAACAGTTAGTACGGTGCAACACTTGGTAAAGTAGTAGCCAGGGGACTTACAAGGGATAGAATAAACATAATCACCGAAAATTCCGATAGCAGCAGTTCTTTCTCTTCCGGATTCAGAGCAAGTAGCTTCTCCTTCAGGTCCTGCATTGATGGTCGACCTTGTCGGTTAGGGATTGCAGGAAAGAATACCTTGAATCCGCAGAAGTCTGCGCAATCGTAGTCAATGCACGCCTCGACCTCACTTTGCAATGCGGAATATTCGGGCCCCTGTCCCGTGCACATAGACTTTTTCTTATTCCCTATTGCCCGATACTGCAGGCCACGACTGGCGCGTGGACTTCCCTGTTCATGGATAATTGGTCGCAGGATTTTTCGGGTGCTAAATACTGCCTGCCGGGTAAAGGTTGCGCCTCGGTCTAGTAGACACTGCACTGTCGAGTGATGCTCGCATGCGACGGCCGCGCGGAGCGGTGTTGAGGTGTTCTGGCGGTCGAGATTAGGATCCAAGAAATTTGAGGTAGCCGCCAGTGATCGCCACCTACCGGAGCTGCTCCTGGGCATTAACCTGTTGTTTTGGGGGCGACTTTTGAGCTATTGATTCAGATGGGAATGGGTCAACCCGTGAAGACGATGATGAGAAGGGGGTGGGTGGTCCATCTTGCTGCCAATCTGCACCATGTAAACGATCTGCTTCTGGGCCGTGCGGCCATTTGTTGGAGGGTCCAGTCAAAAAGCCACGGAAGCTTGGGATCAAGAGTTTCCATGCGCGTGTGGCCGGATTATCCTCAGTGGGAGGCCAGGGCGTTTATTCATCCCGGGGATGTCTCTTCTGTGGGCCGCTCACGTTCCACTGTAGTTTTTAGTCAGTTACAGTAGGTAGGAATATTTCGAGATCATACCTTGAGACACCTCTCGTGTAGAAAACCCCGGGGAAAGAACCCTGCGTAAGACCTCCCCATCCAAGGTACGGCTTCCGATCAAACCGAATTGTCAGGAGTCGAATCTTTACAAGCTGGGCCTCCCACTCATAAGATCTTGTGGGGGTTGATGTCGGATGTGAAAAGACTTGAAAAGTAAGAGGACAGGCGAGACCCTCCGATTTCGCCTCTGGATGTTCATTGTGGAGTATAGCCTGGAGAGTCTTGCCAGACCGCAGGCGTCCCGAAGGAGATTGAGAGTGCTCGGCTGGTGCTTCGCACTCGTTCAGCTTATTTGTCCAGGTCTAACGAAGTTCGACCAGGAGATCCCCTCTCCGGATATGTCCCCGAGTCTGCGCCGTAACCGCATACAGTGATCCCGTCACTTGATTACCAAAACCCCAAGGCAAGAGCTGTCCGCGGGCAACTTAAACGAGAAAGTTTTTCTCCACAAAGTTAAACAAAGCAATACATTCGTGAATCCGTGAGACACTCCGCGAGAGTTATCCAAGCAGGGGCGCAACAGTATATTTGCGTGTGGAGCTTTTTCACAAAAGACTTGCCGATCTTGGTCTTCAGGATCGAATGTCTTCATGCGGTGGTTACCCATGGAATAGGCATGGTGCGTCGATCGGGAGGTTTCAGCCTCCACCGACCTCTTTCTTCAACATAAATGGTGTCACCAGGCACAGTGGAGGGGGATTCAAGCTGCATGCACCGCGTGCGGGAGAGCGAAGGGTGCAGGTCATTGCTTTTATTCCTCGCGATCGTGTACCTCGGGGACTTCCTCTAGAGCTTCACACAACTCAGAGACCTGGTCAGGAGAGCGGAGTGCGAAGCCGTGAATCGCGTTGCGCGAGAATTGCAGTTGCAAGCCAAAGAAAACAGTCGCGCGGCCAGGGGCACCGAGCCTAGAGGAAAGCAAGCAGGACGGCCGGCGGGCATGAGCGAAGAGGGGATGTATGGGATGGAAGACGTCGCAGGTGAATAATTTTTTGTTCTTTTTGTTCTTTCTGTTAGGCTTGCTGGGATGATGCTGTAGACCCTCTGTGGTGGCGGTACAAGTGAGTTCTTCTGGAATTGTCTGAACACTGTCGTGCTCTGTCGAAAGGATGCAGCGGGTGTTCCGTTCCTTGTACGCGGGGCTTCGATGTGGCGATAGCAGCTCTGTGCACCCACATAGCACAGCAGTAATTTCCCGTCTCTGGTTTTGGTTGACCTCAGCCTGTTTCCAAAGGGTCTCCCACTGGATTGCCGGAGAGCTGTTATGGCCCGGCTCAACGAGGATGACATTGGAACAGCAGGGGTGCAGGGTGGCCCCTGTCGACGCACATTGGTACGCCGTGAGGAGCACCTGCACGCTGCTATCAAGGTCGTTATACTCTTCCGCGGCGGCAGTGCGCGCTTCGGCATTCATATGCGAGCTGTTGAAAGCACCCAGCGGGCGATCCTCGTGGGCTGGAAGCGTCGGAAACGCAGCTCAACACTAACCCGACAGAGTCTGCTCTGGCTCAGTTGTCGCCGGGCCGGTAGGACGAACGTGATTTGAAATTGAAGTTAGGTTCAATCCCCAGAAGCAGATTTCATCCTTACTTCTGTCACCATGGATTGGAACTCGGCATGCTCCGCTCGCTCCAAGCACTGTCGTCCAGTACGGTACGTGAAACCCCAGGTGGGTGCGCAGAACCAAAACTTTGGGTGCTTGGCTCATGGAATGTTGCAGCGTATTCGGCCCCATGGCGGCTATTTAGAAAGTCCGGGGCTGCTGAGAACCAGTTTCTTTCCCTATGACCTGGCAGTCAGATACCAGGCTTTCTTGTTCTCGGGAAGCTGCTACAGCGCCAGACATAGCTCGACAATTACGTTTGAGGTAGTCGTCATTTGTGCTGATGAGGGTGCGGACCTCCATCGACTCAGCTCCGCCTACGCCCTGCAACCCCACGCCCTATAGCGAGTATAGGGTGACTAAGTCGTGTGGAGTGTCAAGCAAGAGTCGTGGGCGCGGGAACGGACTCAAAAACGTACTCGAAATGGTCTGCATAGCCAAGGCCTGTGACAAATACCATGTCCGGAGCCGGGGGGTGCGGACATTAAACATGTAGGCCTCGCCAGACTGCTCACAATGTAGGAACCAAATAAAACTACAGAGGTGAGGAGGGAGTGCCGCGCCTGAGGCAGGTACAATTGGCGCATCCCACCTTCGAATATGCATCATAGTCTTCAGAGGCACGGGTCTGTTGCACCATGCGACCGTGAGGGTGGCGGAAGGAATACGGCAGAACCTTCAAGCGCTGGATGTGCCCTCTTTGCGATAAAGGTTGGGCCCCACGAGGCCACTCAGTATAGCACCATAGATGCAGCACGGTGCTGTCACCGGAGGTATGCTGAGACTAGTTGCAAGGTGGATGTTCAGAGCACATTCTCTGCACAGGCTGGGATTATTCCTCTAGCCATAAAAGGCAATCACCATAAAAGCAGTCTGCGCATGAAGGATTTCATTTCGTGGTGGCCGTTGTCAGAAAAAGCACAGATATCCTTGGACGCCAGGAATGTGAAGGGACTCTTGGTCCTTACTGCTCTACGCGAAGGTATGAAGTTACATGTAGAGCATCCGACTGGAGAAAGACCTGGTGACAGAGAGCGCATATCGCTGTAGAGGCTCAGCCTGTTTGCTTGGGGCGATGAAAGAAATGCCTGAAAATGGACCAGGTGCACAGGGCAAGTGTATTCGTGGTGAAAATCCTAGCCCGCTCGGATTGTCCTCCCATCTCGTTAGTGAGCAGTCCGCGGACGCTATGGCTTTGATCCTCACTTTGAAGCAAGACTACCTCACCATCCTCTTTTGCAACTCAGGTGTATCGGCAAGCTCCGTTTCGCTCAACAAGTGAACAAACGATCAAGACATCCCTTGGACCCAATATTGTTCATAATTATCATCACAGATGGGTACTGGGACCCGTACTCAACGGTACAGGATCCCATCTTCAAGACGATACCAGTGATCATTGCCACAGTGCTCTATTGTCTCTACCCATGACCAACACCTGAGGCCGCACCAGGTGCAATCAAAGGCGCGCGACAATAAACGGCATCGCTCGAACCTGGCACCGGCTCGATTATCGAGGAAGATGTGTCTGCATCTATCCTCTGTTCTCTTACGGGGCCGTACGATAGGTAGTCCGACCACGGTGCCCGCGTCACAGTTCATGAATTTCGGGGAAGATCTTGCACCAGCGCTGAAAGACGATATCACAGATTGGGCGGGTGCGCAGCAAATGCGGCGGACTTTACAATGGCCACGGTACTCGGTGACCATGCCGGCCAAGCAGACGCGATTCCCGTCGTCCAGCCTCTGGGGCACCCATTTCGGCCGCTTTGGCACCCGATTGATGCAGAGGGTACAGGTGGCGAAGTCGATGATCAGGGTGCGGGTCAGCTCGGGGCTTCAGGTACATTTGTAGACGCCGGGGCCTTGTACACGACGCCCAGGGCGAGGATCTCATCATCCGGCCTCAGTTGATGGTGGTTTCTCATCGCCGCGTTGACCTGATACCGGCCGATCCCCTCGGCGCCGTAGCCCATCAGAAGCATATTCTGGACCTGGCCGAAGTCGCCCACCGCATACGGCTACTTCGTAGTGGTGCTGGGGCTTCCATGCTAGTCAATTGCTCGCACGTATCTCCCAACGTCATTATGGGTCACGGGAGCTATTTTCGCCACGGTCATCTCAACGACGCCTCGTCATGTGGTCCCAGAAGCGCTGAGGCTCAGGGGCCTTGGTTTCGTTCGTCGCCTTCGATATGAAGGGCTCTCTTTGAGCCGGATGAGGAAGTCATGGCAGCCGTATCAGAGTCCCCAACACCCTCAAACCCAGTGGCTGGAACCTGCGGCAAGAGCCTTATCGTTCCAGCCAACCCACCCATTCACCCGATCTAGCATTCTCGAGTCCAAGGTTCCGTGTAGCGAAATTAGGGCTAGAGTGGTCGATTTCCACGGCGTCCAGCTGCTGGCGACCGCATTATGACTAGGAAGAGACAGCTGCCCCAGCCATCGGCCCTGGAATCCTGTCAAGACTATGTCTCCTACCACTACCGAACGTCAATGCACCTAGGCGCAGTTTATACCTGGCTGACTGGATTGGTAAAAAATAGTCTGCAGGGATGATTTATCCTTCGACCACTCTCTCGGGCTTTCTGCAGCGGCATGACACAGGCCAGAATGTAAATCCCGAGCTGCATCTGACTCCAGCCTACATTCAGGCGCGTGGAATCCAAGACAACAGCCTGGCGGCTGATAACAACCAGGTCGATTATGACGCCTCGGCGCACTTCGTCGTGGCGCCTACCAGGTAGATGTCGGAACGCTTGGGACGCGCTGCGGCGAGGGACCCGCAAGAAGCCGCGTTTCACAAGCAGAAATGAAACAGGATCTCGGGAAGTCGGCCGGTTGGCCGGTTAGAAGAGTGGTTGTTTTGAACTAGGCGGATAACAAGCCGGAATAAATGTGGAAACAGGGCTATAGGAACAGGCAGCGCCCATTGCTTAGGGACAAACATCGCGCTCTGCAGATCCTCGCTCTCGTGGCTCAGTTTCGAGAGTATGTTCTGGCGAACTTTTGGCGAGACCCGCGAAATATGAGTATCTTTGTCAGTTCCAAGAGCGCCACTGGAGAGGAGCACAGTGCACAACAACAGAATTAGAAGCCATCCTAAGCCGACCTTGACAATCAAAGCAACAGTCAATATTGCACGGCAAGGTCAGCGGGCCTTATGGGATGTATCACACCTAGAAGATGCAGGTAATGCTGTTATGTCACACTATCCCGGCAAACCGAGCAACCCAGACACTGCAACTTGGTCTCTCGGAGATAAGCTGGTTGTTGCCATTCATTGAGATAATGGGTGTTCCAGTGCGGTTCTGGGTTTCGCCAACAATTTTCGTCCTTGTGCGGGAGTGGCAGATCGCGTTCATTTCGTTATCTTGAGCATGCTGACTTTCACCGATGGGTATAAACATCGTCTTTTGCTTTATTCCATGTCCGTTACGATCTAGCCGGGGATTATAGCCTATACCGACCGAGTTGGCGAGTTCTCTCGAATCCTCAGGATCAAAATCGCGCAGGTGGGTCATTCGACATGCTTGGGCCCTCGAGCTCCTCCAGTTCTCACATTTCGATATCAGCCTTGGCTGAGGAGTCACTGGATCGACCGAGCAACGCTTATCGCGTAGCCCAACCCCTCTTGCATACCACCGCACGCGTTCAACGGCGCAGGGGCGCTTGTAGATGACCCTTCATCCGGCCTTGCCGCATCGTGCCGTCAGTGGCGGTAATGTACAGCAGTCTGTGCGTCCGCCGTCTTGATCCCAGAATTGATTGCGTCCTTAGTTAAACGATTGCTCGGTCTATCGTAACTGACACCGGCAGTAATAACAGGGCTGGCTGCTTCATAGAGGCTCGTGTGTCGAGAATCCCTCTGGACCCTTGGATTAGGCACAATACGGGGCCAATCATATCGAAAATAGCAATAGCTTCAATCAGTCAGTCACTTTGACTCTCACTCTCCATAGGGCCGAATGCTTACCGTGGCTAGAGATAGGGCTGTTCGCCCTCGGGCATCTGTGGGCGCTGTGATAGAGAGATCTGCCAGCTTGTTCCGGCTTGGATGGACACATGAAAGTCGGACCGAGAAATGGCAAGGAAGTCGTAAGAGTACAGTGCAGAGTTGGAACGTTATGGAGGGGTCTGTCTGGTAGCGGCAGGCGGATAGTTTGTAGCTCCTCAGGTAGAGCAGACGAGACGGCACTCTTATCATATAGACTGGGTTCTTCCCAGAACTTGCATAGGTTTCGGGAGATACGGAACCTCTCGCCGCTCGATAGAATTCCGCAGCCTGCATGTTGCAGGTGATAACTTTGGGTAAAGGTCGGAAGACCTTGAAGCGAGGAGCTGACAGGTATGAGATCTGGATTCGTCGTTTGGCAGCAAACAGGTCGCTAGCTGGTCTTGAGAGCCGATCGAGCGACCACACTAGGGACAGGTAAGTTCGGGCGACCGCAGGCCCGAATTGGAACTGAGCTGCATTAGCTTATGTGTGTTCTAATGGGATACTGTAGAACTTGGCGTACGTCGGCGGGGGCCAGGACTTCAACAAAGGGGGAAACAGTTCCCTTTGTTTGGGTATAATGCCGAGTGACAGATTCCCTAGAGCCAGTATAGAATGTCGACTATCTGACAAGAACACGGTCGGCTGATGGTGTTGATGATCCAAACGATGATGAAAAGCTGTTAGTGCAGTATCAGGCATCGCATCTGATGGGGTCCATACCTTCTGAACGTTGACAACACACGATGCCCGCTCAACTTAACACTCGTCCCCGATGAAATTGTTGATAAACTCCTCACCCCCGTTGCGGTTACAACTATCACAGTACGATCGTCGAGGAGCAGGTGGCTGTTGGATAACCCACGCCAGGCCTACTCGGCCTGTCTGGATGCAATCTCATGCACAATGTCCACAATCTCCGCAGTGCTTTCAGCATGGGGGATCAACTAAACCTTTCCACCTGAATTGAATATAACACCAGGCCGGTCTGTCGGGTGTAGCTAGGAGGAACAAAGTTCCGTGGTGGTGTCAGATCCCGAGTTCACCGGCTCATCGATCATGGCCACATCAGGCAGGACAGGATGCTGCTCTGTCCGCTGTCACTGTGAGGCCGAATTCTCAGCCGCTCGACCGACCGGCTGCTAGGGTGGTGTTTGATGCAACCGGGGGGATCTGGTTTCGCTTGTATGTGGTGGAACGAGATCGTAGCAATCGTTTTGGCGATGTCGGCACTTTCGCGTCCCCTATATGTGCTATCGTGTGGCAAACGGGGTTCGAAGGACTCTCATCGTCTTCGTAGCTATACTCATTCCTATCGCTGGAAGGAGGCTAGGCTCAAGGATGGACGACGGCCGTTCGGCAAAGATGAAGAAGAGTTGAAAATGAACGTTTTCTGTCGCTGTGGAATATACAGTGAGAGACAAGGAGATGTGTTATACCAGAGAAACCAGAAACTAACATATATACAGAGGAGTAGAAGAAAAGGCAGAAGCAGGCGTGGAGCAGGACGACGGGTACAATCACCAGCATCCGACCGAATATATATAGCATGAATAGTGAATAGAGGGCCACGACTGATGCCGCGGGAGAGACACGAGCCTAGTGACTATACGAGAAAGAAATCAGACAACAGTTAAGTTGAGAACCAAGGGGGAAAGTTCTTCAGCTGTGACGTCCACAGGAAGAAGGGCGACGCTTCCTGGCACCCTCAACAGCAAACGGTGTGTTGTTGATAGACAAGGAAGGGAAAACGGGCCAGAATCGATCAGCCCAGTGGAACCTTCAACCGACCCAAGGCTGGGCGGACCCACTGTGCTGTGGTGAGTGAGTGAATGAGTCTTGTTTGACAGCTGCCTACAATACAGTCAGTACTGGCTCCAGGGCTAAATTTGGCGGGAATGCGGGCTGCCATTGCATGCACCACCAACAAGTCTGTCTCTAAGTTGAACAGAGCTGTGGCGTTTGCTCTCGCTCACGAAAAACTGGCAGGTGTCTGATTCCGATCATCTCGAACCTTTCCCTGCATCTGAGAATCGTCGGAAGATCCCTGCGTCAATTGGGAGGGTCGGTTGTCGATCCCAGTGTGTGCGCTGATGATAGGTGCAACTTCTCCCGCTCTCCACCGCGTGCGTTTGAGATTGATGGAATTTCCAGTTAGGGTTGAGGTTAATCACCTGGCGAGGGGGTCTTTGGATCTCTCTGCTCTCTTCTGTCGTCTTGTCTAATTTTCCTGCTGCCTATCTCGTTTGTCTGTCCCCGCATACGCTACATCACCAGCACAACTTGTACCACCCCAACCATGCGGATATGGCTGCTTCTCTGTGTGTTAATCCATGCCATCACGGCCTCCTGCATGGGCATCAGTCTGCCCCCTCCACCGCATGATCCTCCTCCCTCCTCGCACGCCGATGAATTCCCATGGAAATCGCAGTTGGCGACAGCAGCCGACCACGCCGCGAAAACCCGCTTCTACGCCCTGGCGCACACGGCGCAACAGCAGCAACTGCCGCATTTTGCCCACTACCTGCAACACTACCTGGGTAACACCGGCACGGACGCCAGCATCTCGCCGGACGAGTTGCTGGCGGCGATCCCCCGCTTCTACGAGGAGGTACAAACGCTGGTCACTTTCAAGGCGCGGCTGGCCGCCCAGGATCTGGTCGCCGGTGCGCGCACCACCGTGCTGTTCAGTAGCTTCTGGCACGATTACGCCACCACCAGCGACGAAGACTGGGACTGGTTTCTCGCCCTGGGTCGCTTCCGCTACAGCGTCACTGGCGCCGTCCGATTGGCGTCCGACAACAACCGTCCGACCGTCCAGTTCCGGGTAGATGTGCTGCGCGCGTTCGACTTCGCGGCGGGGCGGGAGCTGATCCTGGGCGAGTATCGCTATCACGATTCCGAGCTAGTCGACTTGCAGGTCAAGGGGCTGGGGCGGCAGTTCATGATCCGGGGGACGAGCCAGGGGTATTACCTGGAGGATCAACAAGCGCAGCAGCAGCAGCAGCAGCAGGCGGAGCAGCAGGGGGAGGAGGAAACCACTGTACATCCATAGACCGAAACCATCCACAAATGAAAAGACAAAGGACAGTCGCATCACCCGACCCAGCTAATCTCGTCACATTGCCCCAAACTCTCCGCGACCGCCTGAATCCTGTGCGTCATCCACCCGGACGTAAACCCCTCCGCCTTCTTCCCCAACTGCATCCCGCGGCCACTCCAACACGTCTCATCCGCGGGCGCAAACCGATACGCCAGACACAGCGCCTCATGGACACACATCTCCCTACACTCGTCGACGCTGCCGGCGCGACCGAGGTCCTCGTCCGCAGCCAGATTGTCCCACCCTTGCTTCACCGACTGGATCTGCCCCCAAACAATCCGCCAAAATACATCCCGGTAAACCATGACCTTACCCGCATACCCATCAGCCACCCAGCCCTTCTCCAACCGATCCAAGCCACGAAGATCCTCCTCGCCTTCCAAATGATGAAACGAGACGGCAGGGTAGCACCACAACCGCCCCATATCGAACCCGGTCGCAAAGAAATCCACCTCGCCGGGCGGCGCGATCTGCAGCATGGGCCAGCTCCAGGTTAGACTCACGCCGCAGCTCTCGAGGAGAATCCCCAGCAGACAGTCGCCGGCCCAGTGGGCATCGACGGCCGTCTCCCAGCCATCCTCGCTCTGGGCGCGCAGATCGCGCGCCATCTCCATCGCGGGCCGGGAGAGCACGAAGCCGGAGCCACCGTGCGCGAACAGCGCGTCGACGATCTGCATCTGGTTCCCCAGGTACCAGGGCTTGCGAGGGTCGAAGCGAGCCAGCCAGGCGGCCAGGTTGGCCCACAGGAGGTAGGTGTCGGCTTCCATGAAGACGAACCATTTGGCCTCCGGGCGGGCGGCCAGCGCTCCGTCCACCATCGGCAGGAACTTCCACTTGTCCAGCTTCCAGCCTGGGTTGTTGGGTTTGCCGATCGGCGTGTTGACGTCCGCGACCAGGTCGGCGGGTGTGAGGCCTGAGTGACCGGCGAGCCGGACGCGGTTGTATAGGGAGAAGTCTGGGTTGGTGGCTTTCGTGGCGCTGGAGATGTACGGGCCTAGGATATCTTGGGAGAAGACGGTCGGCGACAGGGGCTCGGCGTAGTCGGAGTAGATCATGTAATTGGGGATGCAGCGCAGGGTGGTGGTTAGGTGCGGAGGCACCTTGTCGCGGGCTTCGGTGATGCCGGTTTTCAGGATAACGAGGACGTCATTGTATATGGGGGGGAGGGCGCAATCGGAAGGGACGGAATGGATCGGAGGAGGGGAGGAGGAGATGAAGGTGTGGTGGAAGGTGTAGATAATTGCAATTATGACAATGGCGGGGAGAAGCCGCCGCAGTCGGAGTGTCATTGTGGTTGTAACAATTAGATGACGATCAATTAATGCAGTAATGATAAGGAGGTGAGGAGAAAATGAGGAGAAGAAATGAACAAATGAACGCGAGGGGAGAGTGCGGAGTCCGGAGTTACGGATCTGCCGAGGCCCGGATTTCCGGGGGGTTTGTTGTGTTTGCACGATATGTACAGTATGCACTTTATGCACTGTATGCCCTGTGTGCACTATAGGCACTGAATGCACTTTACTTAGTTATGGCTTCAAATCCCTCACTCTGTCAACAACAACAACACAACACCAACACAACAACAACACACTACAATCGACGATTCCGATTCAATCCCTGCACGACCTCCCTCGCCCCCCGTCGTCCACTCCGCACCGCCCCCTCCATATACCCTTTCCACTCGGCCGCGGTCTCCGTGCCCACGAAATGGATATTCCCCACGGACTCGCGTAACGCGTCTCCCGCCAGCGTCAACACGCCAGGCGGCAACGCAGGACAGGAAAACCCCCACCCCAACAGCTCCTCATCACTCCACTCATGACCGAGAGCCTCGACAAACTCCCGCGCAGGCAAACCGGCTCATCATAAATCTGCCCCCAACTGCCGCAACAACGCCTGCTCCCTCTTGCGAACATTCTTCTCCTGCGCCCATTGCCGCCCGCTGTCTCCCGCCAAGAAAGCCGTGAGCCCGTACTTCCCATCGCGGGGGCTGCTGGTGTCCCAATAGATGGACGCCGGGCCCTTGAATGATTGCACGAGGCCACAATACCCGCGCTCCACCCACCACGCCGACCGAAACACCAGCATCACCTTGGCGTAGTACACATACCGGAACGAGTCGACCAGCAACTGCTTCTTCGGCGGGAGGGCCGGCTGGAATGTGATCGTCTTGATAACGGGTCGAGCACACCACCTTCTTCGCCCGGATGGCGCGTCCCGTGCGCGAGATCACGATCGACCCTGCTCCCGGACTTTGAAGGATGGCGTCTACACGCTCGCCGAACTGGACCGTGTCCGCAGGGAGGTCGGCGGCCATGGTGTTGGCGAAGCTTTGGGTGCCTTCGCTCGCGGACGCGGAGGTACTGCGCGCCGTGCCGTCGGTCGCAGCGCATCTGGACAAGCCCGTCGCCGGAGCGGCAGTAGTTGAGGAAGTACAGCGCCGAGACATTGATGCCTGGCCGAGCATGGCGCGCGTCCAGACCGAGGCGGTGGCGATGGCGGTCGGGCTGACGTTACGGGATTGCACGTAGGCGTAGAAGGAGAGCGAGTCGAGGGCGGGGTCGGATGGGTTGCTGCACAAGAGGGCTTGGCAGTCGGCCTCGCACATCTCGCGCACGCTGTCCAGCTCGGTCTGGATCTGGGGGTTGATCTGCGGAGGTTAGTGGCGCCAGGCCAAATCATCCACGAAGACTACGACGAGCTGTACATCGGGGCCTTCCGCAACCCCTTATTCAGCCCGGAAACCGAGGACGCCGCCGCGCAAGACTTCGTGCGCATCTACGGCGCAGGCGGCAAGTGCTAGCCGCGTTTCAACCCGAACGTCGCCTTCAGCCGGTGGCGGAAGCTTCTGTATAACGCGTGCCTGAACCCGATCTGCGTCATCACGGACCTCGACACGGGCCGCATCCAGCCGCCGAGGGGGCGATTGTGGATCTGGTGCGCCCCGCCATGAGGGAGATCCAGGCGGCCGCCAAGGCGTGCGCGGACGTTGAGCTTCCGCTTGAGGCACTTGAGTACATGGTTACCATGGATCCGGTTACCATGTATAACCCGCCCAGTATGCAGGTGGATGTGCGCAGTGGGAGGTTCACGGAGTTTGAGAATATTGTTGGTGAGACGGTGCGCGAGGGGAGGGTGAAGAGGGTTGCTATGCCTACATTGACGGTGTTGTATGGGATACTCAAGGCGATTCAGTGGCGCACGAAGGAGAAGAGGGGTTTGGTTACGGTGCCGGAGCCGGAAGATCATACGGTGAAGAAGTGAAACACTTTTTCATTGTTTAATGGTATAGGTAGCATGTCCAACTCACGAATTATACAATATCCCCCACAGATGTGGGAAACGAGACTAGGAAGACGCACACTTTCCATTCGTGCACACCAAGTCATCCGAGCAATCATTCTCCGTCGTGCAGGTAGCACCTGCTTCGCGTCAGTACAGCCATGCAATGTAGCAATCAAGTCAACATACCCGTGCAATGCCCCTCCCAGGAGCAAGAAGCCATCCCCGCCGCCTCCTTAATATCCTCCAATGTCGTCCCAATCTGCACCTCATACACATAGGTATCAATCTGCACCGCCTCACCACGATAAGCCCCGAACTTGGGCTCCGTGCGTCCAGTCCACGTATTCGCGGTCAATCTCGTCGCACCCCCGGCCGTCGAAAAGCCCTGCTGCTCCCCATCGAAATAGAACTCCACCCACCCAGGCTTACCAGTATGAATCACGAGTCCGACCGAGTAGACGGTGTCCGTGTCCACGGTTCGAGACCACTGCGGGACGCGACTGGCCGTGTTATCCGCCTGGTACTGAAGGTGCAGCTGGCCGCTCTTGAACTCGAGAGAGAGGGGGATGTTGGCGCCTTTGTCCTGGGCGTTGTTGCCGGCGTAGGCTTTGCTGTTGATGCCGTCAGTATCCGATTCAGATCGCTTGAGAAGAGAGCGAAGAACAGGAAAAGTACAATTGAAATATCATCAGACTCTGCTCGATCACACCGAGCGAGAACTTGTAGCCGATGTAGTACGTCTTGCCTTCTTCGAGCTTGTGGGGAAGGGCGTGGTACTCCGCCCTGATGTAGTCTTTCTTGCGGTGGTAGTGGAGAGCCGGGGTGCCGTGGGGGTCGGTGCCCAGCTTGATGTAAAGGTCGTTGGTGTTGTCGGAGATCTTCTCGTCGCGCGCCTCTTCGAGATTGCGGATGCCCAGGACCGAAGGGTCGTCGCCTTTGGCGGCTGAGAAGCTGAGGAGAGAGGTGGCCAGGGCCGTTTGGAGGGCGGCGAGGGTGCACAGCGTGGTGGAGAGGCGCATCTTGTTGGGGTGACTGCAAAGGATGTATTCGAGTGATGTAGAAAGGAATGAAAATGGTGTTCGTCGTGTTTCCCTACAGACTTTCACAGAGTATTTATCTAATTTAGGGACTGTCGTGACTACGGGCATATCTTGGGGGCCGCTCGGGCCGCGCAGGACCGCAATACAGCGGACACTGTTCAGCCAGATAGCGTCCAGGATTCAAAGCCTGGCTCATAAGCTAGTTCTTCGGCTTCTGCAGGAAAGACTAATAAGACTTATTCGAAAAGGTGGCTGTGTTGCCCCAAGATGGTGTGTTTCAGATCCTTCCGTGACTCCATTTGCCCTCTTCGGTTACATCTTCCTAGCGGCTTCATCATGGGGCCAAATGCTGCCTTGTGCCAGACCCTAGAATTTGCGTGGCCCAGGTTTGCCTCTAAACGCCCAGCCGTGTAGAAAATAGTGATCGCTTCTATTCGAAATTGAGACGATCGTCCATTCACAGCTCTTTGATCTAGCCGGGGCCGTCTATAGACGACTGCCGCTGTTACACTTCCCGAGTATTATCACTGTTCATGGCTCCAAGACCAGGTCCTTGACCTTTTCGACCTTGGAAAAAGCGACTGCTATAGTTGTTGGCGTAGAATAAATATCCAACTACTTGACTTGATTTCTGCCTTACGAAGGTAACTACGCATGAAGTGCAGTTTTTGACACGAAAAGCAACGATCGACAGTGGGATTCAGGCTATGTCCTTCACTTGACTGTCACTAACTTAGGTAACCAATCTGGTCTTCTTTTCAGACATATCTGGCTTCGGCTGAGCATTCCTCGTAGTAAGCTCAATGCTTTGAACCCATATATGCTCTGGGATATATTTTTTCAAACCGCGCAAACGGGTCTTGGCCAACTCAAGCAAAGCCTCCTCTTTACACACCGCAAACCGCAGATACTTCTCTCCGATAGAAGCATTTTCGGGACTATAAAACACAGATGGTGGAATGGCAGCCACTCCGAGCTCTTGAATAATGAACCAGCATAGTCGAAAGTCACGTCGCCGATTGACAATATGTGACGGGAAAGGGTAATCGGCTGGAATGCGGACAGCCGACATATTGACTAAAACAAAATACCCTCCATCGGGCAAGGTGTACTAGATTCGTTGGAAGTTCAGTCAGTGTATGTACTTGACAATCACCTGTCTGGAGAATAATCTACTGGCAGCCCAAGTTCATCCCACACTTTACAGAAACATCTAATCTTATCTTGCATAAGTCGACGACTCTCTTGCCAGAATTGAGTCTTCTCGGCGTGCTCGTAAGCTACGGCGACAGATTCTTGCAACGGAGACGCCGTGCTGTAGCATATCTTTGTATGAACCGTGGCCACGCGTGCGATGAGCGGTGCTGGTCCCACCAGGTAGCCCACTCTCCATCCTGTGGCGTGGAGTGCTTTGCCAGCCGACCCGACGGTCAAGGTGCGTCGGTATAAGTCGTCCGTGAGGCTGGCAGGGCTGGTTGATGGCTGATAAGCGAGCCGGTCATAGACCTCATCGGACAAGAGGATGAGGTTGTGCTGGATGCAGATTGCTCCTATTTTATTAATCTCGTCGTGCGTGAACACCTTACCGGTGGGATTATGTCTGATGTGGAGAGTACGTTAATGGCTTCCCAGAACTGAGCGAGATGAACCTTACGGTGTGTTGAGAACCTAATTCAATTCCAGCATTCGTCAGCTAACCGACAAATTGAGTCCTGTGTGGCAAAGTCGACATACAATCATTTTTGTACGATCATTAATAAGATTCTCGAGCCTTGGAAAGTCAACTGCCCAGTCCGAGGCGCGCGACGTCCAAGTCGTACGGTTCTCTGGTGGCAGGAGAGACACATAACGAACAATAGCACCAGCCAGCTCAATGCTGCTAATAAATCTTCGTTCATGAATCAGCGATCACACTTCACAAGACTCTGTCGCAAAGGTCTTCTCATACTGGTCGAAGAATGGCTCAAAAACGATGGCCTCATCGCCCGGACTAAGAAGTCCCATGAATGCACAAAGCATTCCTAGCGACCATCAATCAGATATTGTTCTCGAACAGAGAGTATGTGCTCAACCTTCATTTGCACCCGACGTGACGACGACCTCCGTGTCAGGATTGATATCTCTGCCCAATGACCTGGAATACATATCTGCTAGAACACTCTTCAGTCGTGGACGGCCCTAGATCACTTTCGAGTCAGCACTGGGGTATATTCAATTCGCGTGCTGATACTGTAAAGCACTTGCCTTTGTCGGGGCGCATTGGTTGCAATCGACCCTATCGAGGGCATCCTTGGCGGCATCAATTGCAAACCGTGGAGGGTTATATCCACTGGGCTTGTTACCCGGATGGGTCCCCATCAGTAGTTGGACTTTGGCTTACAAGAAGCCCTGACCCAGATTCGCAATTGGTTGGATTGGTGAAGCGGCTGCTGCCTCGTTCACAAATGACCTGCAATTCTCGTCAGTAGATTCCAATACCTCTGACGTGTCTCTTGCCTACCACACATCTTCCACATGGTCACTGTCCCATTCGTGGGCTTCGATCTGAGCTTTCTTCGCCGTCTCCGGCATTTTTGTCGGCTCCGCGGATGCGATCTTGCTTGGATAACGCGACGTTTTGGCAACTTACACTCGAGAGAAGCAAGTGGCAGTTCTGATCTTAAAGCGCGGAGATGGATTAGACTTCAATGCAGGGGAATCAGGACTCGCGATCCGATTCGTAGGACCTGAAGCACCGTCAATTGTGGCCGGAACAGCCCGCTCGTTTGCCGGACATTCATCCCACCGTTCTCACTTCGACGGCATGACTGGCGGAAGTCAAAGCTCTTACAATTCGAGTTGAACAGAGAGCATGTGATGCCATCATTTACTGACTATTGCTTTCCAGAAAGACTTGCTGGGAAATCGCGCGACTATTGTCCGAGTAGTGTCATTCTAGGCCAAAGAGCGTGCTGTGGCGCTCTCACATGCAGAGCAAGCACAGGAACAAACCTTCGCCTACTTGACTGCAGACAATCCCGACCCGTTACATACATCTGAAGTCTTCTTCACTATCTGAGAAGTCCCAAGAAGCATTCTCATCAGCTCCATTCGGCCGAGTAGCACGCACAAAGCCAACCTCGACCGCATCGATCCGCGCTACGGGTCCTACTACCTCAACCTCCGCACCGTAGTGGTGCGAGTACCAAGTTTCCATCAAGTTGTCCTCCGGTGAGGTACAAGCTGGCGTCTGGAACAGCCACGGGAAGTTCTCCTGCATGTAATCCAAGGCCACCTTGGAACTGCGGTCCACCCCATCGCAGTACCGCAAATTTCTGAACGCAAGGGGAAGGTTGTCGCGCAGCTCTTTTTGAATATCCGTCGGATACTGTCCCACAGCAAAGAGAAGCAAGTTGAATTGCATGAGAGACGCCTTACAATGGTACGACCCACCGTATCGGGCGCGGTTATACAAGCCTGTCAGGGCAGCGATGGCGCCCATGCATCCTGCTCCGTAGTCTGCAATTGGCCAAGGCGATACGATGGGCTCCGATTGCCTGAGAAATGCCCCAAAAGCTCTTGCAAAGCCAGTTAACTAATTCATGCTGTCAGCCTCGAATCATGTCATTTTACATGCGGTAAAGCAGGACTCACGCAGTCTACAATCTGCTGCCATCCGGGTCGGCCGGACCACGGACCCTCATGCCCGAAGCAATTCTCATCCACATAGACAATACCCTTGCCTCGGCGGGTGGCTATAGTAGACAAGGTGACAGGACCGTACCCAAGCCTCTCAAGCACGCCGGGTCGGTAGCCATCGATAATAACATCTGCGTCACGCAAAAGTTCCTCAAACTTCTTGCGACCGCGCGCACACTTGAGGTCTATGTCCACGACATGCTTTCCCATGTTACCGTCCACCTGGAAGAATGGTACGTCTGGCACAGTGGAGGAGCAAGTGATTTTGAGAACATCGGCCCCATACTCGGCCAGAATACGACCGATTACTGGACCGGCAATTACACAGCAGAGCTCTAGCACTTTCACGCCAGCAAGCGGCCTGCGTGTTGTGCTCGGGGCAAATGGTGTTGGCGGCGTGTCGCCCTGTAAGCGGCAGACTTTCCACCAAGGCTCCTGGATGCTCGTCTTTCCCTATGCTTTGCTTTAGCTCCATGACGACTTTGCATCGAACTAAAAGGTAAAACATACATGTGGAGTGTCGCAAAATTGTTTATATGTGTATACTGTGACTCCAGCCTGCTTGGACTCCAGATTTACCTGCTCTAGTTCAGCCGCCGTCCACTGCTCGACATGGGCTTGTATGAGACGAATGATCTCGTCGTACTCTATTCGGTCTGATCGGTGGCTCGCCAAGCCTATCATATTGAGAGTCTTGCTCGGGTTCAGCGAGCCATGCAGGTGAAAGAATTCGTTCTCATTCTTCGTGCGGTACATATTCGCCGCTAGACGTCGATAGAGATTTGATTGAGCGGCATGGAGATCGGTATCTACCAGCGCTTAGACCTATGTTCCTGAATATGCCAAATGGGTTTTCCCTGCCTTTGAGATACTTCTTAATCCCTGGATCTGATCTAGAGCACCCATTTACCTTAGCAATGAGGGCTTGGAAGCCGAACAGCGTCGCTCTCTCTAGGTCAATCGTGACCTGTCTTCCCTCACACTCGGTCCCAAAGCGCAAATCTGCTATGGCAGCCGCAAGGGCACCTTCAATGCCCTTGAGCGCAGCTAACGTCTCGGTCACTTTGAATGGCGTTGGATAATAAATGCGATCGGAGCGCGAATTGAAGCGTACTGTCTTCGGGATAACCTCGAGAGGAATGCTGAGCTCGGCTGCATGGCCACATAGGAAGGCGAATATTCTTTCGGATTCGTGGACTGGGCAATAACCTCGTATTGGGCTATTCTCCATGTTACCGGTTCCTAAGCTGAGCATAAGTTTCCCAGAATAATCCACTAGCATGATGAGTGAATTGATGCCAGCCTGAAACAGCGTTATGATTCTGGTGCCGTTGATGGATTGAACAGGCGATGAACTGGCCTAGACCCTTTGAATCCAGCCAATTGCACACAGTCACAAGAAAGATGCTGGCAGTCGGGAGTGTCTTGCGTGTCGAGAGAAGTCGTTACAAACCTGCACTTACGAAAGAGGCGTGATAGCGAATCCTTGGACCATTTAATGAACATGTGATCTTTATCCACACATGAGTGCATTATATCTTCTCAAGCCGGATACCGAATCCAACCAGTCATGCCAGAGGACTCTTCGGTGGGCAATAACGCCTTGTATGTCTTGTGGAGTCTAAGTGGGTGAACCACGACGTCAATGAAGTATCTCATTGCAGGTACAAAGAAGCTCATCTTCTCACCCATCACACTCTGCTATCTGGACTCTAAATTCCTGCAATTCCCTCAGCATACAAAGATATCGCAAGCTTCCCATAATGCAGACCCTAGCGTCTATCCTGCAGAATGCAGCCCGTATGCATGGTAAACGGGCTATACTGGCTTACCCTGCAAACCGCTCCGCGAGCGATTCCACAGTCAGTTTGACTTACGAAGAGCTCAACGCTCTGGCAACCTTCAACAGCCAGCATTTGCGTGATCTCAAAGATTGCAAGCAAGGCCAGGTACTACTTCTGTACCTCGAGGACCACTTGGAGACAATCATATGGTTCTGGTCCATAGTGTATGCCGGCAATATCCCCGCCATGTCCACCTCTCTACCTCGTACTGAAGCTCAATCCGTGAAACATCTCCGCCACTTATCTCGGCTGTTAGAAGAACCGATCTGTCTCACAACCGACCGCCTCATGCAGCAATTCCCGGCAGAGCCGATTGTACGTCTCGTTGACACCGAAAGTATTCAGGGCACGCCCGACACTATAAAAGCTCAAACCGAATCCCAACAAGAAATGCGATGCACTACCCTTGGGGCCGTCTCGGATATTGCTCTCCTTATGTTGACCTCAGGCAGCACCGGGCCGTGCAAGGCCGTGAGTCTGACAAACCAGCAGATCCATGCTTCGTTGGCAGGCAAATGCGCGGCATTCCCTCTCAAAACCCAAGACGCAGCATTCCTTAACTGGATCCGACTTGACCACGTGGGAAGCTTGGTCGAGATCCATCTTCACGCGCTGGCAGCAGGAGTAGATCAGGTGCATATACAACCCGAAGTGATTATTGCTCGACCCGTGCTCTTCCTGGAACTGCTCGAGCGACACAAAGTTGCGAGAACTTTTGCGCCAAATTTTTTCCTACTTGAGCTCTTACGGTTTTTTGAGTGCGCGCAAGTAGCGAGCCGCAATTTCAATCTCAAGGACTTGCACTATCTGGTTTCAGGTGGTGAGGCTAATGCAGTGGATACCTGTGGTCGATTGAGCCAGCACCTGGCCCGACATGGCGCACCTAGCAACGTTATCGTTCCTGGATTCGGCATGGCGGAAACCTGCGCTGGGTGCAGCTACAACTTTGATTTTCCAAGATGTGATCTGGATCGGGGAAATAAGTTTGCATCGCTCGGAACACCCGTGCCCGGCATAGAAATGCGTATTGTGTCATTGGCCGACGAGAGTGAATTGTCGACTCCGGGGACGATTGGACATTTGGAAGTCAGAGGTCCTATAGTCTTTGGAGGGTACTATAATGAGCCGAGCACTACATGGCAGACATTCAGGTCCGATGGGTGGTTCAGAACTGGGGACACAGCCTTCTTAGACCCAGGCGGGCATCTGAACCTCTGTGGCCGAACGAAAGAATTGATCACGATCAACGGGGTCAAATACTCCTTACATGAGCTTGAATCAGCACTGGAGGGTACAAACATACCCGGAGTAGAACCGAGTTTCGTCGTCTGTTTGCCTTATCGTTCTCCAAGTGACGATACGGAGCAGATATGGGTTCTCTACAAACACAGCTACCGCTCGGAGGATTCCGAGGCTCGATGCAGAGCCAAGGAAGCTATAACGCGGAGAATCATGGTCCTGACCAGCACATGTCCCCATGTCTTACCTTTACCAACCATAGGCCGAACATCCCTGGGAAAGATATCTCGATCGCAGTTGAAGAGCCAGCTAGAATCTGGGGGATTTACCAAGGAACATATACGGAACGCAGAACTCATTCGCAACTACCGAAGCAAAATATGCACTTCCCCACATACGCCTACTCAAAGGCTCATTGCTCAGGCTCTGGCCCCCATTCTCAACAAGCCTTTGGAAGACATCGGAGTTGATGATAACATTTTCGGACTAGGCATGACATCCCTATCACTAATCCAGATGCAGTCTCGCCTGCGCGAACAGCTGGCTTTGTCCGTACCGCCTGTATTGCCCACAATCATGTCTCACCCAACCATCCGCCAACTCGAAGATGTGCTTCAAAGACAGTATCACGAATACAGGCCGGTCGTGACCCTCCAACCCCACGGTAAGAGAACGCCGCTATGGCTCGTCCACCCAGCCGCCGGAGAGGCACTGGTCTTTGTCAACCTTGCCAAGCGCTTTCACGACCGGTCGGTGTATGCCTTGCGGGCGCGCGGTTTTTACCCGGAGGAGCCGTATTTTACCAGCTTGGAAGAATGTATCAGCACATATCAATTTGCCATGAAAGCAAGGCAACCAGAAGGGCCGTACGCCATCTTAGGCTACTCATACGGGGCAATGGTAGCATTTGAGCTCGCAAAGTCTCTCGAGAAGGAGGGTAGCAAGGTTGACTTTGTAGCCAGCCTCAACCGGCCGCCATACGTGAGTCCACGTCTCCAACGGCTACAATGGTCGGATTGCTTGGTCAATATATCCTTCTTCCTTGGGCTTTTGCCGCGGGACGCCTTCCACAAGATGGTCCATGGGTTAAGGGAGATACCCAGGGGGAAGGCCTTGGAGTTAGTTCTTGATCGGGTAGACCCAGATCGAATGGAAGAATTAGGACTCAACTCGGCTAGATTCGAAAGGTGGATCGATGTTGCCTACGGTTTGCAGCGAATTGGCCGAAACTACAAGCCACATGGCAATGTTGCGCATGTTGATGTATTTCACTGCAATCCAGTGGAGTTCTTGCAGACAGGGAAAGAAGAATGGCTGAGGCGGCTTTCGGCTTGGGATCAATTTTCCCGGGAGAAAGCACTGTACTTTGAGGTTCCAGGCGAGCACCATGAGGTTCTTGCTCCAGGAAACGTGCAACAGTTTCATAAGCAGCTGCAAGAATCACTGCATATACGGGGGGTATGAGTTTTTTTTTTGTGGTCATACCTTATCCAGCTCCAGGAACCTTAACCTATTCATATGGAAGTCAAGCTGAATTGACAGGTTTCGAAACATAAGTTCGCTTGTAGATTCTCCTGCAATGACAATGAGGGCAAGCCCTTATAGGTGCATCGGCATCGTCCGCATACCTTGTCCTGAGCTTAACGCAACTTAGCTCTCCATCACAAAGGCACACTGAAGAACTTGGCATCAGAACAATATTCCCACGAGAATAGCCGAGCTCCTTTCGCTCGGCTAGAAGGCCGAATCGAGCCATTGCAGGGCCGCTATCTTAGCGTCGCCAAGCAATCCAGCCACGAGGCACGCAACCCTATGCGCTTTTAAATAGTGGGTTGGGGCCCTGCAACTGTTCGTCATTCGCGCTAAAAGTGGCGTGCTGCGGCAAGTATAAAATATGTAGAAGCTGATTAGCTGAAACGGAGGGCGGATGCCGTGCACGAGTGCTTGATCTGAGATTCGACCTTTCGTTCACCAAGATAATCAGACACGTATCACAAATTAGAACGACGTTTGCTAAACATGATATCAAAGCTCCCTCAAACTCCACACCCCTACTTCCCATTTCTGTTTGAATACTAATCAAACCAACTCACACTCAATCAAGCTCTCCACACCCCTCTGCGCAGCCCAAATCTTCACAATCCTCAACCCAGCCGACTCCAAAAGACCCCGCCACTGGCCCTCCGTGCGCTCCCCAGACCCAACACTCATCATAATGAGATCCAAACTCGTGGTCTCCCAATACGCCCCGGTATCCGGAATCACATTCTCATTAACCAGCAACTTGCTATACCCAGGCGTCATCGCCGCGACGAGATTCGCCAGGATCCTCCGACAGGTATCATCGGGCCAGTCATGCAGGATCGAGTGCAGGTAGTACGCGCGAGCCCCTATCGCTCACCGTACATCCATTAGCATATATCTTACACCCCTCATAATGGCTTCGCAGAGGTATTCAAATCTCACCTTTAACTTTCTGCTCCGTAAAGAAATTATACCCCACCACCTGGATAGAAGGATGCAAATCCGGCACAGAAGCCACCACCTCAGGCAGATCTTGCAGCACCAACCGGCCAGGCGCAAGGGGCCACTTACGGCGGAAGTCCGCGATGTCATGGCCGAAGCTGCCGCCCACGTCTACCAGCAGTACATCGTCGTCGGTGATTGTCTGGGCTACCGGGTCGATGAGCTCCTCCTGAACCGGGTAGAAGCCGGGGTCCATCCAGCGGGGCCGGCCCTGTGCGTAGACGCCCATGTGGTTGTTGAAACGGCGTGCGGTGTCCGGCTCGAGTTGGACGTGCTCGAAGAAGGTTAGGGTCGTGTTGTAGCCTATGTTGAAGGCCGTGTCGGTGAAGCTGGTGGGGTTGCGGTAGGCGTGTTTCTTGAGGAAGGCGGGAAGGGCGAGGAAGCCTTGGTTGAAGCGGGTGGACCTGAGATTTGGGGAGCATTAGGGGGGTGGCTGCTGGTTTCGGTGCTGGTGCTGACGTACATGAGTGGGAATGCGTCGCTGTATCTTTCCACCGTCAGGGTTTTGGATAGTCCGTTTGGGCTGTACTCGTCTTTTCCGGTCTCGAGGATGACGCCCATCGCGGCGAGGTGTTTCATCAGACGGCCTATCGAATGGGTCCAAGGTTAGATCGATTTGTATGTGTCTAAAACTAGGATACTGACCAAGCAACACCGGGTCTACACCCGTCGCCTGCGCTAGCTGTGCTACAGACTTGGGCTTGTCGTTTGTGCCCATGGCAGTGAAAAGACCGATATCAACGCCGGTCTCTATTGCAGCGTAGCTCGTGAACTAGCAGGATGGGAATCTGTCAGTATTCGCTTCTGGATTTCCGTAAGGAGAGATCAGAAATCAGCTCCTTGAAGGTACGAGAACGCACCTCGGACCAACAGTGTCTGAGAATTGCCTCGCGAGGCGTTTCCAGAGCATGGACTAGTGATCTTGCCGATTCGAGTAGTTTCAGTCGAGCCTCGGGGTTTGTGCTCAGGTACTCTGCACCCTCGGAATGGATTTGATCGAGCAATGAAGGAACCTGGCTGGGAAGGTTTGGGGAGATAGCAAGCTTGGCCACATCAATGGCGTCCCCATTGCTAGAGCCGTTCATGTGAGGCATGCTGAGACTCGAGTTATGTGCAGACGCGAAAGCTGCCTTAGTATGTGGCAAGTGGTAAAGAAGTTTAAGGATGAAGCGAAGAGCCCATGATGCGGGGGAAAATCTCCTCGCATTATAAGTGCTAAATATCTATGGTTGGGAGACTGATCGTGATGGCCTTCCCCTGAACTAGCAGCCAATCTAAACCTAACATTAGACTGACATGGGGACATGGGAGGCCACGCACGCGATATAACGAATCCAGCAGTAGTCTGATAAAGAATTCCCTCTTTGTCTTGCGCTTATCACCTGTCAATCAAACCATGGTGTGACTATGGAGGGTTTAAATCCTTCGCTGCCAATGGACTTGGCGTAGTGCATGACTAGGCTTGGTTCGCCGTAGTCCGGCGAGAGTCCGGCTTCAAACTAGACTAGGATCGTAGATTAAATCCTCCCGGCCGTTGCACCGAGCTCGGTTCATCGGCAATTATCTTGCTGCCTGGTCTCTAGTAGTGTGGAGTAATGCGCAAAATAAGAAATACCAGGTGGGCTGCAATCTCATTTCCTGCCAAGTCAAGAATAGTAAATCCGGCGAAAGTCAGGCCCACCCCATTGTCTAGCAAGACAAGGGTATAATTACGCAAACGACTTCGCCAATCATCTCCAAAAGCGCATGCCCAACGTATGGTGCTAATGCAGGGAGGCAGATGAGTTAGCAAGCATTCCATTTAGTCGGAGTATACTTGACATGGCAAGGATTTCAAAACTTAGCCAGGTTCAAGAGCAGGAAGACAATTGCCCACCCTCCCCCCGCCCCGGTTCACATTTTACCTCTTTCTTCACACAACCCAATGTGCGCTCGAGATTATAGAGTTTCTTCGGTGCGTTCACTGCTGTGTACGAACCTAAGCTGCAGCCACATTCGCCTTCATGGGCCTCGAGAATGCTAGTCAGACAAAAGGACCCAGAATCCTCGGTATATTCTGGGCCTTCTTCTCGGTGAGCGCCGTGATGGTTTCCGCCCGACTGTACATCCGCACTCGCATGCTCAAAAATCTCGGGCCGGATGATTATATCATCGGTGTCGCTACAGTGAGTCTTTGCCCCTCGAAGTATTCATCATTCGATTGTCCGACTAACATGAATAGCTAATTCTTGCGGCCTACACAGCAGTGACTACTGCCGTCGTGGCTCTCGGATACGGCAAGCACACGGCCGCGATCATCGAGCAAGGGGGAATGGATCGTCTCGAGAAAGTGCTGCTAATCAACTACATCAACTTTGCCCTGGGAATCATGTCCTTCTCGATACCCAAGCTGGCAATCGCCGCTTTGTTGAACCGGATCCTGAACCCGGGACGGTTTCACCGGTTATTTCTGTGGGTGTTGACGGGCGCAGTGTTTGTCACTTCAAGCATCTGCATCCTTGTCCTGTTCACCATGTGTGACCCGCCACAGGCTCTTTGGAAGACTCAGATGTTCGCTGAAGGTGCGACGTGCCGCCCGCAAGTCGTGCTGGTGGATTATGCGATTTTCACCGGAGGTATTCCTATAATACTCCTACTTCCTCTTTTGCATTCGGATATTGACGTCCCCCTTGCAGTCGTGTCTGCCTGTGTCGATCTATACTTGGCCGTCTACCCCACTGTTGTCCTTATTTCCTTGCAAATGACGCTGAAGAAGAAGCTCGCGCTCTGTGCGGCGCTTGGACTTGGTGCAGTGTAAGTGAGCGTCTTCCTTGCAAGTGAACTGGCCGCTAAGCCTAGAGTTTAGTGCATGTGCAATGGCCATTGTGAAGTGTAACCAACTACCTGGGCTCTACGATACAGCGGACTCAACCTGTACGTAGACTTTAGAGCGATAAAGTGTCTTGCGACTGACTCAGATCCAGACTCCACTGCCGACCTTGTCATTTGGACCAGGTATACTCTAACAATACCAACGTCCACTTCCCTTAACTGATTGTGAACCCAGTATCGAATCGAACGTCATCATCATGGCTTCGTGCATCCCAACGCTAGGACCGCTGTACGAGATGGTCCGTGGTAGGCGCTCCTGGAGCTCTTACCAGCGGTACTACAAAAGCCAGCCAGGCACCTCACGCAAACGCGCATTCAAGAAGCCAATAAACCACATGCTCAAACACGATGACCTGATGACGACCAACATCGGGACTATCAAGCAAGGCAGCCAGGACAATATCCTGGTAACCGAGGAGACACCGGCCGAATCCCACGCGATGGGCTATATCCACAGGACGGATAAGATGGCGGTGGAGTATGAAATGGCATCGCGAGTACCTAGGGCGAACTCCCCACGAGATAACAGGAATGTACCTTGACAAAGAATATCCTAGAGCAGCCTTGACTCACCCCATATTTTGAACGAACTATAAACACCGACATTCACCCCTACAGCCGTAAACCTCCACCTCGCAACCTAACCCAACGCAACCCACTCAGAAGCACGCACAGCCCTGGATCTCCCCAAAACCGCCCCCTGCTTATCAATCGCAACAACATAGTACCCACTCAACCCACCACCCTGCCCCGGACTCGTCAACAAAACCGTCTCAAAACTTTTCCTCTGCACGACCCCAAGCAACACATTCCTGGCCTCCCCTTGCCGCACACCATAAAACCTCCACGCAGCGGTCTCGGTATCTCCATTCCACGACACATAAACCCTCACCCTCTCGCCAAACGTATACGCCACAACAGCCGGCTCCTCTTTCGGGGTACCGGTCCAATTCCCCACAAAACCCCGATAACTAACCCCATCCTCAATCCAAGCATGAAACACCAACCGATCATTTGCTTCGAACTCCGAGATCGCTCCCGCAGACCCCCAGTTCACGAACACCCTGCCATTGGCCAAAAGCTGGGCATTACCCTGCGAGACGGCCGAGATACCGTAGGGGGCTGTGGCTTTACGGAGAACGGTAGCGGTGCTGCGGGCGGAGTCGAGCTCGACGAGCAGGGCGCGAGAGACATTATTGAAAATGATGCCGGCACCGGAGTTGGAGTTATCGAAGAATGAGATTACCTCTTTGTTTGACTCAGAGGGATGGGGGTGCCAGCGCGCGTGATGCTGGAAGCCGAAGGCGAAGGTTGGGTCGGTGGGGAAGGTAAAGGTGGAGTTGGAGCCGCCTAGGCGCCAGATGATGCGGCCGTCTGTGCCGTTGATCTTGAAGATCGTGCTGAGATGTCGTGAGGAGACGAGGTAGTTGCCTTCGCGGTCTTTGTCGACGCTGTTGATGTGGATGAAGTCCCAGCTTGTGCTTGCTGTTAGGGCTGTGTTGGCTGTGCTGGACGCTAGGGTGATCAAGCTTTCTGTCGGAGAGGGTTAGTTCAAGGCTGTACCCGCAGGAAGGATAGAGAAGCGGGTCGGGATAGAAGGTGTGCGGTGCGGCCTACCTGCTGGGTCGATGTGATCGAGCGCGTTCCATTCGAAGATGAGCTCTCCTGTTGCGATGTCGAATTCTGGAACCATACATTAGGACTGATACGAGGTACGCGGACGACAAAGAAAACCTTGAAAATACCCGTCCCCGATCCATTGCTGCGACGTGTTCCCGCCATAAGCAGACAGATTCCATGGTGTGGGCGTGTAGACCTCTACCAACGCGGTCTTCCCGTCGATGACATTGAATTCATGGATGGAGGGAATGCGATGATTCGCCGCCTTCGCCGTGGCAACGTGCTCGTAGTTCTGGTTGAGAAGGACCTGCTGGCCCCAGCCCTCGCCGTGGGTGAAATCAATCGTGCCCTGGAAAGCTTGTAACACGGTCTCACCTTTGTAGGTTGTCGGGTGGAAATTGCCAACGAAGCCTGCGTAGTAGCCAATGCCAGACCAGACGAGGTCGCCGTTCTTGCGGTAGATATATGCGCCTGGCTGCTGCAACTCGCCTGCGTAGGGGGACAAGAAGACGTATTCTGTGCCATTCGCGTTAGGGGCCACGACGGTGATGTTCAGCTTTGGTGGAGATAGGTCTGGGCGAGAGCGATATTGGCCATCTGCTAAGACAGTGGGTAGAGATGCAGAGGTTGCTACGAGGAGCAAAGACAATTGAAGGAGGAAGACCATGGCGTCGATGGGACTATGTACAGATGGTCCACAACTTCGTCTAAAAGTGTCTGGATGGTGACATGGAGTTGACCGCGTCTTTTCGCGTTCTTATAGTCATTTTCATCTGAGCGCATAACACTGCACTATCGTGCCTGAGTGAATACATACTGCTACCGTCTGTCAACAATTTGATCAGAATTGCACCATCCAGGGACATTTTAACCTCATCATTGATTCTGAGCTACGTGTAGACTAACACCTCGCTTCTGCACAATAGATAACAGCTGCTTGTGTATGCTGATCTGATTTGACGTGGCTGTGCATTGAGCCATCGCCTGCCGCGATTACGCGATATCGACCCGCGTGAGGACATCAATACTGTCGCTTAAGGCATTATGCATGGGTTTTCTGTTTTTTGATTATTTTTTCCACTAGTGTGTACCCCCGTGATAAGACGAATCATAAGATAATACTTCTATTATGGTTGATGTTATCCACGAGGGGTGAACTCTCTTCAGATGACAAGCACAATTATATAGGCACGGATACATCAACACAGCTAACTTCTCTGCAGGGTTACCATTGGCCCCTTCTCTACCCCTCCTTGCAAAGTAACCAAGGCCTGGACCTGCATATTCGAGCTGGCTTGCAGGTGCTACAAGCCATACAGTTGTAAGCGAGCTGACTGTCATTTGATCTTTGCCGATAATCACGGACAATCCAGGCATGCATTTCAGCTCTAGAATGACGGCTTCCATTTACTCTCGGCTAGAAGAGAGGAGACTACAGACTTGTTAACCTCGAAGACTGTCCTCATATATCAGATTCACACTGACTGGGGCTATTTTGCTTTCAACATGTATGCCAACGCAAGAGCCAGCACGATTGGAAACACTGATTCTGTTTCGATCTATCCTACATTACACCAAGCACAGAGCAAATCCCTTCTATGAATGATAGAAGATAATAATCTCGATGAGACGAGGACTAAACTCCAGGCAGACCCTGAATCGCCAAAACCACCTCATGCACAAATGTTTTGTCATCAGTGCACAGCCCAGCTATGCACACAGCTCCACCTCTTGGCAACTTCCCACCAAAACTCGGTGAATCTCACTCCGCGCCTATCCCCAGAACAGTTAAAGCAATCATTGCATCAATTCAAATCATGAATCATACACTCCGACATCGGCCGGATCCCATTATCATTGTCATGCATCATCACTAGCTTCTCCACGCCAATCCTACTACTTATTACTACCTATATTGCCGAAAACCCATCCAAAACAAAATCGAACAGACATGTCTCAAAATCAGTAGGCATACCGATACGTCGGTGCCATATCGCCCATATACTCCTCCTCCGCCTCAGTGAGGGCATTCAGATCGACAGTCCCGTCGGCGATGGCGCGGTCGCGTTTGCGATTATCGTGCCAGATGGCTAGGAAGTACAGGCAGGACATGGCGGCCGAGAAGGCCAGGAAAGAGACGCCGATGATGTACCCGTTGCGGTAGAAGGGTGCGTCCTTGGAGAGGAAGGAGTAGGTGGAGATGATGCCGCCGACTGGGATTGCCGGTTAGTTTGTGGGGTTAAGTTAAAGATTTTGGGGGGATGCGTAGTGGTTGACTTACTATTGCCAAAGCCAATCTGCCAGGCGGTTCCCACGCTGCGGCGACGATGACCACCCAGGTTCATGGCGAACCAGCAGACTAACACTGGCATGGCGCTGTAGCAGCCGCACGTCACAAGGAAGAGCGCGCCGTATTGGACGTGGTGCTGCGTCGTGCTGTGGATGTTGATCAGGATGCCGAAGCCGGCCATCGCGACGAGCATCGGGATGAGGGTGAAGAGGAAGCGGTGTCGGAAGCGGTCGGAGAGGTAGGCGATGAGCATCGAGAAGCCAAAGGCTGCGGCCCACGGGGGGATGGAATAGAACTGGGTTTTAATCGCTATGCGGAAGATCAGCTCTGTCTTAGCAATGCGTACGTGGATCGAGCCCGCTTACCTCCGTAGCCGAAGGTCTTGATAATGGTCGGGGCGAAGTAGGCGTATCCTGCTTGCTGTTAGCGAGTGTTTCGCATATCTAACATCCGCCCGACATTCTTACCATAGGCAGTCACCACCTGTCCAAAGTACATCCAACCGCCGATGAAGATTTTGTCTAGAGCGAGTCAGCGAATGTGCAGCAACCCAGGCTCACGAGCCACCTACAATCCTTGAACACGGCCAGAATATCGCGCCAGCCAACCTTGGCATCGACCGCCGACTTGCCCGCATCTTGCGCCAGCTTGTCGCGCAGGAACTCGCGCTCCTCGTGCGTGAGCCACTTGACATCCTCCGGGAAGTCCGGGACAACGAAGAAGCAGCCCATGGCTACCACACACGTGATGATACCCTCGATGATGAACACCCAGCGCCATCCAGCCAGCCCTCGGACCCCATCCATCTTGCCGAGGCCACTCGCGAGCAGACCACCGAAGGCGCCAGCCAGGGTCGTCGAGCTGAAGAAGAAGCTGAATCGCTTCTGCGCCTCGCTGCGCTTATACCACATTCCCAGCAGGTAGAAACCTACGCCCCGCGCCCAGTACATCAATCAGCATGAGTTCAGAGCGTTTCATACACACACACCGCAGGAAACTCACATCCAGGGAACAGTCCGGTCTCAAACATGCCCAGAAACCAGCGCGTGGCCATCAATCCACCCCAATTCTGAACAAAGCCCTGACAAACCATCACCAAGCCAAAACCGAACATACAAAGTGACACTAGATGCACCATCGCATTAGGACTGATTTTTGCGCGCATGACTCAAGACTTGCGATAAACATACACCATGTGTGCGGTTTAAGCTTCTTCATCAACACGTTGGACGGAATCTCGAAAATAACGTACGGCACGAAGAAGATGGTGAGCGCGGTGTTGTATTTCGTGCCCTCGGTGATGTGGAGATCGGATTCGAGGCCCAGGACGGCGGCGTTACTAATGTTCACTCTGCGCGCGTGGTGTTAGATGGAGGGTGCGCGTGGATCGCATTAGAGAAATGCTGCGCTTACCGGTCCAGGAACGCGAGGAGATACATCACACACAGGCACGGTACCACATGCCAGTCGACCTTGGCCATCAGCTTGCGCTCGTTGACGGCCGCATACTGCGACGGTTCCGGCGACAGGTCGCCGTGGTCCACGGGTAGTTTTTCTGGAGGCATCGAGAAAAAGATAGTGGTCAGTGGGTGGTGGGATCGCGGCAGAAGATCGATCGCAAAATTGCGACGTGCGCTGAGGGCTGAGGGGCCTACTCACCATCCACGACCATGGTTTAATGCGCGCACGCTGCAAGGGGTGAATGCAGGTGGCTGCGGAGGTCGTCTGGATGAGGGCGGGGGAGAGGGCGAGGGTGAAGGTCAGGGAAATTGAGAGAAAAAGGCGAGGGAAAGAGGAAAAGAATCGAGAGTCATGACTGCGACTCAAGTACGGGCGCCGATTATTTAAATGAGCAACGAAACGTGCCCGCTGAAGGATGACTCTCTTAGTATCCATTGCCAGAAAAATATGTTGACCCCGACGTTGCAGTGGAGACGAACCACGTCCCAGAACCAACCATTCGATGTAGATCACATTCGACAACACGCTATCGGGAAGCTACTGGTGACGATCGAGTAATCACCAGGTTGTTCGTCGGGGGTTTCCCCTCTCCAACTGTTGCAGCATCTGCAGCTGTGCATCCTGGGGCATGGTCTAGCTTGGATGGCGCCTCGGCTATCCCTGCGGCGGACTCCGATGCCGCTCTCACGGCCACTATAGCTTTTGGCTGATTGGACACAGAGAAGGTGTCGGTCGGCGAGATCGGGATTGCCGTTTGTGGTAATTCAGCAGGTCAGCCTGGAATCAATATTGACTCACTCATACTGTAGTCTTCTGCTCTCATTGCAGTTTCGCTGACTCTTGCCAGCTACTCGTATTTGGTGGACAAGCAGGGTCAGCTGACAATCCACAGCCTGCAGGCTGTCTCTATCCGATGCCGGACTGCGGAATTCCCCGCGCACTGAATCCTGATGGCTTTCCCAATCCCTCTCGGAAATGCTATGTTTTTTCAGCTCTTCACAATGCTATTACTAGACAATCTTTTAGAACCCCGATCCAGACTACGCATTGTGAATCTCACAAAGACCGCGATCGACCCTCAGCAACGGAAAGTGGCGGCCTTTAACAGCATCCACGGATTTGCATCCCCTCCCTCGAGCCTATATTATGGGGAAGCGGGGCGGATCTGCCCCTCACGTCCAATTGCCGACCGCAACCCAACCTGGAATGCCCAGTGCATCGCTCCAGTTTATCTCATTTTGGCGGGTACAATCTTGGATCTCCGATCAATGCATGGTTTTAATGAGTAGACAACTTGTTTCTGCGCGAGCATGGCCTGTTTCTTGATCTATTCATACCCAAGTAGAAGTAGGAGAGGTACGACATGGTTAGTAGGTCAGAGTTAAATCTCCTTCAAAAAACTGTGGGCTTGTTGTTTTTATTTATGCACAAAGGCAGCCGGCTCACTCATGAACCACAAGCACTTCGCAAATATATTCCCGAGTGCGGTCGCGTCGTCGATCCCCAAGGTAAGATAAATTGTGCCTTGATTCTGCGCGATATCAAGTAATACATTTAGCTCAATCCATTTACTACTATAAGAAATAATTCATCAGACTATGAGCCACGAAAGCATGCATCATAGACATCTTTAGTCACGTGACCCATCCCATCTCGATAAAGCCCACAATAATCAAAGCTTGACTTATATCTCATCATTACGATTCGTATCTGAACGATCTAAACTAAATACAAAACCAACAACCGAAAAAGAAAAATCCACAGTGTCATGTACCTCTCGGCGTCCTCCCGAGTCGCTCCCGGTTCTCGCTGATGTGTACATAAATATTCGGCTGTCATTCCATCGTTTCCGTAGTTGTCACACCTTGTGCGACCACCAAGCCACCTTACCCTTAATTAAGTTCCTCCTTCTAGCTACTCTGTAGACCAACATCCCATCTGCCCCCTCTTTGGGCCAATTTAGTAGTGCTGGTAAGTCCCGTAGCTACCGTAGTTGCCGTAGTTTCCATAGTTCCCGTAGCCAGCCGCGGCGGTAGCGGTGGCCGTAGCGGTCGAAGTGGCAGACGACTTGTCCTCCTCAGCGGGCTGCTCGTCGCGCTTGTACGAGCCATAGTTGCCGTAAGTGCCGTAGTTGCCGTAGTCGCCGTAGCTGGCGGGGGCGGCGGTGGTCGTGCTGGCGGCCGAGCTGGTGGAGGTGGAGGTGGCCTTCTCCTCGGGCTGGTCGTCGCGCTTGTAGTTCTGGTAGTTACCGTAGTTGCCATAGTTGCCATAGTCACCGTAGTTGGCGGGGGCAGCGGTGGTGGTGGTGGCCGGGGCGGCGCTGGTGGTCGTGCACGCCTCGTCCTCAGGCTGGTCGTCACGCTTGTAGTTCTGGTAGTTGCCGTAGGTGCCGTAGTCGCCGTAGTTACCGTAGTTTCCGTAGTTGGCGGGGGCGGTGGTGGTAGTGGCAGCAGCGGTGGTAGTCGAGGATGAAGCAGAAGCATCGGCATCCCGCTTATAGTTCTGGTAGTTACCGTAGCTGCCGTAGTCTCCATAGTTGCCGTAGTTGCCGTAGTTGGCCGGGGCCGTCGTGGTGGAAGCGGCGGAGGAGGTGGAAGAAGAGGAGCAAGAAGAAGCAGGCTCCTCGTCGTCCCGCTTGTAGTTCTGATAGTTGCCATAGGCACCATAGTTGCCGTAATCACCGTAGTTGCCATAGTTGGCGGGGGCAGTGGTGGTGGTGGCAGCAGCGGTAGTGGTCGAGGTAGCTCCCTCGGCCACCGGAGCAGCGCTCACGGCGAGCAGGTTGCTGCCCAGCACGAGCAGGAGACTCTTAGAGAGGGAATGCATATTTATCTTATGTATTAGAGTGAGACGGGAGGAAAAGAGGAGAGGAGATCTAGGACAACTGCAGACGTGGTTGGGAGACTGCAAGGAAAGGCCGGAGCGCAGGCTGTATTTATAACTGTGTCTGCGAGATTTATTTCATGCTGCGGATCCATGATTAGCAGCAGGGGGCAGCAGCAGCAGCAGCAGCAGCAGCAGCGGGAGCAGCAACAGTAGGAACAACAGCAGTAGTAGAGCTCTGCTATAGTCTATAGACCGGCGTGAGGAGGCAACCTACATACAAGTGGCAGCATGATTGGCCACGTCTCGGATTGTACCATCATCTGGAAGTGTGAAGAGAGGCCAAGGAGACGCGCATGCCAATCAGGACATGAAGAGCAAATGGGGACCCATCGGGGATCCAGGTTACATCTCGTTTGCCTCACGGCTTGACCGTGGAGCATTCACTATAGGCCTGATTCAGATTACTCTGCAAGCCGAGAGATGAGCCTCTCCGCAGGCGGAAAGAAGGAGGAGGAAGAGAAGCCTCGGTCGGACGGCGGAAATGGTCCGATGCGGGGGGGGAGTGGAAGATGAATGATGTCGAAGGCAAAGTTAGCATGTAAAAGGCTAGAAGCAGGATTTGACGAGCAGTGAAAAGTAAGGCATCTTTGCGTCATGTCTCAGATGGACTCCTCTTGGAAGAATGCGGAGCTGCAAAAGCCGTAAAGATGCTGTAAGGCGGGCAACAGCGGATGAGACAAACATGCGGCTAAGCGGCGGGATGTCTCACTGTGAGCAAATGAGCGTCGCTCCCGCAGGCTGGGCACAATGCATGGGCCATGTCTTACTCTTCCCCATCCCGGGTCACACCCGTCACATATTGATTATTGATGGCCAGCGTGGAAATCCCAAGAACTTTACGGCTTACTGTACTCAGTACGAAAGATATTATTAGCATCTTCCGGAGGGTCACGGAGACGATGCTCGAAGAAGAAAAATACTAACTCCGCTTGGATGATCCACCCCAGGTCATCACCTCATGCCACTCAACTTCAACCCTAAGAATAAACAGTCGGCCTGATCCCCTCCCCATCCCCCCCGTTTACCTTCCTGAAGATTCTAGTTTCTTTCACTCGGGCTGTTTTGTTTTTCCTTTTCAACTTCATTCTTCCCCTCACCATGAGTCTTCCCAGGGATACCGGTTCCTTCGATGACAAAATGCACTCCTCCGAACGGTCCACTTCGACAGACCGGGAGAGGCTTCTTGTAGATGAGGAAGCCACGCACTGGTCGCAGAATCACGCTTCGTCCAAGTCATTTCTAGGAGGGTGGTTACGAGTGCTGTTTGTAATCGCAGTAGCAGTTCTGTCGTGTTTGATTGGGGTTTTCCTTGGACACAACCAGAGAGACTTGGATAAGTCGTGCACGCGGCGGACCACTCAATACTGTAAGTCCCGCACCCTACGAATTCTCGATGATTGGGGAATGAAAATCTCCCTCATGGGGCGAGTCGAAGTCAGTACAAGGCTAATGCGATTGCAGCACCGGTCATCGGACAAGTCGGGTTGAAGTACCACCAACAACTCTTCAACGGCTCCCTCCTGAAGCAAAACATCTTCCGCGAGGATGCCAGCCCTGAAGTCGACGCTGCCTGGGAATCCCTCGGTGCCAACTGTTTGTGTCCACTTGCTAAAGACCCGTGATGTTCCACTAACCTGCATCATAGACCGTGCAATCAGAGTGCCTGTCGAAGACGCCGAGAAATCCGGCTTGGCAGCCGACCAAGTGAAGATCCGGGAGAAGTATGGCGGTGGTTATCCCGCCAACGTGGAGGGCTTCCACCACTTGCACTGTCTGGTATGCTTGTACTCCCTCGTTTCGGGGCTTGGCCATTAATAAGATCAGAATCTCCTCCGTCAATCCCTGTACTACAACTACGACTACTACCACAAGCTTGGCAAGGGTGCCTTCACCAACGACGATTTCATTGTCCGACACCACGTCTGTAAGTGACGGCTTTGCTCGAGCTATCAAATTCCCGTGCTAACGATCTGCAGCGCACTGCCTCGATGTCCTCCGCCAGCAGCTCATGTGCAGCCTCGACGTCGGAGTCCTGGGCCAAGTCTGGGTGCATCCCGAACACCCCGAGCCGTTCGTGGACTTCAACACGGAGCACAAGTGCCGCAACTTCGACGAGATCCGGGAATGGGCGGAGAAGCATCAGCTGCCAGAGTCGGTGCCGTCCGATTTCTTGGAGCCGCCCAAGTTGACCGACCGGGTGTATAAAGAGATTCCATGAGAGATGTCTAGAATGTATATATGAATGTAATATAGCCTCAGCGATTAAGTTTTTGCTATCATTTTCGTTCAGACCTTAGTATAAGGAGCGGGATGGCTCATGTCGAGCCCTAACCTCTTCTGCAGTAGATATGTGCTCTTATGGCCTCGGATGTAGGCGACACGACCATACTCACTTTACTCTATAGTTGAGGGAAAGCAAAGACGACTAGTCGTTTGACTTCACCTATCGATTTTGATAGTCAACTCATTCTGAACATATCGCTTCAGATTCAGAGAAGTACCCAGAGCTCAGTCCCAGAGGCGAGTGGAGATACCAGTATCCCGCGTGGAAATACCAACCAGCCCGGATAAACCCGGTCCGGTGCCGAGCCCGCACCCAATCTCTGGCGCCACAGAAATCTCCTCTCCGTCCTTCTTCAAGCCACACATTCCACACCCCATCCAACCCATGCATCCATCTTTCCACTGCAGAGACACCATCAACACCGCCACAAATATCAACCAACCAACCACTAACTGAACAAAATCCAACCCCAAAACTCAATCCAACCCACAAAGAACACCCCAGCCCACAAAATGAACATCTCCCAAATCTCCACCACCCTTACTCCAACCCCACAAACCCACCCAACAAGCTGCCTCGCCCTCTCCAGCACCCTAACCAGCTACCTGGCACACATCCTTCCCAACACACCAGACTTCACGCTCTCCATCGGCAGCGGCTCGGGGCTTTTAGAGGCGTTAATTACGCACCGCCATCCGGACGTCGTAGTCGAAGGCGTTGAGGTCTCCGCGGATGTGAACCGGTACCTGGAGGAGCTGGACCTGCATGTGGTGCCGGGCACGTGGGAGGTGCATTCTCGGGCGGCGCGCGCGCGGGCCTGGATGTTCGTGTATCCGCGGGAGCCGGCGCTCATCCGGCGGTATCTGGAGTGTTTTTCGGGGGTGCGGGTTGTTGTTTGGTTGGGGCCGGTGGTGGATTGGGGGGATTATCGGGGGTGCTTTGGTGAGGGATGGGAGGTCGAGGTTCCGCTATCGGAGAAGGTTGGGGTTGCGGGGTTTGAGATGGTGGTTGTTTTGAGGAAAGAGGGTTGAGGTTCTTTGGGATAGGAGGGGATCGAAGGGGTTTGGGATGAGAGGGGTGGTGCATGCAGATGCATGTGGTTGTGCTGTGCGGAATGCTGGTTGAACGCGTGAGCTCTATGCTTGGGATGCAGGTCGGTGCTGAGGCTGTGCGCTCTGCGTACTGCTTCATATGCACATCCCGGCTGTTGCAGATGGTCCTCTGCGTTGACCGCTAGTTGCACTATGTCAGGACTGATTTTGGGAAGCCGCATGCCATGCTGCAACGGGAGCCGATAACTTGTGGCGGAATGATACCATGACTCAGCTCTTCTCGCCTCGACCGTGGAAAAAAGCTCGCCGATAGAATCTATGGCTTGAATGAGTCGTTACAGTCACTGCGATTAAATTTGATATGATACACGCACAATTTACTCGAGATCAAAGCGCATGGCTCGAGTTATCGAAACTCCCCGGGAGAAAGAAAATCTTGAATAACTCAGCGAGCCCCATCTCATCCCACTGTCTGGATTCGAGATGACAGGTGCGTATCAGTACGGATGTCTTATAACTTCCTCGAGACGAACAAAATGAAAGCAAGACACGGAACAACTCTCGACGATAATCGCGCGTCCTTAATCTGCTTCTGTCGCAGATGCCGTTAGGGCTAGGGGGACCCCCTGACTCACTACGGTTCTACGGTGGGGTGATCTTGCTCCACCCGTCATGCATCGGCGATCTAGACCCTGATACCAAGACTTGCCAATCGTCTCAGAGCTTCACCATTGTCTTCTTCAGTCAAATAAATTGACAGGCAGGTTATCTCCGGGAAGATGTCAGATGGGGACCCACAATCAAGTTCCTAGACTTTTGTGGGTTAATGGTGGAGCAGACTAGTATGGGTAGAATTCAACCTTAGAGATTCGTCAGTTGAAAACATTATCCATTCATTAATTAAGGGAGATAATACAGAGACTGAGAAAGGTAAAGCATTCCATGGAAAGCAAACAGATCTATTGAAGGCAAGCAATCTATGATACCAATCCAAGCCCAGGACGGAAGAACCTCAACGCACTACAACAAAAACCAACCTCACAGAACAGCCACCTTCTCACCGCCCTTCAACCAGCGAACCTTATCAATGATGCCATCATCCTCGAAAGCCTGGCGCAACGCCTCGCCAAACTGCGTGAAGTGGCCCCAAGACTCATAGTGCATGGGCACCAGAACATCCGCCTTGAGCGCGCGGAACAGCCTGGCACCGTCCTTCCCGCCCATCGTGATCTGCATGCGCGGACCGTTCGGATCCTCGGTTGTGGGCGCATGCGCATTGCCCAGGTTCATCACCGCGGCGCAGACGTGGTACCGGTCGGCGATGGCGTTCAGCTCCTCGATGTAGACGGTATCGCCCGTGAAGTAGATGGCGTTGGGGAGGCCGTCGCGGCCTTTCCCGAAGTTCTCGGCCGTCACCAGGAAGCCCGTGCACTCGTCGCCGGGGACATGCTGGGTGGGCGTGGCGATGATCTTGAATGGCTGGCCGGCGATTGAGAGGGTGATCTCCTCCCAGGGCTTCATGCCGTGCACCGCGGGGCGGGGCGCGAGGTTCTTGGCGCCGTCGACCGTCGTGAAGACGCGGCGGCCGTCGAGGAGCTGCCGGCCGAGCTCGTCAAGGTTGTCCGGGTGGTCTTCGTGGCTGAGGAGGACGGCGTCGATGACAGGGAGCTGGTCCAGGCGCAGCGCTGGGTCATCCTCCACGCGGAGCACGGCCCGGCCGAGATCCCACTCCGTGCCGGCTGGGGAGAAGAAGGGGTCCGTCAGGAAGTTGACGCCGTTGATCTCGAGAATGGCGGTGGCGGTGCCGACGTGCGTGACGTTGAGAGTGGGAGCCATAGTGGGTGAGAAGGCTAGAAAGGAAGATTGAGAGGTGCGAGTACCTGAAAAAGACAGAAGAATCGGGTATACAGTGAGTGTTGTACTTTGGAGGATATCCGCAGACTTGAGCGAGGTTTGAACAACATTCTGGAGCTTGACGGGCGTATTTATATTTTGAATCTAGGCTCCAGATTCCAAACTAAATTTTCTTGTGGAAGGCCTGACAAATTCACATCAAAATCTGATAAATGTGCGAAGGACCATTAAACACAAAATCAAAGATTTGCCGTCGGCATCCCGCTTCGGAGCATGGACATTAACTACCGACTCTTAGATACTAATACATTAGGTCATTTGGAACCACTTGTCAGAAGAGGGATGCCGACAGGCGGAATGCCGATGAGTGGGATCCCGACAAGCGGGATGGACATCGGGCGCTCCGGCTATGCAATCACGCTCCACAAATTGCTGGAGATTTTGATATGAATTATATTTATCCGAGCTTATGGAGCTGAAGACGTGCAATTTCGGAGTCCCTGTTAAAAGCAAGGTTAGCTTGTATCAGCGAACAGTCAACGGTCTCTACCTAGAGCTTGTCTAGTCGTGGGCTATCTTCCCACCAGGAATATTGCCGAAACAGCGCTCTTTCTTTCAAAATAGCTAGCGATTGCCAGTGTCACATTTCATTTCAAATACACTAAGAGACTATCCTGTTTGTCTTTAACATGTACAATTTAGTTTGTTAAACAAGATCTATCCAGAACCATCGCATCCTCGTATGTCTCCTGCTGTCTGCATCCGCTCCATCGCCTGAATCATTGGGCTCGCCTTCTTTATCCGATGCCTATAAGAATAAAAGACAACTGGGATATAAATACAGGCTGTCCCAACCAGACCTAAACGAGTGCTGGCCCAATCCAGCCCCAGCGTGGCATATATCAAGGGCCCGGCCAGCGGCAGGCAAGCACCCATGATGCTGCGGAAGAACATGTTGCCTGCCAGCGCCGATGCCGTGTAGATCCAATACGAGGACGGGCAATATAGTTACTTGCGTAAATGAACACACAGGCATTACCTGCCCCAAATGGAAGCCCGGAGAGAATGGGCACAGTCCAGTGAACGTTGGGCGTGCACGTCCAGGCGAACCACGGTTGGCCGATGGATAGGAGAACGCACCAACACAAATAATACTGGTCATTGCCTCGGGCGCCACATCGCCGGCTTCTGGGTCCTTGCGGTGCAGGTTGATGACCCTGCGCAGGAGCGGTTCGCATGCGAGTACCAGCAAAACACCCACGCCGATGCCAATGAACGAGAGACCGCCGATCACCGGAGACCAGCCCCGATCAGTCTGGAAGGCGATTGGGTAGGTAACGAAACACAGAGAAAGGACACCGTAGACGATCGCAACATAGGTGTCCCGGAATATGCTGGAGTCTCTGGTCTCCTTCCGCACTTTTGCTGCCCGTTGTCGAAGGATTACCGGTGCGTATGTTTCCTTGATGCAAAACATCAAAGCAAGTACCGCGCCGCCGATGATTAGAACGATCCAGTTCGTCCATCGCCAGCCAAGGTCTGGAACACAAACCCCCCAATAACGGGACCATATACTGGACCATTGGTCGGCCCAATGGACCAGGTTCCGGATTCGATAGCGCGGTGTTTGTCCGATACCAGATCATTTACCAATGCCGGCGAATTCCCCATAATCGCACTTCCGAAGAAGCCGCCAAAGAATCGACTGATAAGATTTGCCTCTATGTTCTTGGGCAAAGCACTTGGAAGAATGAGTACGATAAAAAGGGCTTGTTGACTAGACTGATGATCGTTGGCCAATAATCTCGCTGAGCGGCGCGAACACAATAGTCCCGAAAGCCATCCCAAGAAGATAGGTGGTGACGCCCAGCAAGCCGACAAGCTTAGAGACCTGGAACTCTTCCTGGATCCCTGGCAGCCGAAGGTTTATAACGTGCTGAACAGGCTGATGACTGTCGCCCCGAGACTCATGGTCACCACACTCAGGCCTTTGTACCAAGTCGGCCAATTGCGAGTTTCCCCGGGTTATTGAATTCCCAGAAGACCTTATACTCTGGTGGACTCACTCTTGATGCTAGGCAACTTGGAGAGGGTGGGCTCGATGGTTCGTTTTGTGTAGCCTTCTGCATCTGCAGTATAACTGCGAGTCAGGGCAGGCTCTTCGTTCAAGGGGCTTCTGAAGCCAGGATGATGGGACAACGTCAATGCAGCAATACTGTGTCAAAAAAACTGGAGAAAGGAAATTGGTAATGTCAATGGTTTGGCTGAGTCCACCAAATCCCTGCAGGTCTGGGTTTCTATTTCTATTTCTATATAGATCTGCTGCGCGGGAGAGACCGAGTGGGATGCCGATGGATGGTCAGAGCTTAGTAAACGACGGAAAGAATGCTGGAAACTTTTGCCACGGGCCTAGTAGCAGTGCTTGCACTTTCCCTCTTCTCTTTCCCTCCTTCAAAAATGCAGCTTTCAAATGTCTGGTCGCAAATCAGAAAGATAATCAGCCTCTACGACGACAATGTCGTCTCAATCGACTATCGGCTCCGCATTGTCTAGTTTCCGATGCGTATATCCAGGGTGCCGCTCGAGTTACCAGCGCCGAGAACATTTGAACCGGCATTTAACGCGCCATAACCAAGACCAGCGCTTTTGCTGTCCTCATTGCACGAGTACCTTAGCCAGAAGGTATGCCCCTTCGACAGAACCTTTCGCGCACTCTCATGAGACTGATTAATGTACAGCGATCTCTTACGCCGCCATGTCCGAAATTACCATCCCGACAGGCGGCCTCCCCCATCCCGGACGCAAAAGGCATGCAGCAACTGCCATGTCCGAAAGGAACGTTGTGACGGTGGAAGTCCATGCGGTCGCTGTGAGCGAAGGGGAGTCGCCTGCTCACGCCTTAGCCCTGAGATTCCTCAGGAAGACCGAAATACCCCAGAGACCCACGAGCTTCTCACCACCGATCTCGTTGCTTCGATGTCTAACGCGTCCCGGTGGGTTGGCCAGGACTTCATCGATATCTACTTCAATGACTTCCATCCTGTCTGGCCGTTCCTGCATCGAGGGACGTTCAATCTCCCCAAAGAGCCCTGTATCCTGCTCCAATCCATGTTGATGATTGGGTTGTGGATCAAAGGAGACCGCGAGGCGCGGAACACGGCGATGAATCTTCATCAGAGACTACTCTCCGCGATTCAAGTCCAGAAGGTGGGTTCCCACGCCATGATTTGATTCGAAGAGGTAGTATAAGACCGAACGCTGACGTTCCACAGGATCAATGGTATGTAGCAGAATCGACGCAACCACGCAACAACAACAACAAACCATGGCCCATGGCTACATACCAGAGCATCCTGCTGCAACTGATATTCGCTCTGCTTGCAGCGAAGCAAGAGACAATGTTTGATTTGAACCTTCGTTGTCCACTCTCCTCATCCGCATACGAGCTTCTCACCTCCCTCGTGGCGACCTGCCGCAGACTGGGTCTGTTCTCTTATCCAAATATGCTCGCTCAGCATGACCCTACAGCGCCGGTCGCGCTAGTCTGGGTGAGTGTGGAAGAGACCAAACGTTTTGGCTTGGCCTTGTACAAATTATGTCGGGCGTGTAGCCAGACGAGCACAGACAGGACAGGGTCGACAAGTGGGCTCTTAACACTCGCGGACTTGGACTTTTGTATACCTGATAGCGATGAGAGGTGGAATGCTTCATCGGATGTCGCAGCGGAGGGTGGGCGATTAATGGGGTTGCAGCAGGCCTGCCGGGATAATCGCAGCCCCAGTAGCTGGATCTCACATGCGTCTGTTCATCTGCATGATGCTCGTGTTAATCTGGACTGGATATGATTTTCAATGATGGACACCGACTCTTGATCTTGAGACCAAGGGCGTTGGGATAAAAACCAGTAGTCAGCCAGCATTCAGATAACCGCAAGCCAGACGTAAGGCTTGCGAGCAGCCTTGGGAACCTTCTGAAAGGCGGTCTTGGCGAAGCCTCCACCTGCTGCACCCATTGTCAGGAGTAAGACCCGATGGAAAGGAAAGAATTCAGTGGAACGGTGGACAGTCGGCAACTGTTCTTCCCACATAGTGTAGGATGTCGCTGGGGTATCTATGACAATGGCTCCCATAGTCACAGCATCGTACAGTCTGATATAGACCTCGAGTGCTATGCCATGCCATGCCAATTCGGGGTGCGTCGGACGACATGCGGAGGTGGCGCAATATGCGTGGAGTAATGACAGAAGTTGTCTCGATTCCAGTCGCTGGAGAGCTCCGAGCTCCGAGCATTGATTGCTGGAGCATTCCGACGCATTAGCGGCGTTGAATACGGGCAGGGCCCATCATCCGAGACTTACAATCCGGGGTAGAGAAGGCATGCTTGTAATGTATTAACCACAGGTTAGACGAGGCCTGTCTTTGCTACTTCTATTGCTCATGTCCGCTCTCTCCACGTGTCTTTTATGTTTGTTCTTGGCATACTTTGTGTATTCATAGCATCGCGTTCACAGTTTGTTCTTGACCCATGTGATTGATGATCTGAAGTGAAAAGACGCGATTATCGATTTCTAACCTAGTCGTACTAAAATACATGCAAACACTATTCTAACTAACTTCAAGCCAGAGCAGTGGCTTAGATATAATTCAAAGCACTACCAGCCCGTAGCCAAGCAATCTGACCAGCATGATAGCTATGGTTCAACTTCGCCTCCCATACCTGACCCTCCCGCGGCGTTACTTGCATGACTACCTGCGAGCCAGGTTGGAGTTCACCATCTTCCACGCCGACTAATGTGATCCGATCGCCCTCGGCAATGCGATCGTAAGTAGCCGGGTCATCAAAGGTGAGTGAAAGCATGCCCTGCTTCTTGAGGTTGGTCTCGTGAATTTGAGCAAAAGAGCGCGCGATCACTGCTACACCTCCCAGATACCGCGGCTCCAGCGCTGCGTGCTCGCGCGAGCTACCTTCGCCGTAGTTGTGATCTCCAACGATGCACCATCTGGCTGCACTGTGCTTGAGGTCCCGTGCTACTTTCGGGACAACCAGTAACTCGGATGTGATGGGATGGCGTGTATGGCCCAGCAATTGCGGGTCATTGGGAGGAAGGAACGCATTGGTCGCGGTGGTAAGCATGTTGTTGCTGATGTTTTCCAAGTGGCCTCGGTACTTGTACCACGGCCCAGCGGGAGAAATATGGTCTGTCGTGCACTTTCCCTTCACCTTGATGAGCAACGCCATCCCCTCTGCAATGCCTTTCTACCAAGGCGGGAAGGGCTTCAACAGCTGTAACCGGTCCGAGTCGGGACGTATAGCCACAGATTCAGCCTCACCGTCAGACAAGGGCGGCTGGAACAGATCATGTCCACTCAGGAAACGAGCAGGAAGTTCCTCACCTACGGACGGACTCAGTCGAACACTGCCGTTCTCCGTCTCAATACTGTCAGTCAACGGATTGAAGTCCAGTCGACCGCCATAAGCAAACGCAGTGACCAACTCCGGAGACGTGACGAAGGAATGGGTAGCTGGGTTGCTGTCATGGCGACCGATGAAGTTACGGTTGAAGCTGGACACTACCGAGTTCTTCTCCTTCTTGGCCACGTCCTTTCGATCCCATGAGCCGACACAAGGGCCGCATGAGCTGCTGAGAACCACTGCTCCGGCATCTCGTAAGTCTTGCAAAATGCCATCAGCTTCGGCAGTCGCGCGGATTCTTTCGCTTCCAGGCGACACCATGAAAGGTGTCTTGAATTTGGTAATGCCCGCCGCGCGGACTTGCGACACAATCTGACGTGCTTTGTCCAGGTCTTCGTAGGAGCTGTTGGTGCAGCTGCCCACCATGGCGTGGCTCAGCTCAACCGGCCAATCCTGTCCAGCTACCGCCTCCTTCAGTTTGGAGATTGGATGCGCTAGGTCGGGAGTATATGGACCGTTGACGTGAGGCTCCAGTGTTGTCAGATCAAGCTCGATGATGTGGTCGTAGTAGTTGTCCGAGCCCTCATCGGCTGTCAATAATGCTTCCCTCGCGTTTCCAGCGTCGATCTTCGCCACGTTGTCCGCTCGCCCAGTGGCCTTCATATACCGGCCCATCGCATCGGAATACGGGAAGATGCACGACGTTGAACCGATCTCCGCGGACATGTCACAGATGGTCGCCATAGCCGTTGATCCCAGCGTCTGCGTGCCAGGCCCGAAGAACTCAATGACGCGCCCTTTACCACCAGAGACACTCAGCAGACTGGCCAGCTTGCAGATAATATCCTTGGTGGAGGTCCAACCCTGGAGCTGTCCCGTCAGACGCATACCGACGACCTTAGGTGCCACCAGCTCCCACGGCATGCCCGACATGGCATCCACCGCATCTGCGCCTCCAACTCCAATCCCAAGCATCCCCAGACCACCAGCATTAGGGGTGTGCGAGTCCGTCCCGATAATCAATCCACCCGGCCTAGCCTCATCAGTCACGCATCTAGTCATACCTGCAAGGGAAAACACTTACACAGCATTATTCTCAAAGATAACAGTATGTATAATCCCGGAACCGGGCTTCCAGAACCCAATCCCATACTTCCGCGACGCACTGCTCAGGAACTCATACACCTCCCTATGCTCAGTCTGCGCGCGAAGTAGATCCTCCTCCGCGCCTTTTTCCGAAATAATCAAATGATCGCTATGAACAGTAGTGGGGACCGCCACGCGCGGTAGCCCGGCACTCATGAACTGCAGCAACGCCATGGTCGCCGTCGCATCGTGACACGCCACGCGGTCGGGGCGCAGCTCCAGAATACTTTGTCCGCGCTGGATCTTCTCAAGGTCCCATTCTCGTTTGCCGGACGTGATCAAGTGGCTGTAGAGCAGTTTTTCGGTCAGTGTGAGCGGACGCTTCGAGCCTTGCTTCAGACGTTCGAGGTTGCGGGCTTGGTGCGCGTAGTTGACGGCGGAGTGCTGTTCGCACGGTATGAATAGTGGATCGGTCTCAGTTTGTGGATAAGAGAGAGAGGGCAGAGATCCTTACTGCAGAAGAGGCCGGCTGCGTTGCGAAATGTCTTGCGCTTCGGAAAGGGTGGCGGGCTCGCTTGGCACCTTGTAAGGAGGACGGTAATCGCTGCATCTTTGCTTTCGGGTATCAATTGTCATTGATTGAAAGCATAGTATGAGAATGAACAGAAGAAGTTGAAGTTCGAATTACCATTTCTTCTTCCTCTAGAACTACAGGTATTACTCGGATAGATGCTCGTGCCTCGGGATTTTTGGTGCTGTCGGGAGAAGCCCGGGCGCGGGCAGGGTGAGTCCGCGCGGTGTAATTCGCGATACGGGGGCAGTACCTTTCAGTTCCCGGCAGCCAGCTTCACTTTATACATGCACCAGGTCTCGAGCATATATTCTCAATAACCCAATATCTTGTAAGAACGATTCAGATACTTTCCGTGTGCTCAACTGGCTTGTCAGCGGCTTTTGTTGCTCTCAATTTGTGGAGAAAGCTTGGCTGTCCGGGCCCTATGCCACAACAATTACGATGAATTACCCTCCGTAAGCATCAACAAGTTATACCCGGAGTAGTCCGAGGCCAAAACTTCACCTCGACCTGCACGCAGTATGTGCTCATCTCTCAACAGGGACAAATCAAGTCAGGTCTGTCTCTGGCAATTCTCTTCGAGCGCCGAGCATTGTGAGCAAATATCACATTCTATCCCGCTGTATCTTCAACACCTCTCACACCAAATGGCCCTACGATCAGAGACAATCCAAGCCCTGCGGAGGTTTGCATTCTGTGACGTGAGTTGCTCGAAAAGAAAAGTTCACCACCATGCGGACACAGCTCATCTACTTCAGATCGGAGATGCCCTCGTGAAACTCGGTGTCCCAAACGGCGGCTACCTCCCGGGCCTGAAAATGTTCTCACCGGGGGTTAATGTGCACTAGAATCAAGATCTTCGGGCCAGCGTACACGGTGCGCATGGTACGGGATTCAGACAAAGCCTCGCCGACACCACCCACGCACTTCGCCGATGCGATCCCCAAGGGGAGCGTGGTGTTCGTCTCGCAGCCGAAAGACTGGTGAGCGCGTGCTGGGGCGGACTGATGAGCACGCGGGCCCAGAAGCTCGGGGCCGCGGGTGTGGTGATTGACAGCCGGTTTCGTGATGTGGCGGAGCATCAGAGCCTGGGCATTGGGCTGTTCGCGCGGGATGTCAGTATTCTGGGGTCGGCGAGTTTCACTCGGTCGTCGGAATTGAATGTCCCTGTTACATATTCAGAGGGTAATGCCGGTGAGAGTGTGGTGGCTCAGCCCGAGGATTATATTGTTGGGAATACGGATGGGGTTGTTGCGGTGCCTGTTGGGAAGGTGGAGAGGCGTGTTGAGCTTTGTCAGGAGCGGTATGAGATTGATGAGGAGACGCGAAGTTGTTTGGAGCGCGGAGAGGTGATGGGGGCTACGATTAAGCGGTTGAGGAAGTGCAGGGCGTTCATGCTCCTGACAGGGTGGGTAGGGCTTAGGGATAGGATCACATAAGATACTTGCGACTTCTACCAAGGATTCAGTCATTCACATAGCGATATCCTGAGCTCTTGTAACAATAGTAATACACCTGCAGTGAGACTAGGATACTTGACAGTAAGAGTTAATTTCGCAGTAGGATAGTACATACTAACTCGTACAATTCATCCTTGAAACTTCCTCGTATTCTGCTATTAAGAAGTGGATTTTGCCTTAACTGCGTCTAATCCAAACTGAACGTGTGCTTCACTTGTGCAGTCGTGAACAGAACCTGCAAAAAGCTGACTGGCACAACACAAAATGGCAATATATCTTGAGTGAAGAACCGCCGTTACTACTCAGTCACGCACAAAAAGGCATATAGAGTCCGGAACTCCCTACAAGATATCTTCACTTCGTGAAATACAGGCACTACGAGTGCAATACTCATATACTTTATATGCGGTAGGAGATCAGGTGATTATCCCCGCACTCCGGATGCTTATGTAACCGCACGAGCCAACGGCCTCATCCGGAAATCGCAGTCCGTCTTGGCCAGCGAACCTTGCATGATCATCTACATTCCACATACTCAGTCTTTCGCGCGTGAGTATCGATGAGCCCGAGATCGCAAGATGCTACTGCACCCACGCCGGCCAAGAAGGTCCGTCTAGCTTGTCGACGCTGCAGAGCTAAACGCATCAAGGTGCGTCAGTAATTCGGGAATCCTGATTGGATGTGTCCTCGGCTGCCGGCTAACATTGAACTGGCATTCATGATCTATCCCAACAGTGTGACGGGGGAATTCCAGCTTGCTCCAACTGTGCCCGTGCAAAAGTCAGCTGTGTGGATGTGGACGGTCGCAACAATGACATCTCCATTCCCCGCGAGTACGTGCCGCTGCATCGTTCATCTTCGCAGACCACATGTAATCTATCAACCCGAGAACTGACGGGATACCAGCTACGCGGCGCGATGCCATGCGCGCATCGAATGGCTGGAAGAGCAGATCCTGCTGCTTGACCCCAGCTTCGATCTCTCCAAAGGGCCGCGGATTGACCAGTCCGTCATCGGAAACCAAAGTCAAGGCAGGACGCCAGCGGCTACTCCGATAGGGAGTACAGGGATGCAAGCCCCATTGGCACTGGGAGAGTCCAACACCAGGAAGCGACCATATGACGCTGTGCACGTAGCCGACTGTGAGATTATGCCACGAACGCCGGTCCAGCCACCAGGCACAGAGCACGCGGACTCTGTGCCATCCGCTCAGCAGACGTCCGATAGGGACCCGGCACCATCTGCCGAAGCACGCTCCATAGCCATGGACCTGGGCATGCTGTCTCTACATTCCGACTCTCGACAGAAATACTATCTGGGATCATCTTCTGGTCTGTTCTTCACGAAGCTGATTGGCGCGGACAGCCCTCTGTCCCCAGCTACATCTCTATCGTCGCCCGGTACGCGAGTGAGTCAGAAACGCCGCAGTCGGCAGGGTCCGCCTGCTGAGGCATATCGCCTACTATATAATAAACTTAGGAAGGTATGCATGACCAAATTTACAATATGCTCGAGAGAGGGAGTTCCCCGTCAAATTCCTCCATGGACCCGACATACACACTATTGTGAGACAGGTCTTCTCTGACATAATTCCAGGACCTGCCTCCGCCAGGAGAAGCCCATGATCTGATTGCCATTTACCTGCAAGAGCTCCACATCGATCACCCGTTTCTGCACGCCACCTCTCTGTTCAACGCGTACAACGCCCTCTGGTTCTGCGCCGAACGTGGCTATGAAGGGAACGTGGACCCGAACGGGTGGCCGGAGGAGATGGAGCCATTTTCTTACAATGGGAGATTTGACAAGACGGCTGACCGGGACGTGACGCCTATCTCGATCTTTGCCGCCGCTCTCCACGTTTTCATGGTGTTATCCCTGGCCGCGACGGTTTTGACACGCAACAAAAACTTCGAGTACCCGCCAGCACGGTTCTACGCTATCGCGTCGTCCGCTGCAGCCGAATGCCTATCTGTGATTTCCGTAACTGCACTCCAGAGCGTCCTACTCTTCATCGTGCAAGGCATGGTAGGCCCCACCAACCTTAGCATTTGGACATTGGTGCATATCGCCATGTCTCATACGATTGATCTCGGGTTACATCGGGAACCGAAAGATGATTCTGACAGTTCGCCTACCGCTCTTGCTCTGAGGCGATTGATCTTCTATACGGTCTATAACCTCGACCGGTATGTTTTACTTCTCTCTGTCTCGCCGGATTGGCCGTCTGATGGTAGTGTAGGTCTATCTCGACCATTCAAGGACGACCCCTTGGCATCCGCGACGAGACCTTCGACATTCGCATGCCGGGTCTGAACGAATTCGTGGTCGACGAATCGGCGAGTTCAAGTGCCGACAGCCATTCCGAACTGCGATTCTCCATCTACCGTTTCCAGTTGGACGGGTTGATTTCCGAGATCAAGCTACTATTATACCACTTGCCCAATCGAGGAAACGCCATCAGATGGCCGACCGACTACTCGGGCGAACAAGCGCGCATCAAGGCGGGTCTCGATCACTGGCTCGAAGGTGTCAGGACCACCCGCGCGTCCGAGGAACTCACCCAGGATGAAGACCACGCCATCAAGCGTCAGAGCAGAATACCCAAGCTGGAAGTCCTGTACCACGGCGCCATCACGCTGCTCTACCAGCCGTCGCAGGCCTTCCCCTCCCCAACCCAGACCGCTCTACTCCACTGCTATCGCAGCTCTCGGGACCGAATACACATCTACAACCGGCTCAACAGCCAGGAGAACCTCTACTACACGTGGCGCAACATCCACGGAATCTTCTCCTCCGGCGCCACCATCATCTACTGCTTCTGGGCCTCCCAGGATATTCAAGCCGTGGTGCCGTTCAAGGAGGCCCTGCAGTGTCTGCGGGTGTGCTCCAACCTGCTCAGTATTGGCGGCCAGTGGTGGCCGTCGGTACGCAATGGGAAGGAGAACTTCGACCGCATCGTCGACCTCACCGTCGAGCGCTTGAGCCAGAAGCATCATGCCAGCGCGACCGGCCAGAATGTGCTGCCTGGCCCTGGCAGTCTGGCAGGCCTAACCGGACCGGTCCAGACACACTATCCCACTGTTCCGACCGATGGCAACCTGCAGGAAGCGGTCGATCATCTGCTGGGATTGGCGTCAGTCGCGTGCGACGGGCTTGGGCCAGACTTCGACCAGGCCTCGCACGATCCGATCATGGAGAGCTTTTTCAGCGAATACTTGCAAAGGGACTGGAGCTGGGACCCGTTTTCGACGTCGTTGGACCCTCTGCCTTGATAGTCGGATTAGGTACCCAGAGGGAACAGTTGAATGGCTACTCCGAGCGTCGCGAAAGACCGCAGTGATAGGGAAAAGTTAAGAGGGAAAGTGAGAACCCTTCTCGCTGCTTGGCGTGAAAGTGGTCTTGCCACGTAGCCAGAACCTCAGAGTCAGTGCAGTTCTTGTCGACAGTGCAAAGATTATAGTGCTCCCACGCATCCATGCACATGGGCATGAAAGACAAATCTCGAAATCGGCTGCAACGTCCCCGAAACGTGATCTAGATATACATTATCCTCTGTGTTCGCAGCAGGGATTGGCCGACCCTGGGCTATCCGGTAAAATCTCGGCAGCATCAAGCTGCGGCCGTCAAGCTGCCAAGGATAGCTTTCCCAGGCAGGAAACACCTCCACCAGACTGGGACCCTTGAAGCCCGAGATGCAATCCTTGGAATGGGCGTTACCGGTGGGGACTACCTAGAAGTTCGAAATGTCCTGGTTGTGAATTGAGTATCGAGAGGACATACCATGAATTTAGTCAAATCCAACATGCAGATGGTGTCTCTAGAGGATTGCAACAGAGTTCAGCCTTCAGGCACAAAGCGTTAAACGGCTAACCTGCATGCATATCGATCGGATAGCCCAAACAGGATCAAAACGCCGCGAAGGCCCAGACCCAGGACCATCTCTTTACAATCAGGAAATTCACCCTGCCAAATACTAGCGCCGCAGAAAACAAGAAATCCCAAGCGGACGGTATGGAATAGAGTTCTGAAGGAAGCGTGCACGGAGAATGTGGCAATCCCAGCGACATGGCCGGAGGGGGGGTGTCAGAGTACAGTAACAACGTCTCCAGTGCCATTGGGACTCGATCTGCCAGTGATAACCTCTCGATTGCGTGCATGTCGTTTTGAACCATACCATATAAATGGAGGTGACTGGCGAGGATAATGACTCCGAGACGTGCACTACTGTCAATCTATCCAACCCCTTTATCAGAGCAAATCACATAGTATTTTTGTTTTCGGCCGGGTTTCTTTTTGATTCCTGGAGGCTCACAGGGCCTTGATTGCGGCCGGCGTCAGGACCCGCTCTGATGCATTCCCGCCCAGCGAAGTCTAGTAGTATGAGTGTACTCTGGGCTTCTCTTCCTGTCTCCATCCGTCGTCTGATGGAATCCAACCGAAATCAGAGTCTATCGTGTGAAATGCACGGAGTCGACAAAGCTCTGGAGTGTTCTGTGGGGGAAGAGGGCCCCAGCCCCCCTCCTCCTCCTCCTCCTCCTCCAGAATGACGCCAAATGCAAGAGTCATTATCGAACTTTCATCCAAAGCGTATCGAAATTTCCGGCTGAACACATCCGACATCCGAGAATGATGTGAGATGGAGGGGGGAAAGGAAGAAGGGAAACTTATCGCCGGAAACGTCGTCCGGTTAATATATCCGCCCGTCACCACCCAATGAGCCTCAGGCTGCCACACGGAGGCAGGTGTCTGCTCGCACGGTCGCATTGGAGAACTTACCCTCGACTGCGGGTCCAAACGCACCGGGATCCAGGGAAATCCTGTTCCATTTTCCTACTGTTTTCCCCCACCTCCTTGATGCAAGACCGACCCGCATTGGAGGTGTGTGCGCCATTACTTACTTCCTCCTAGTACAATCCGGGCAGGGAAGAAGACTCTGATGGAAGCTGAGTTCAGTCTCCACCGTGGAGGAAGTACGGCCTCACAAACGGGCAGATCCCCTCGAAGGGTCTGGAATCAATGAGTTCGAATGGGTGGTTGGATGATTGCTTCATCTGCATAGGGGGCGTTTCCCCCCCTGATGTTCATTCTTCGTCCATTGAAGCGTGACTGGGAGAGTGTGGTCAAGGGAAATGGGGGAGGAACGGATCGGGATCCCGAGTGGAGGAATGCAGCCATGGAAGCTCCAGACAGCACACAGCAGACAAGCAACAGCAGACAACCCGGGGGGAATGCAATTGAATCATGGAGGCAAAAAGTCTGTAACAAAAAAAAAAAACGTGCAATGCCACCCTACCGATGATTTGATTGGCGGAACAAAGTCCCAGGCTTCAAAGCGGAAGCGATCGGCTGATTAGTCATCCACTGTCTGGTTGCAGAGCAGAAATGCCAGATACGCAAAAGAGAAAAAGAAAGAGATAGGGAGAAGAACAAAAAGAGAGAAGACAAAGAAAAAAGAAAGAACAATGGAATATGCTTCTAGACAGTTCCTGCATCGGTCTGGGACTTACTTTTCACCCTTCAATACTGTAGCCAGACAGGATAACCTACAGTCGGATGAAGCAAAGAGCTGGTCAAGATCATCAACTGGAGACGTCATATGGCCCAGTCAATCCAATGCAATCCAATTCGGTTCAGTGTCATTCCCTCCCCGCGATCCAAGATATCCATCGATTTGATCCTTCCAAAACCCCGAATGAAACCAAGCTCCATCCATGGGTTCAGCCCACCGACCCTTCGGCACGACCAATGAGTGCTCTCGGAGTCATCTTCCCCCCCCCCTGTCAATGGCTTCATCGTTCCTTGACCTACAAATCGCTCTCTCTCGCTCTCTCGCTCGCTCTGCTGTGAGAGCCGATCAATTGCCATAGACAATGCCCGTCCTCACCCACCCCGGAAATATCCTCCAATTCCTCTCACACTGCCCTGAACTGCTTTTAACTTGGCCCGCATGCATCGTCATTGGCGGGCCCTCAAATGAAGGGAAATTGCTGAGTAGCCTTTTGCTTTTCTAATAAAGGTGTGTAATACTCTGCCGCACACCCTCCCCCAACCTATTACTTACTTTCTGTCCCACTCTACCCTTATACTGACTAACGCCCTGTGACAACCGAAAGAACCTGCCTGTTACTATCCTATATAGTTACACAAATTCCTGTCACTTCCCTGACAAGTCTCGATTTGCCCTGCCCTTTCCGTTCCAGCATATTTCTCAAAGAACCTTACCGTAGCAATCGTCCGGTGGATATAACCAGCTCATTGGAATTGAACCACATCATCGCCCGCGTGACAGGAAACATCAAGAGCAACTTCGGTATGTCCGTCAATCTGGAGCACTCCTCTGCCATCCCGGGGGCTCCGTCCAAGTCAGAAATCTCCTGGACGGAACCCATGTCCTTCGTCCTCGATGGCAACATCTCCTCCGATTTCCTCACGATGCCATTGTTCGACGGAATGCACGAATGGCCGATGGGCGGCAGCACTCCAGGTGCAGCGGCCACCCCAGGGGTCTTCGATGGCCTCCAACAACAGCCCCCGCAACAACCCAAGCCACCGCACGCCCAACCGCTACAGCACCACCCACAACCACCCTTCATGAACCCTCTCATCGAGCCGAACCTCTTCTCCCCCGAGCAGCCCATGGGCCCGCGCATGCACCAACACCACCAGCACCAACAACAGCCGCTAGCGCCGAAAGACGCGCTGCTAGACGGAAGCATGGCGCCTACGTTCGCAACGCACAGCCCGTACCACGCGCCGATGCACGAGATCACATCACGGGGCAGCATCAGCGACCAGTCGCAGCGGAGCTACGGGAGCATCAGCAGCGTGAGCAGCAACAGCAGCAGCGGGAGCGGGAGCGGGTTCAGCACGCGGCGGGCGAGCGAGCTGGACTTCTCGTCGGGGTCGCCGGACCGGGACCGGGACATGGAGCAGCAGAAGCGCGAGCGGTTCCTGGAGCGCAATCGTGTGGCGGCCAACAAGTGCCGGCGCAAGAAGAAGGAGCACACGCGGCAGCTGGAGAGCCGCTGCATGGATGTGACGCAGGCCAACTCGGCGCTGGAGAGCGAAGTCGGCCAGCTGCGCAGTCAGATCCTCGAGCTCAAGAACGAGCTGCTCAAGCACTCCAACTGCGACGACCCGGCCATCAAAGCCCACCTCGCCCGCATGGTCGCCAGCCTCTCCAAACGCAGCGTCTCCGTGTCCGCGCCCAGCTCCGCCGGCGATGATGCGCCGCCCCCTCTCTCGCCGGCCACCCGGAGTGCGGCTGGTCGTCCGTCTACGCCGCTCATCTCTCCTCCTCCACCACTGCCATCGCAGCAACCCCTCCGCGCGGAGGGACAGGCGGCCGCGTTCGAGTTCGATGATATGGTCCATCTACCCAATGCTGCTGCTTTGAAGGTGGAGGAGGATGAGGAGTTCCTGAAGGAGAGTCCGAGTCCATGATGGGACTCCTCCTCGATTGTACACGACTGTCTGACGATTTGGAAATGGGCTGAATGCGTTTTTTTTTCCCCCGTCTCTGCTACGCCTACTTCTACTTTTTATTTTCTTGTGTGCATTACTGTTGTATATTTGCTGTGCTCGACGAAGGCAGTATTTGGGCTGTTGCTGGAATGGCATACTGCTAGGGTATGCTATATTCGTCGGGACCGGATTTACTATGGCGTTTGACCCCAAGCGAGCGAAAGGGGATTTGTTTTTATTTGACTGATTGATTGATTGTTATAATTATGATTCTAAAAGAAGCACTACCTCAAATAATGAATAGTACACAAATATTTTCCCATCGGACTTAGTGATATTCTTCCGGCATAGAAACACAAACACCGTACATTATTTTGGGGGATGCGGGCGCGCACGCACGGCGGGAGGAGCAGTGGCCAGCCAAAAGTAAACGTTCGCCACCGGAGACGATGAAAAAAGACAATGATGTCACGACTCTAGACCGGGTTTGCCAAAACAGGCAAGTCTCGCTGGGATTCTCCATCTGCTCCACTCCATGCTTCACGCCAAACGTGTTTCAAGCTTTAATTTGTGGCATCAGCTCCCGCTCAAACACGCTAGTTCCCGCTTTTTGCTTTTTCAGCCAGAAGTAAAAAAAAAAGTACGGATTATACTTCGCATCCTGTACTGTATTGAATTGTGCTGCACTGTGATGATCTACGCTAACTGCATTCGTAACACACAGCTTTACTCATACTGGGGTATATTCAACTTATATCGAATAATTATTGATCATTGATTCACTAGTATACAGACTCGAACGTCATGCATTGCATCTTCCTGACTCGCATAGCCGCAAATAAGACAAGTCATATCATGTCATCACATCATTCATAAACCCGAAAGAGAATCCCGTTCGCTCGCACATTTTCTTGGGGATTCGAGAGTCAATTTACTCCTCGGGGGTATCCTCCGAGGTCCGCGAACCGCCCTTGCGGCCGGCTTCACGGGCGCGAGGGTCGCCGGGCTCGAAGCTGCCGCCGGAGTGCTGGCCGCCCTTCTGGCCGGCTTCGCGGGCGCGGGGGTCGCCGGGCTGGAAGCTGCCGCTGGAGGCGTGGCCGCCCATTGAGGCGATGTTGCGCTGCAGTTGGGTTAGTATTTAGCAATAGAGATGGGGGCGAAGGGCGGAGGATGGGATCTAGCGAAGAGGGGGGAGTAACGCACCTGCTTGTCTTCGTCCATGCTGGCGAAGCCGCCCGAGTGGCTGGACTGGCCGCCCATGCGGGCAATGTTCTGAACTTCTTCGTGGGGACGGTTGGCGAAGTTGCCGGGGTTGGTGTTGTTGGCCATTTTTTAAAGTTGAGTTGGGTGTTGGTGGTAGTTAAAGGTTGAGTAGTGTAGAGTGTAGAGTTTGCGGTGATGTTCTTCGTGTCTGGTTTGTTTGATGGGATCAGAATCTGGTCGAGTCAGTTTGGGTATTTATGCTGGCGAAGGGAAGAGTTGAGGATGGGATGATGCTGGTTGATGTCACTCGTTTCCATCTTACGTGTCTCACAGCTGGATGGAGGCGATGATACGGTGGTGCACGGAAAAATACGAGAATGAAGTCACGCTCGACATCATTCTGCGGGGTATCGACGCTTCCAGAAAAGACTCACCCAATCAATCGAGAAGGCCCGTAGACGCGGATCGACGGTAGGACCGGATTCTCATCGTCCCTGCACGGCTGAATGTGGTCATCATGATGACTCGGCGCTGGCAATCCTGGGGTTGGAGCTGCCCTGGACCGGACCTGAATGGCTTGCAAGGGGATGCTGAGAGGAGCTAGGGTTCGCTGTCGTTCTTGCAAGATGGATGGTTACACATCGCCCTTGCTGGCGTGGCTGGTGGTTGTACTTCATCATGACGGAAGTGGGTCGCTTGTGGACCCTGATCTACATCTAGAATTTGATAGATCAATTGATCGACATCTGTGCTTGTTTTAATGTGTTGTAGGTACGGTGTTTAGTGTATACTATAGGTGCTATGTAGTATAGCATGACATCGAATCCATAGCAAAATGGCATTTCCAGTTACAAAGTACCGTCATGAATTGTTAACAGACTGGATAACCTCGGCTTGCACCAGAGAAACCACTCGAAGACTCGCTCAGCATGGTTTGGAATAGAGTTCTCATGAATGATGCTATCAACCTAATCTAGAGACATGACTAGGACGTATTGGAAACTTCCATCATATGCATCTATCTTGCACCGTAATATGAAAACTCCAGTTCGAGCTCTTCCCATCTATTGCGCTGTAGTTTATCATGACGCCAGTGCAACTCCGTTCGTCTCGCGCGATCCGTCCCTCACGAAGCTGGAAAAGTAACTATCGAGATCAGCTGTTTGATCCATGTCCCCAATCCACGCAACATGTTGATCGGGGCGGCAAAGTACCACACAGCCGGTCTCCGTGTCAACGCCGTAACCCTCGTATGCACCACCGCGTCCTTGCCCAGAGCCATTGTCCGCGAATACCCTCGTGTAGTCCCATCCCCACGTATCGTCAAACGGGTGAAATATCTCCGGTAGATCAAGGAGTTCAACCGCAGTCCTTGGACTGGCGTGTATGAGGATCGTCTCCAGAAGCCAGCCATCGCGGGACCCATATCTTTCCCGATGCATCCGTAACAGGAACGGCCGCTTGCTGAAGCTTTGGGCGAACGAATCCAACCGGAAGCGAGAGTCGGCTTGACGGAGGTCTCCTGCGAAGACCAGCAACCTCCAAGACCCGTCACTTCGAAGCCTGCTCGTCAGGTAGGTCGAGTTACCTTCCGCGTGATTGACCACGGAGAACGGGTCGAGTCGTCTGCCCACTCGAATGTTCTTTGCCGGGCCTTTAGGTGACTGGTCGGAAATTAGGGCGTTTGAACTGTAGGTCACGCCCAGTCCGGAGATAAACTCGGAATACTGGTCTCGAACAGACTCCACCCCATTCGAGGCACCTGTATCTTTCTCGTACGCTCCGACCAAGTCGACATCCAATCTCAGCAGCTCAGCCGCGACCGGTCCTCGTTCGGACTCATATGTATCTAGAATCTTCGGATCCGCGACCCCGGTGATGACCGCACCCAACTTCCAGACCAGGTTGTATGTGTCCTGCATTGATACATTCATTCCCTGGCCAGCCTTCGGGGAGTGGGTGTGGGCAGCATCACCGGCCAGGAAGATTCTTGGTTCTAGTTAGTATGAATTCGAAGATGGGTCTCAGTCAGGCTTACACTACCTGTTGTGGGGTCGTAGGTGCTTCACAAGCTGCTGCTTGATCTGTGAAGCGTTAGCTCCAAAGATACAATACAGATATCGAAGGAAGTACTTACCGAGTACATGGACCACCAGTCACAGTACTTGTACCTCAATTGGTAAGGGGCCATCAAAGACTCTGCGGTTCTGACCAGCTCCTCAAGCGTTTGGTTCGACGAGGAATTCTTGTCATCGCACAGTTCTCTGTCACCCTTGGGATGTATGTAGAATCGAACCAGTCGGTTCTCTCTCGGTGCGGTCATTATACTGCCACGGTCCCCCGAGCTGATCGCGCATGACTGGCGGATGTCCGCTAGAAGTATGGGGTTAGCCTTGCACAACATATGACCCGACAACCACCAACATACGGAAATCCGTGATAGGAGCGATGTCAAAGACCGCCCACGTCGATTCGCCCAGATTCTTGTCGACGGGGACATTCAATTGATTCCTGGTCCAGCCACGTGCGCCATCACATGCGATCAGATAGCGAGCACGGATCGTCTTCCTATCTTGCAACCCATCGGTCCCATCTGGTAAGCGTAAGCCACATTCCACGCCGCCAAAGAGATAAGGTCTCCTCGAGAAGCTTACCGGGCGCCTTAGCCGACGCGACTTCGACAGCCACCTTGTAATCCGTCTCGGATTCGGAGTCAGAGACGGTCAAATTCTCCGCTCTGCAACCATACTCAACCTTGACTCCCGACTCATTAAGCGAGTCCAGGAGCACTTGCTCCGTGGCCCCCTGATTAAGTAGATACTGATCATACACCGAGCTCCCAGGCAACGAAGCACTCGTCTTAAGCCGCTCGATACGCCCCGTGCTCTCATTGAGTGCCTTTTCCCCATGTCAGTCCACACACATACACACAACACCTCAATACGACTGACCTAGCTCGGTCCGATAGATACATACCCAATACGCCATCTCCGTATGCGGCACCCCCTTCCGCAAAATCGGATCAACAATCCCAAAACTGTCCAAGATCTCCAACGTGCGACTCTGCAACCCATCGGCATGCCCGGTCGGTGTGCGTCCACTCTTCTGATCAATGATTCGCGTCTTCATGTGGAATTGTGCCGCCCAGCAGGCTGCCATCAGCCCTGCCGGGCCGGCGCCGATAATCAACAGATCCGTGTAGGAGTGGTCGTTTGCCATTTGCGCATGGTGTTAGTGTTGGTGTTGGTGTTGTGGTGGCTGTCATGCCCGGACCAGTTATCTTTATGCCATAGGAAGGTTTCAAGGGGGAGTTGATTGCATCACTGGGCAACAGCTGTGTTACGGTGAGTTTTGGGCAAATTTCCCAGGTTTCGATTGGCTTTTGCGGCCGGGTAGTCGACATACCACATCGCGACGTCATTGCCCTCGTTCCTCCGTCAACGGGTTGGGATTGTGTCGGTTGATTCTCCCAAGGAGAGGGTTGTTTACTTAGTTTGGGGGAATACAGGGTTCGATGGTCTCATTCTGTCTGATCGATCGGACTTTGGCACAGGGAATTGAATTGTCACCAGGTCACGTGTGCTGTATACCTGGTTATGTAGGCCACAGTATCACATGACCGTGTATATCATATCGGTAGTAGAACAGTCAGGTGAGGCATAAGGATGAGTAACTGCTGGCTTGTGAGTGAGTTATGCAGTATAAACACATACGCTACTAATAACTGACTATACACCACCCACTGTTTGTAATGTTTGTTAAGACATCCTGGCGTGAATCCCGCTCACTTCTGTCTCTCTCTCTCTCTCTCTCTCTCTTCCTCTTGCAGTCAACCGGAATGGCCCAGCCGATGGTCGACAATCCCAGTGAAAGTGGGTCCAGATGGGCTCCCCGCAAATTAACCCTATCTTGCTCCCGGTGCAGGTGGGCCAAGCTCAAATGCGACCGCAAAGAGCCGTGTGTACGTTACGCTGCCGTGGTTCGCATAGCTGTCCTTATCAGGCGCTGACCCCTAAAGCTTGAATGCATCAAGCGCGATCTGGGCCATCTCTGCGTCAAAGATGAACGCCGACCAAGAGCCAAGCGGACAAAACGGAATCAGCATGCCACCGCGCTCGAGAAGACAAATAAAACAAGGTTTGCTGATGTGTTCTCTAGTTAGTCAGCAGGTCTATGTATTAACATAGTGTGTTAGTCCCGTGGCAGACGACCAGGAGACTGAGGTAGAGGAAGCAGTGCAGGTACTTGAGTACTTTGTCAATGGGGCCATGCACAATGCCAGTTCTCCCACCACAGCAACATCGTCAGTGGTTGCGGACTCTCCGAACATGTATTGGGAGGCTGTATGCCACCCCCAGCGACAGACAGAGAAGCTAGCATTGCTGCAAGAAGTTGTCGATACGCTGCCGGAGCCCGAGTTAATCCACTGCCTGTACGAGGTCTTCTTAACGCGCTGTCAAGGGTCATTGGAGAATGTCGTGCATACTCCGACATTCCGAACCGAAGCAGAGTTGCTTTGCGGTTGCTTGAGTTATGTTTCGCCAGAGGCACGGGTGAGAGCATTAGCGGCGAGTTTCTCTCTAGACTCGCTGGCTTGCTATCTCTTGGCGGTGCGTATTGTAGTCCAGCCCATTTCCGACCAAGCTCTGATGTGTTTCTAGCTAGTCTTAGGTCTAGCCTTCTTTCCCACTCCCTCAATCTTAGGGTGGTCCTGGACGCCCCTGTCCATGCGAGTACAAGAGCTACGAGCATCAGATGTGCACTCCAAGACATGGCGAGCACTTGCGTTGCGCTGCCTCCATGGTGGGGTGACAATGTTCAGTGGCTCGATCGCCGCGTTGCAGGCCGCCATCATGCTTCTGCTTGATAGCCAAGAGGACTCCTTGACTCTGGATGCGATCTTAGTGACCGCTATCTCCGGGGCTCAGAAACTGGGCTCGCATACATTGGGCGACGCCAAGCTTCAAGTCTGCACATCACCTGCGCCCGACCCAGGATCTTCAACAAAGGGGCCAGACTGCATACGAACCGAGCTCGGGGTACGCATTTGGTAGGTGTTGTACCTCCAAGTCCCTCAGGCATAATCGCCACTCTGACAGCTTTACTTCCCAGGTGGGCACTTACTCTCCGCGACTGGTCGCGCGCTCAGAGGCTGGGATACTATACCATCCAACCGTGCCAATTCACCACGCGAAAACCCCTGAACATCAACGATGAAGACCTCAGCCCATCGACAGAGCATACCGACTCGGACGGCTACATCATTTCCCGGCCGCGCCACGAATTCACACAACTATCCTACACAATCCATGCCCTCGACATCGCCATCCTAGTCCGCGAGACAATCGACCTTCCGCAACCTTCCCGATTCCTCCTCTCCCGCCACAACCACCACCACCACCAAAGCACCCCGCGACGACAACACCGACCTCAACCGCACTAAGATCCGAACCCACCTCAACGCAAAGTACGGATCCTTCATCGCCAACCTCCCCGCCCACTTCCGCCTGGGCAGCATCATCGGCCTCGCCGCGCAGGGCCCGCAAGCCGCCATCCCCGTCCTCCGCTGGATGCTCCACCAGCAACTGTGGAGCCTCATGCTCCGGCTCTACCGCGCAAGCCTCCTAAGCCCGGACGGCCGAGCATCGTGCCAGCTGCTCGCGCAGAACCTCATCAGCACACAGGCCCAGATCCATGACCGATGCACCGTGTGCGGGTCCCTGTCGTCGAGCGACGGCCAGCTGTTCAACGCCGCCGCCGTGCTACTCATCGATCTGCTGTTGGCCCGGACGAAGAGTCCGCAACAAGATGCCTGTCCTTCGACAGCCGCGCAGCTTAGTCGGCTGATGATGAGGGACAAAGTGAGGGAGGCGATCGAGCTGTTACGGGCGCGCAGCGAGCGGAGCACGGCCGATTCTCCGGGAATTTTATCGCACGAGCGGCAGAGAGCCTCGGCGACGCGAGGGGTCCTTGCCCTGGAGGCTCTGATGAGTCTGGAGGAAGAGGACGAGTATCCTGCGGATATGCAGGGCTCGAGTGGAGGCGAGCAGGCGAGCGGATGTGGCACGCTGAAGTCGAAGTTGTCGAAGATCCTGGGTGAGGTGCAGCAGAGCATGCGGACTCCGTCGACTGGGACGGGGACGCCTAGTTTATCTTCTTTGGAGGCTATCGATCGGTCTGTGTCCTCGGGAGCTGATGTGCCTTCTGCGCATGATCTGGATGTCTTGCCGATTGTGTCGAATGATCCTGGGTGTGATATTTGGGAATACCTCGATTTTGATAGTGGGCTGCTTCCGAAGGATGGAGTGGATGGGGTGTTCTGGGATGCATGATTGGTTGTGGTTGAGGAAAGCAAGATGGGGGTTGTGCGGAGCGGTGCGTCTTAGGATGGGCTCTTCTTCCAACCCAGTCATGTGGGAATCGTATATTATCTTTCGATTGGTCTTAGATAATTATAGAGCATTCTCGACACCGACACGGATATAGCATTACTTTGGCAATCAGGTCAGCTTATTCTACGACGGCGTACGGAGTGAAAGCGAAGTGGACGCGATACGCAATAAAGGTGAATATGATTCGTTATACAGGCCACCAACATAATCTTAGCCCTGGCAAAAAAAGTCAACTATCATAAATACCACTGGAGAACGCATTGCATTGAGACAGATATTCATATAGCAACCAACCCCAACGCAGCCCATGCTATCCCTGCACCGTAACCGTAACCGTCACAGTCACCACATACCCGATGCACTCGAGCAACACCCATCAAATTCCCGGCGCAGCCCTCCGATACGCCTCCCTAACAACCTCCAACCCCTCCAGCCTCTCCAAATACCCCGTAATAGCAGGATACATCTCCCGCTTCCTCAACGCCTCCCTGGCCAAAACCGAGCTCTTCAACCACAGCAAAATCGCAAAGTCCACAATCGTCAACCTGCCTAAAGCAATATAGCCGCCTGACGCCGCAGAAGCGAGCTGGTTCTCGAGCACGCCTCGCAACCGCTCCACCTCCTGCTGGTAGCGCGCGATAACACCCTCCCCGGACTTCTCGCCATGCGCATCCTGGTGGAAGAGCAGGAACGACAGCAACTGGCCCTGGTACGGCCCTAGACCCGAGATCTGCCATGAGAGCCACTGGTTGACCGTCGCGCGTTCCTCGGGGGTGCGGCCGGCTAGCAGGCCGGTTGGGTCGTACTGGTGCTTATTAGTTTGATCTCTTGTTCGGGCCCGTGTTGCTGTCGGCTGCTTCCGGAAGTGCGTGGAGCCCGCGTTGATTCTCCGAAAACTCCGGATTCTCCGGCCTGCCATACAATCAATATTCAACACCACAACGCAAGAAAAAAAGATACTCGCCATTACATACTTGATCGTCTCAAACACACCATCACGAAATCGAGGTTGGTTGAGTTTCATCAGCTATCAACTGGTATACATCACCTACGCTGTAGTCTACGAACACTTATAGAGTGCATGCTACGCCTGTTGCAGTATTTGGCCTTCAGGGCTTGGCTTGCTGGTTAGCAATGTGAGTATTGTCCGTATCACAGGAGCAGATTGGTACCTGAAAAATAACCGTTCTACTCAATTTGACAATTATGCCCATCTCTCTACAGAATCTGTGCCGACTACGTTTCCCCCTCGATAATCTAGGACTAAATTCTTGAATCACATTTGATGATATGGTACAGGAATTGAAACAGATAATCCTCTTCTCACCATAACTTCCTACTTATAACAAAAGTCCCCTATTTTGTCGCCTGGTCCTTGGTCTCAGGGAACGATCTAAACATATCCCTGATCTTATCCATCGGTGCAGTCATCAACCCGGCCACAGTCTCAAAGGGCGGCTTGTTCGGAGCATTCGGGTGACTCCTCGTGGGCACGAACTGCTTCGTGCGGTGGAACGACGCAGCCATCTGCCTGGACTCTGCATCATCCAAGGACTCCTCCAGCTGCGGCAAGTCCTTCCCCTCCTCTTCCTTGATATGCTGGGCGAGATTTTCCCACAGGTTCTTCAGTACAGGCATGAATTCCGGGTCGTTGGGCTGGAGCCCCTGAAACTTGTACAGGAGTTCTTTGACCTAGTTCAATCATGATCATTAGACTGGCAGTACGACAGGCAGTTGAAACCGACTAGAACTCACCACTTGATGCTCCATCCGGTCGTGGTCGGCCATATCTGTTCCGTTGTTCAGATGTTTCTCCATGGAGGGGTAGACCACCAGCTCCTCGCCGAGGGAGTGGCGTGCCAGCTCCCAGGTGAACTGATTCTGCCACTTGGCCCGCTCCTCGGCGTCTGGCGCATTCATGATGTGGTTGTAGGCATCTTCGAGGTCTCGGTGGTCGCTCGTGATGATTTCGGAGATGTTGGTGTTGTTGACGGAGGTGACTACAAAGTGGCGCCGAGGGATGGTGACGGTCAACGGAGTGGCTTTGCTGAGTCCTCCCCGCAAGGACTGCTTCAGAAATCGAGTGCTGAGCATTTTGTATGGGCAGAGAGATGTACTAGTTATTTGTGATGGGGAATAGAACTACGACAGAGAATGAGGGGAAATTGTACGACCTTTGCAGCAATTGAGCTCTTTATCCCACAGCACTCGTGCACACAAAGTACATGTCATCATTGCGCAACAACAACGAGATTCATAGATGGGTGAAGCTTGTTACGCTTAGAAGGCGCTTCCTCTGCAAGCCGGAGAATGGCTCCTCGTGTTCTTAGTGGACAGACCCGTATTCGTAATGGAGGGGATATCCTTGGTTGTTGGGCGGCCGGACTGGGACTTGGCATCACACGTCAGTCTGACACCCGGGACGAGTATAAGCAACTATGCGTATACGGTCATTCGTCGCTCAGTCAATTGCATCAAAGATACAGCGGTTACTGTCTGGTCAGGGACAGTGTTCTATCTTGCATAACCAATGATTGTTCTTTTATATGAAATACTGATTACCATACTTAGTGGACGGTAGTTAACAATGGGCGTGCCCCCGGGTCGCATGCCTACCCCTAGAAGATCTGTATTCCGGCGCTTCAAAAGAAGACAAACATGTCAAAGTTATTCTTCAAAACCAGCATCGTGCCTCAGAGCATTTTTGCTTAGTAAAAGACCAGTCGAACCTCGATTAAGATCTTACTCCTTACACCGTACTCTGCCAATAAGCGTCCCAGCATCCTAATGGAATGATGCTCTCTCGCTCTCTCGCTGAAGCGAGTCACTCCAGGACATGGGCTTCCGGTTACCGCAGCCCTAACAGATAAGCAACGGCCTGGCACCCGTCTATCCCAAGACTTTTCCTTAGCAGCATACCTTTATCACGGAACTAGCCAGCCCTATCACAAAGAGTAACTGTAATCTTTCGCTGTCTCTACGACTTACTAGTACAGTATAACGAGTATCTCCCGTGTTTCATAATGCTCCCTCTGTACATCACCGATTGTATGACTCGCTCTCCACACCACTCTAAGCTTGAGTATATCATCGAGAAGGCTTCAGTAGTCATATGAAAACCGCCCTTAACACAGCATGTTCCTACCGTAAATCTACTCTACTTCAAATCCACCTATTCTCTTTGCTCCATCTTGAAAAACTCCTACGAAAAAACCCAGGCTCGTCCCTGATCCCCCTATATTTATACCTACCTCATCACCCCCAGAGATAGAGTAATTGATAACCCCACCGTGAAGGCCAACAACCGCTATCAAAGTGAGCACACGCAATCTTTACATTTCGCTAACAGACAAGCCTCGCAGCCTTCCGAAACAGCAATGGAAGCCCCCACGGCAGACTGGGACCTCCATATCCCGGAGCAATACGACCCGTTGCTCCCATACCTTAACGAACTCCGGGACCCCGCGCGCGTCAATAATCCCATCCCCGGGGGACACGGTTATCCCTACAATCCGCCTGGGAATGGCCGGGTTTGGCGGGGCCCCGCGCGCGACAATGCTCCCTTCCCCGAGGGAAACGGTTATGCCTACCATCCGCCTAATAATGACCGGGTATGGTATTACCTGCCCCCCAACGGTGGTGCGCCGATCCCGGTGATTCGCGACCCTGGGGATAGCCGGCAGCATGGAGGTGCCCGTGGACGTGGCGGTTTCCGGGGTCGTGGAGCTTTTCGAGGGCGTGGAGGCTTCCGAGGATATAGAGGCTCCCGGGGACCAGGGGGTCAACCTAGGGATCAAACCGGTCTTCAAGGAAATCGAGGCGATCCGTTAAGGGGTCGAGGAGGTCAGCCATGGGGTCGAGGACGTGTCAGAGGCCTGGCAGGTTTTGGACGCCGAGGAGGAGGCCTTATGGTTCATGGAGATCCTATAATGGGACCTGAAGGCCTCATGGTACGAGGACTCCTCGAGCGACGAGACCCCAGACAACGAGGAGGCTCCAGACAACGAGGAGGGCGCAGGGGACGATGCGCAAACTGGCCACGGTGTTGTCGCTGAAACTTGATATTAGTGACTTCTTCCCTTTGTCCTTACGAGTAAGAAGGTCAAGGAGAGCTTTTCTTCACAAATTTCAAAAAAACTTATTAAATCTACTCTTTTTCCAGTAAGACATGTCATTCTTTTTCAGGGTAATTCGTGCACTTTTGTCTTCAGAGAGCTGCCGTTTTGAAGTCGGTTACGGGAATGGAAACCGAAGCTGACTTGAGAGGATGTATACCGCCGACGCATCATTACCTTTCTACCCGGGGAGGCTTCCACCGTATCCTTTGCCCCGCGAGCGACGAGAATAACAAAAAAAAAAAAAAAAAAAAAAAAAAAAAAAAAAAAAAAAAAGAAATCCCACCATTAATTGTGCCTGAATATTTATAGCAGAGGCTCCTCGGCCAGGTGTCAAGACAAGGCTTCAGTTAGACAAGTACAATTTCTCATCGCACGCCAAACAGCTAGCCCAGCTTATTCAGGTAAGATTATTGTAAACCAAGGAGTCTCCTGGGGCTCTTGCCAAATTTGCTCTCTTTCTCTTGTAAAAAAAGTCAAGACAACGAATCAATGATATGTGCATGAAACCAAGCTCGCTAGACAGATGTAGATGCATACAAGATTGTTGTAATAGAACATAATGATCGCTGTGCAAGGTGCAAGAACACAGAGCATTTCCATGATAGAAATCATATCTAAGTCGTGAGAGTGAAGATGAGGCATTGAGCCGACAGAGAACGGTAGCACAGCCCATGAACACAATTCTAAAGGTTTAATTGGAACCTCGGCGATGTCCGAATCCTCGCTCCGTACCGGCTGTAAAATATCGGGAACATGCAAAAGGCAAGCGCAATAAAGGCAAGTAAAGAATTTCCCCAGCCCAGCCCTAGAGCGCTGTACATCGACGGGCCCGCCAGGGGGAGTAGCGCACCAATCAACGAGCGGGTTACGGCGTTGGCAGCCGTGACAGATGCAGCGTACAGGAGATAAGAATCGACGAGGTAGGTATTGATGCTCAGCTTCAAAGCCAGTCAGCAGGGTGTCCAAAACGTTACTCCAATTGTGGGGATTGCTTACAAAAACACACATCAGTCCAGCTCCGAAGATGCCAGTACCGATGATAGGCATGATCCAGTGGACATGTTTTTCGGCCGACCACCCGTACCAGAACAACCCGATCGGCAGAAGCCATGAGCCGTAAAGAGCGGGGATCAGACGGGACTCTGGCGCGAAGCGTCCCTGAGCTGTATGCGTCGCGGCGATGCGATTAGCCGCATAGCCGCTGACCTGCAGCCCGATGATGGCGCCGATACCGAATCCTAGATACGCCAAGCCACACATCTCCTGTCGCCAACCGTACACTTCCTCGAAGATGGCGGTGATAGTGGTGAACATGAGGTACAGGTATCCATACGACACCGCCCCGAACAGAGCCATCAACAGGACAATGGGCGACAGGAAAAGAAGCTTGAATGGTCGCACGCCGGCTAGTCGGAAGACCTCCTTCTGGGGTATGCCACGATCGAACTTGGATCGGTATTTTTCGTTGCCGGTCTCTTTGCGCAGTCTCGCTGCCTTGCGCTCGAGTAGGACTACGCTGTATGTCTCACGATAGCAGAAAAGCGTTGCGACGAGCATGACACCAGTCTGAATTGCGAATGTTAGTTTTCTTTGAACCCACTATCTCTGCGCCAAGGTAAAGACGTACCGCAATCGCAATAATCCAGAAAACCCATCGCCAGCCGATGTTCGCGCAGACGAACGACCCGGCTATTGGCCCGATGACTGGTCCCAGAACTGGCCCCATTGCCCAGATCGCCATCACTCCAGCTCGTTTCTCTTTGGGGATCAGATCCGCCACCGTACCGGAACCAAGAGTCATCGGACAGCTACCCGCGACTCCAGCGAAGAATCGGAAGACGAACAATTGAGGCAAGGTTTGAGCGACCGCACAGGCAATAGTGAAGATGAGGAAAAGAGTGTTGCAGATATGGTAGAGTCGGCACCGGCCGTAGATCTCTGATAATGGCGCAATGACCAATGGTCCAACCACATAGCCCAGGAGGAAGATGGAGACGACAAAGGAGCCGAGGGTGGTGTTTGTATTATGGAATTCGGCAAGCACATCGGCCTCGCCGGGGGTGAACATGGAAGAAGATAATGGTCTAGGTAGCGCATGTTAGTCCGATGTTCGTGGCTGAAGTATCTCACATGTTTTGGAAGGCAATGCGCATACGTGAGAAGACTGTTGACCCCCATGCCGGCCAGCTGCCGCACTTTCTTACTGAGTGGCCAGGTCATAGGACATTCGGGGTCGTTGGGTCCCTCCCAATCCACGAGATAAGGATTGGTGTCTTCATCCTTCTCTAGTGTACCGGCAGATGCTTCAACATCGTTGCCTTTGGATGAATCCTCCTTCTGCGTCCCGCTCATGTTGCTCCGTGGACGTTCAGTTTCGCAATCCTTCTGCTTCTATCAGGTTTTCCGATCTATACTTTTCGGATAGCGCGTGAAAGCTTTGTCTTGGGCGGGTGGATTGTCAACGAGCACACGGTCTATCACTTCCAAGCTAGCTGGGCCTGCCGATTATATATGTGTCCTTGCGCATCCTAGCGAGACTGCAAAACAGCCCAAACCGGAGCTTGGATGCATGAGTGGGCCGGGATGTGGAGTTAGGGGATATCGGCGAGACACATGGCTAGTCTGCGCATAACTTCTCCCTCCTGCAAATTTGTATACCGACCCCTTAGTACGCTCCGATATGCACCACGATATCCGAAGCCATCGGTTCGGAACTCACCAGTGATATCCTTAGTGAACATATCCGTATCTGTCAAGAGTGGCTCGATATTTACCATCACAAGTACTCCGATAGTATTGAGAGGATGACATCCCCAAATATTCACTAGTCGAGGTTGAGCATAATCAGGGATATTGTGTCGGGAATCGGCAAACGGAGTTCCGTTACTGTTACTCCGCCTCTACTGTTTGAGGTAGTTTTAAACCGCCAGTACTCTGTTTTCGGCAAATCTATTCCGTCAACTCCGGGCTCTGTGTTCCAGCCCTGCATTGACTGAATCGTGCGGAGTAGTTGTGAGTGAGTGACCCCTTAAAAAGTCTTCTCATAATATTCTGGAAAATTGTCCAGTAGAATCGGAGTGGGCCTATCACCTGGCATGCAACCTCGAATGCCCAAAGAGTGCCCACTTATCGGGTTATCATGACGGCTTCATAAAGCTTTGGAGTATCTGATCCTAGTAGAGACAGCGGTAAGGAAGTCCCGTGAGGATTAATACTATCAGATGATCGCTTATGTGCTCTATATGGTATACCTTTCAAGTACTCAACATATAATTCATTCTGATTGACTAAAACATGCTGCTCAAATCGGGACAAGCTCTGAAGCCTACTATTACAACACAGGTTGCTTCGCGATTCCCTAACATCAACAAACAAAATCAACATAACTCAACCCAAGTCACAAACCATCGTCGGAGACAGTTTTAGGGCGGTAGGTCACTTGCAGCCTGGTCGGGGAACTTTCTGAACAAATCTTTGATATGATCAATCGGAGCCGCCAACAGTCCTGCCACCGTTTCGAATGGCGGCTTGTCGGGCGCCGACGGATGGCTGCGAGTAGGAATAAACATCTTGGTCCGCTTGAACGAGCCGACCATGCTCTTCGAATCCTGCTCATCCAGACTCGCTTCTAGCTTGACGAGGTCTTGCTCCTCTTCCTCCTTAATGTGCTGGGAGAGGGTGCCCCAAAGCCCCTGGATGGTGGGGATGAACTCTGCATCGTTGGGCTTCAGGTTCTGGAATTTCTCCAGATGGTCTTTCACCTAGACATAGACTCAGCTTCGATCCACTTCGAGAAGCTTGATGGAGCGCCAAGTTCAGGGAACTTACTGTTTTGTGCTCCGCTCTGTCCTTGTCTGCCATAGCCTTCCCATCGGTCAGGTGCTTCTCCATCGCAGGGTAGAGGACCAATTCCTCCCCGATGGAGTGGCGAGCCAGCTCCCAGGTGAACTGGTTCTGCCACCGGCGCTTTTCATCGTCGGTCGTGGCTGTCAGGATGTTGTTGTAGGCCTCTTCGAGGTCTCGGTGGTCCTTCTTGATCTCGTCGCTAATGAGAGTCATGTTGGAGGATGTCTGTGGGGAAATTATCGAGAGGAGTTGACGGGGTCAGTGGCAGTCACAGATGCGACAGAACAGATGGCGACGATTAAAAACCAGCGCACTGCAACTGGCTGCCGGATTCAAGGGTTGAGGTCAATTGACCGTTACGTCATTATTAGCCCACGATTACCCCCCATGCATATGCGAATTTTGGTCGCATCTAGATTGCGTCTATGGCTTGAGCGGGGACGATTCAGGAGACCTTGCTTGCTCTTGGCTGAGAGCCCGGATCAAATCCCGGACCACTGCCGGATAGCAGATTCGACAATACCCTAACTCCTGTAAGACGTCTAGCAACGATTGATTCCAGCCCCTCAGCAATGCACGAATTAGAAACAAGGTATTTCAATTTGGGTGGCGAACGAACACTATCTACAAATGTTCCTTAGGGGTCCAAGAAGTTTGTGGGGTAACACGAAGGCTGGTGGTGTCACACCGGCGTCTTTCATCCACCTCGATGGTCATAGAGCATAGCATACGAGACATTGAATTAGATCAAATGGTCAACCCCCGCACGACCTGGACCAGAGTTACAGCTTCATTGGCCTCCACTCAGCTTGCGTCTCTTGTTGCTGCGCTTGGGATGAAATTCCTGGGCGTAGACTTTGAAGAAGTCGGGGGGTTCTTGGGGATGACCCCCGGTGACGTCATGGAAAGCCGTGGTTGAAATGTAGTTGGTTTTACCTTCACGCACCAGCGAGTAGTACTCTAACAAGTACTGGATCTCGGACTGGTCGCTGTCGGATTGTGCGCGCAAAACCTTCTTTGCTTCCGCCCTGGAGGGAGGTGGTGCACGATTAATCCCTGGTACGATAGCCTGAGGAGGAGGGGAAGGGGATGTGATATGACGCACTCCGAAATATCCTCAAACTTAAGCTCCTCTCCTAGTGCCTGACTAGCTGCAGAGGCTAACTCGTCTCCGGTCGCAAGCATTGGTCCTGTTCAAAATATTAGACACAGCTGGCTCATACAATTCTTTGGTCCCTCTGCTCATACCGGTCAGTACCATCAATTGACCCCGGTGTTTGTCGCTGAATCCGTGCTTGCCCTTCCCACTGAGAACGTGCGCGACGACTTGGGCGACATCCTAGAACTGGTCAATTGATTCTCCCACGAAAACTGAGCAAAACCTACTCCTAAAGCGATGGGTGCAAATTTGTGGTCTTTGCCAATGGGCAGAGGCAGGAGGCCTTCTTCCTGGGCTTGGCGGGAGTACAGAAGGAGGTTCTCCGCGTAGAATCCAGGTCTGCGCAGCTACAGTCAGTTCGGTTCTTCAGCAGCCGGGTACAGCAGATCGCACCGTATAACCACCGGGGAGTGACCGGTAGAGGTCGACGGATCTCCCTTCGAGGCAAGGAGCAGGACTTCGAGGTCAATAAACTCCCGCAGTCGGGGCTGCTTCTCCCTCTCAGCCAGATCGCAACCCGCAGAGCTAATCATGCAGACATTCGCGATCCCGGCTTTCTTGGTTGCTTCGATCAGTTCGCTAGTAATGTCGAACTTGTCCGGGTGAGTCGGAGGGATGAGACACATTGTATCAGCCTCGGTCTCCTTGAGTGCCTTGGTCATCTCCCTCAATCTCCCAGGCTTGTGGGGAACTATTTTAACCCCGAGCTTGCTGAGTTCTTTGCACGAACTGGCCTCGGGGTGCAGAGTCAGGCCAACAACAGAGCCGATGGTTTTCTTGAAATTGTTGTCGGTCATGATCAACTCGGCGGTCAAGAAGCCGGTATGGCCATCAACGGCGGTGATACATAATTTTCTAGACATGGTTAATTCAGTGGAAAGAGAGATTGAGATAGATGCTAAATCAAGTGTTGTACTGTACTGAGAAGTACAGGAAATGTTTGGATGCGTGTTTTCTTATACTGAAGCGACATCGTGACTGGGCGTCACTGTGAGATCATGCTCAGTGTATGTCATGGTTGTCCGTTGTTCTAGACAAGCCCTGAGGTCATCCACCAATACGATGTTCAACTGTATGTTTTTCATTGGTCTTCCCCAAATTTCCCAATGCGGTATGCCAGGCTATCACGTGAATTTCTTCTATCACGTGATCCACCGCTGTCATGTTCGGATGCCCATGTTTGCAATCGGACCTCAACATGCCAGTCCAGGCCCGGGCATCGGGCATTGATCCAAGTATACTTCCATGGCCTACATCCTGCATAATGCTTACTAACTCGCTTCCTTGCACAACAGTTCCATGGATGTTACACCCTTTCAGGTTGGGATGACATTCGACTCGCTCCCGGAGGCGCGTCACACTCTCCTTCGTCATGCCGTCGATCGCCATGAGTCCTACATGGTCGTTAAGTCGGAGGCAACTCGCCACATTGCCAAATGCAGAGATCCTCTGTGTGAATATGAAGTTCGCATTGGCACCAAGAAAGGTAAGTTTCGGGTCACGGTCTACAACCCTCATACATGCCCTCCTTCCACACACAACAATTGGAAGCACTCCCGCTCGTCCAAGTTGAAACCGGACTATATCATACCGGATAGCGGAAATAAGAAGTAACATGATATGCCCAACCTCTTACCCACAGCAGTGGCTGAATTATGGTCAACAGACGTGCAAGGCGGGATTCGACCGTGTCAAGTGAGGGTGATGCGCGAGAACAAAACCGGCACCGATCGCGCCAAGCCTGCATACAATGTCGGTCGCGGAAAGTCAAGTGCGATGGAAACAACCCTTGCAGGATCTGCGCGGATTCGGGTAGTGACTGCGGATATACGCCGATCGCTCAGTCGGCCTTTGCGAGGCGCCAAGCTCTGGTTACAAGTCATGGAGTTCCCGAGGGAGTGACAGCGGCTCGCGACGATCGCACCGAAGCCACGGACGGCCCATCCACTCCCCGCGGAATCTTGGAGCCGTGGAAACAGCGATTCGTGGGGAGAGAGGCATCGATCGCATTCCCACTCTTCGTCGGGCTGGATGTGCAGGCGGCCAATCCCCCACGTCTGCATTCATTCGCGTACAATCCGGGAGTCAGGCGCGAGCCAGAAACTACAGTCGATTTCGAGATTGCGGAGGCTATTACCTGGGAAATTGCTAGGAGTCTTATCGATGTTTATATAGCCTCCATCCACCCCTTGTTCAATTTCTGCGACCACGAGAAACTGCTGCAGCGAGCTGATGACCACTGGCATGGCAAGCCCCAAGGGTTGAGCTTCGAGGCTGTAATAAGCGGGGTCGTTGCATTAGGCTCCTTATTCAATGCAGCCCTGAGCGAAGAAAAGGAGCTATGGACTGTGCAGCACGCGAAAAGCATTCTCGAGGACTCCGTGGTTGGCCGGCACCCTACGATCGAGCAAGTAGCTGCCTACATCTTGCGCACAATCTATGTCCGCTCCACCAGCAGGCCACATCTATCGTGGCTCTGTAGCTGCAATATGATGCATCTCGTCGAAGCCACTGGATTGCAGCACGGGCCGGACGCTTTTATCCTGGCGCCAGGTCGAGCCCCTCCGGACTCAGCACAAAGACAGCCATACAACCCGAAGCGAACAGCGCAGGTCGCCGAATGTTTGCACGTTTTGATCGCCTGCGACTACGGACGTTCTGTGATGAACTCCAGTATTCACGCGAGGCAAGAAGATTTCGCCGCCACATTCAAGACGGACCTAACTGCTCAGCTCTGTACGTTGGTTCAAGCCATCCCTGTCACAATTCCAGGACCGGGAGCAGGTTCAGGGGCAACGGAACAATTATCTGCGCTGAGCAAGGTGGCCTCTATCGATGTCGAACATGAATTTCTGGTCTTAGTCAAAGCTGATCTCGTGTTCTGCTTATATCGCAGGCTCCGGCTGATCAACCTACGTCTTGACCCACAACAGGTTGACGACATCATCACCACGGGCGCAGCAGCTCTTGAGCCGGCACAAAGGCTCGTCACGATGAAGAAGCCCTGGTGGAACGTTTTGGGCACCGTCTTTCAATTTGCCTGCGTATTGCTTGCGCTAGACACGCCAGAGAGTCTCGCCCAAATTCCGAGAGCGCTGGAGACTCTGGAACGAATATCAGACCAGCTGAATACACACTTGGCCACCGAAGCTCTGAGTACGATCCGGCAGCTCGTCCGAGCCTCCATTGACAAAAAGCGCCAGGGCATTGAGCACCTCGAGCGTTCCCTAGGCGAGGGCAGTCACGGCCATGCGGACGACACGGTCATTCCGCCTGCGCCGCATGATGTCTCGTTCGATCCTTATGCGCCGCCGGATGCGATCGACCTGGACTTCCTGCTTAACATGAATTTCTAGCACTATGCATTGCAGAGGTGCTTCGAACCCGAGAAACCAAGCAAATAACCTGCCGCTATGAAATCCCTTACGGTTTCTGGTCTTCCAGCCAGTTAATGCAACCTGCGTTGAGGGGTTTGTGCGGTGTGCATTCTATGGTATCAACGGCGAGTCGGCAATCTCGTTCCATGAACAGGTCAGTCGCACCCATTTGAAGCCGGTATTGGGTATGCGTTGGCCTGCGATGATTCCAAAGACAGGACAGCCCTTCCTATCTATATAAACCCATATAAATAAGGCGGTCAGGCCAAGAACCGGGTACCCGTGTTGAGGATCAATCCTGCGATGCCGGCTTTTCGGGCATATCGATTTTTCATGCCTTCACGGCACCCGATCTATGCAGTATGCCCAGATCATGTCATTGTCGGTGACTCCCATGACTGCCGTAAAGCACATTAATTCTGCTTGTTTGAAAATTGTGCATGCTCCTCGGACATCCAAGAAATCGCCCCTTGCACCGAACCAAGATTCGAGCTCAGGCAATGTCCCGCACAAGGATGGAAGCCCTCCGCCTCGCC